>NW_008795853.1:102235-132512 GCF_000699145.1 Aptenodytes forsteri | reverse complement strand
GGCCGGCGCCGCCGTGTGTCACCCCACCGACTCCCCGCTCGCAGACGGCGGATGGGCGAGTGAGGTGGGGGAGCCCCGGGTGCTCGCTTCGCCGCTCTCCTCATCGGTGCCGGGTGTGGGAAGGAGGCGGAGGAGAGGGCCCAACCCGGCCGGCGGGGCCCGCCAGCCCAGCCTGCGGCCCAGAGGCAGGGCTGCGTAACAAGGAGAGCAGCCTTCGCTTAAAAACTGCTTTTCCATCCCTAGTCTTTGCGGGAAAATAAATTGCTCTGTCCTGTTTCGGGTGGGAGCAGGGGGGAAATACGTGTCTTTGTCTGTCAGCCTTCAGCGGGACTCGCTGCTGCGACCAGGCGTCCCTGGAGCCGCGCTCAGCCTGATCCTACTGCCGCAGCAATCATCCCGAGCCAAGAGCAGAGCTACGGACGCGGCTGGGCTAGGTTTAAAACTGATGGGAGTTTGACTCCAGCTAGTTATTTTCCGACAAAACTCTTTATTTCTTGGCTTTAAGTGACTTAGAAAGTTCTCCTTGACTTTTAAAGTCTGAACATTGAGGTATGAGGGTCAATGAGTGCTTTGCAGCATGTCATGCTCCTTCCTGTGTATGAGTAATACACAGGACTAAAGAACTAAACTAATAAGGATGAATTCTCAGTAGTGCTTTCTGCGAAGCCCCCTCACTGAGAAGATTAAGGAAAAACAAAAAACCAAGCCTCACGCTCGGAACAACAGCTCAGTGCCGTTTACCCTTACTCTACCGTTGATTTATCAGCTCCCCCTGAAATCAATAGCAAAATCTCACCGAGTTCAGAGAGGCAGGACCCAGCTCCTCAGCACGGAGCTGCACCCTGTCAGGCCATTTTTAAAACCTACGTAACAAGATCACTTGGAAGGGAGGTTTTAAAACCCAGCTGGCAGCTGAGTAATGTTAATTGCTGTCAAGTCTGCCACACAGTTACTGAGGTTTGTAACTTAAACTCAGGGGAGGGGTTAGGTTGGAAACCGATGACTAGCAAGGTGAGGCAAATTACTGCGGGTTCCTCATATCACATTCTCCTGGCCGGGCTCTGTGAGCCTCTCTGGTTAAATGTTTCAGAGTCGCCGCGATTTTGGGTGAGGTATTTACAGTTGCCATTAATAGATCAACAGGCTAATAACGTGCATCCTCTCCAAGAACCCATTTCTTTATGGTTCTTGTCCAAGGGTTCATTTCTACTCTATTATTTGCCAGAAGGCTTGAGCCTTTGCTTTATTACGAAAAGATCAGCTCATGTTTGACTTGTACCTCACCACCAAGTGAGAAGAAAAAAGGACTCATTTCTTTCATTTTCAGTAAGGGCCAGGATCCTAAATTAATTAAGCCTCATTGTCCACTTTTGATAGTCAAGGCAGTTGCAAGTAGGAGGGGAGAAGAATGCTATTAGAGAAAAAAAAAGCAACAAAAGGCATTCTATATCTTCAAGATGTTCAAATTTTATCACACTGATGGTCAGGCCCTGGCAAAATGCCAGCTGCTGGAGGGCTACATCTAATTTGAATGTGCATTGCTATAAATAAAAAATGAATGTGCTATGATTCCAACCACTTACGTCTTCCAGACTGAGTAATAACTGCCTGCTGGTTAGGCTCATTAACAGTAAAAACAGTACCTGATCGGCTTTGTTTTCATCTCATTGAGCTGCAGTTGGGGCCACACTTTATATCCCCAGAGGCTGCGTTTTGGGAACTCCTACTGTGTAGAAAATGTATGGAAACTGAAATCTATGTATATAATCAGGCTGGATGGTAAGAGAGCTCAGGAAGGATATTTGTGCCTTTCAGTGATTAAAAAAAAAGATATGGCAGCATTTCTAAGAGAGGGGACTCAGAGGGATTCCTTGAGGAAATTAGACATTGTTAAGAAACGGCTCCAAGTAAATAGACCGAAACCAAGACAGAGACAGCGAGTCTGAAATGGAAAATTGTGAACTGGGGGCAAGTTATACCACCAACCTCACCGCACTCTGCCGAGAGAGTTTCTACAATAGCATGGAGACAAGCTTCTTACCTGGGAGCGGGAGCCCCAGGGACGGATACTCTGCCAGAGAGTTTTTGCTCATTAGTGTACATGGTGGCATTTTGATTCAAGAGATTAATCTTAAATCACATGCTGTAGTGTCCCTGTGACATCTGTGGAGGGAAATACCGTGCCATCCTATAACCCTTTTCTCAGCCTGCCCAAAAGACTAGTGAACAAAATTGTTTCTTTTATTTAGTTAGCCCCCTCTGCATATCCCCTGTGTGTCTTCAGAACTATTTCTTCTTATTTTACTGACACAACGCTATTGTCAGCGTTGTGCTGTAATTGCAGAGTACATTGTGATCTTAGGCACAGGTCTTGCGAGCTGCTCTGCCTGGGTGGGCTCCGAAACCCACACAGGGCCAACTTGACTTTGGTGGGGGTAGTCTTGTCTCATGAGCTCAGTTTTCATTTCTATTTTTCTATTTTTCTAGTTCTCATGGTTGGAATAGGGAAATTAAGGATAGCCTTATGGATCATAAAGCAAAGGATGAACAAGAAAAATGTTCGGGGTTGATTCTATTTATTTTGTTATCTTAAGAACATTTGGTCAATGGGATGATTTTTCAGGGGCTCAATCTAAGTGCCGAGGACTGGAAAACACTGTCTTCTGCTCTGACACATATCAACAGACTTACTAACGGTATTCTGCCACGTTTTACTGTTGTGTGAGGCAGAAAAAGCCCAGCTTGAATTTCAGGTTTTGACCGTCCTTGTGCATTCCTCACGCTAGCCAACCTCTTGGGGAAGGCTGGCCTCCATCCTGACGGAAGGGCTCACTGGGTTCAGCACCCAGTGCTGGTAGGAGAAAGTGTTGCACATTTTAAAAGGTGTATTTGGGAGCAGGATCACTTGCTGGCTATAAATAATAGTGAGAGGATATTGCTGTTGGGGTTTGCTTCTGAAGGGAGCAAATTTTAAGGCAGCTCACCAGGGTTGCTCCTTTTCACTTCTCCAAAACCAAAACTGAAACATTCTTTTTCTCCCCAAATAATGGCACTGACTTGGGAAAATGCTTCATCCTCTTTCGGGGTGCTACACTTGGCTCCTACTGCAAACGCTGAAGACAGGAGTTTGCATTTTCCATTCAGTGTTTCTACTGTCAGCCCTGTAAATTCACCCGTGGCCTTAGAGGCAACGGGCTGAGGGAAACGCTGACAACCGGGCTTGAGGTGTGCACATTTCTGTGTATCACTGAACATGCTCTTGTATGCTGAGGTCATCCTGAATTTTTCCTTCCTTCCTTCCTTCCTTCCTTCCTTCCTTCCTTCCTTTCCTTCCTTCCTTCCTTCCTTCCTTCCTTCCTTCCTTCATTCCTCCCTCCCTCCCTCTCTTTCTCTCTCTCTCTTTCTTTCTTTCTCTCTCGCTCTTTTTCTTTCTCTCCTTCCTTCCTTCCTTCCTTCCTTACCTCCTTCCTTCCTTCCTTCCCTCCTTCCTTCCCTCCTCCCTTCCCTCCTTCCTTCCTTACCTCCTTCCTTCCTTCCTTCCTTCCTTTCTTCCTTCCTCCCTTCCCTCCTTCCTTCCTTACCTCCTTCCTTCCTTCCGTCCATCCTTCCTTCCTTCCTTCCTTTTTCTTTCACCTCCTCTCACAAAGACTTGCTATACAATTTCATTCTAAGGAATTGTCCAATTCTACAGAGACTTTGCACAGAACAGAATTTCTACAGTGTGCTAACAATTTAGGGGGAAGTTCCCATGAAGATTTCTCTTCCCTTTTATTGAAAAAAGAGACCAAAAAAAGCATTTGTTCACATCTCTGTGTTTCTTCCATTGCCCATCTTTTCCTCCCCTTTCTGTGCTCCTATCCTCTCTCTTCTGCTTTTTCCCCATCTCATTCTTATGAGTTTGCTTCTCCTTCCTTTGTTGTCTTTCCCTCTTGTATTCTGGACCAACTCCTGCACCATAAACTCCCTCAGATGTTTGACTCTGCTACTGGGATTTCATAAGGGAACTGTGCTAGATATTAAAGTAAAATCTGTATATAATGTTTATAGAGTTGCAGCCTCATTCTGTAAAGGCCTGATCCACTCCTTGCCAAAGGCAAAGGAAAACTGACTTCAGAGGGGTAAGATCCGACTCTAAAATACCAAGAACTTTTTTGAGTGTCATTGATAATGGACACTGAAGATACTCAGGACTCACCAGATATACTCAGTGCCGGGCAGAATTAGGTCTTTCTTCTATATCACTGCATGAAAAGTTATGGTGCTGTTAGATGTCACAGCTGGCTAACGCGTAACCTCGGGGCTTGACACCATGCTCTTCGCTGCCTGCAAGGGCTCCCTGCCTGTATGAGACTATTTGATTCTGGAACTCTGTTATCACAGAACCACAGAACAGCTGAGGTTGGAAGGGACCTCTGGAGGTCAACTGGTCCAACCCCCCTGCTCAAGCAGGGCCACCTACAGCTGGTTACCCAGGACCAGATTGTCCAGATGGCTTTTGAGTATCCCCGAGGATGGAGACTCCACAACCTCCCTGGGCAACCTGTGCCAGTGCGAATCAGCTTGGCTGCGAAATTCTTTTGAAATAACAAGTTTAAAATATCAAAGTGATAACTCTTATTACATTTTTTAAAAATTCCCCAGTCTATTTTTCCACTGTTTTTTAAACTAATGACAATAATCAACCCTATCTTGGGGCATATACACAGATTCTAAATTCCCTGATTTTTCATTATTCTCAATGCTACTCACAGGACATAAAATAGAGAAGTCCTTGCAGAATCGGGTCCTGACAAAGTACATTGCATGTGGTCCCAGCAGAATACAGATGTATTCCTGTTCCCATCTTACAGAAGAGGAACATCGCATTTGTGTGTCATGCATTTTGGCAAAGAACTGCCAAAGGCTGCACATTAGGCTACATGGACCTTTGGCTGGAACCAGCAGAAAGTATTGCATTTATTTTGGTAAATGCTCAGCATTACTTCTTGAGGTTTGACCTCAAAAACTTTCATATTTGGATGGAAAATGGTGGAAAAATAGAGCTCGACTATACTGAATGTGAAGATAAAGCAGAGAAACTTGACCCCTAGTGCTGAGCGTTTATGTCTTCTGTTGCAATACAGGACCATTCAGGGTGTTCAGCACAGTGGAGCATTAAGTCCTAGGTGCAATAAAATTTAAACTGAAGCTAGAAAGTAAAAGTGGGAATAAACCCAGAATTGCCTAATTCTGCCAATAGTTCAAAAGGAACATCTAGTGCTAGAAGCTGCTGAGTGCTTCACATCGTTATCTATTTGATAGATTAAAAAAAGGTAACTATTAAAAATATAGAATAGAAAAAGATAAAAAGAACTTCATTTTTTTGCTTCAATTGCAGGTTTTCCTATCAGTTTCATAAAGGACTTGCAGGATGTTGAATATTCAGTCAGCTCTGAATTCAGGCCCTCCATTTTCATATGTAAATCTATGTCCCCTGTTTCACCACCCATAGAATATTCTTAAAGTACTTTTTGATTTTCGTCTTTATTGTCTTCAGCTAACGGTATTAATAAACTCTCCTTGTGTTAGAAGTTTTTTTATAAAACACCAAAGTTAAAGATGATCTCTCCTCCTTGTGTTAGAAGTTTTTTTATAAAACACCGAAGTTAAAGATTGCTGTGTAGGCAAAAAAAATCCACTTTTTGTAGAAAAATCTCCTTTTGCTTCCTTGGCTTTTTGTTTTCACTGTATTCCTTGTACATGTAGTATTTTTTAATGTATACTTATGAGGACTAACATAAAACTGAGGACCTTGTTCTTCTCCCAGTGAATCCAGTGGCAAATCATCTCCAAATTCCAGTAAAACTAGAATGGATAGACTTTTGCAGTTTGGGTAGGAAAAAACAAACAACTTTCTGACAAATCTCAAAACCTGGAAAACAAGTCTGAAAATAATTTGGCAGAACAGGACACCTTACAATTTTCCTGAAGGAATGTCTGCAACTAACTATTCACCAGTTCATCGCAGTACCTCTAATGCTCGTGAAAAGCCATTTCCCACACCAGCCCGGGGAGTTGCACCGGTCAGTTTTGGGAAGAGGGTTTTCTTTGGGTTTGAATTGTGAATGTGCAGCTCAGCACTCCAGGTAGGCAGCACCTGAGAGGAAACGCAGCATTTTCTGTGTGATATGTAACAAGCATCATCGCTCACCTCTTCTCCTCCGTGCAGCCGGATGCAGCCGCCCTGGTACCAAGATCACAGGAAAGCTTTATCTGGAAAGGGTCCCTCGGTTTGGCTCCTTTTTAACTCTCCCCTTTTTAACAGCTGGTGTTTCCAAGAACTGAGTTGAAAGGCTGAGACAGATTTTCATTTTTAATAACTGAGCTTCAGGTTCCCTGGGGAAAAAATGTCCTCCACTGGAGACAAGAGGTCCTGTGTCACCCAAATTCTTTACTTATTAAAGAGATAGATGAGATCCTCTTACAAAACTACAGTAAAGTCTCTCCTTAAATCTGGAGAGATGTTCGCTGTTTCTTTCTTACAATCTTTGTTTCATTTTTATGGCCCCCTCGTGAAAATCCAGCAGGTCACCCAGTGCCAGGACTGACAGGGCAGGAAGAGCTGCAGAGGGCAGGGAAATCGGGAGGTGACGCCTGCATCCCGGCTCTGCCAAAGTGGGGTGCACTCACTTGGTTTGTGCTTCAGGTTCTACAGGTGTACGGTATGGACAATACTGTGGTAGAAAACGTTCTGAGCTCCTTCAAAAGGTGCCAGCAGGTGGCAAATGGTATTTTTGTCCATTTTGTTAAAGGGAGGTTGTCTTCCTTCAAACTCCTGTCCTCCCTCCCTGCCCGGTGCTGGGGGTGTGCAGAGGCAGAATAGATTGACACATGTGGAAAACTCATAACAGAACATGAAACTCTCTGGACTGATTTTCATTATTTGCTTCCAATTTTTGTGAAAAGAAAAGAAAAATGGGGGGGTTGCTCACTGAAAATCGAGCAGTCTGGAACAAAACACCCAGCAAAGTGCAAAAGTTGTCTCCTCTTGAAAGGGAGACGTTAACATAACCATTTCAAAAAATTCCATGGAAAAAGTGGTTTGCAACTGAATAAATAGCACGCTTCATTTCAAAGAGCCACTTTATTGGAAAGTATCAAACACCAAATGGCCATCTTTTCAAATGTCTGTGTGTACCTTGGGTACAGAAGTCCCGCCTGACATTACCACAGATTTTAAAATCTTGCCCAAAACTTCTGGTTGGAGGAAAACTTAGGGGGAAAACAAAAGGGGACGGTTGAAAGCCGATCGGGTACCCACGAGCTTGGGGCAGTTAAAGCTTTCACGAGGGTTTCACATAGACAGCAGGCTGACTGCTGGTTTCAGAGGAATGGCAGGAGCAGAGGGCAGAGAAGGGGGGAGAAGCCAGGGCGAGCAGAGCCAGGCAGCCGGCTGAGAGCTGTGGGTCCCACCTCTCGGTGGCTGTAACGCGTGGGGCACGGAGGAGCTGTAAGGCGACGGACAGGCAGCGCCCTCCCTCTCTGCGTTTATGACTCAGGGTTGGTTTGTTTCCCCTTGGGGAAGCACCCTGCCTTCCCCACTGGTGCTGCACAGCCCCACGCCTGACCTGGCTCATCGCTCCCCTTCCCGCAGGACTAACTGGACGGACTGTTTCTGGTTAAATCAACTTTCATATTCTTTTTCTCCTTTCCTTCCCTTTCATTACAGTTTTCTGCTACTTTTTCTTTCTCACATCTCTGCTTCTCTTTGCTAATTCTGTCTCTCCTCTTGTCCTTTCTTCCTCTCGTCTCCTTTGCTGCTCTGCCTGTCCCCTTCCTTTCTACCACCTGGTCTCATTTTTCAGTTGTCTTTCTCTTACTCTCTCCTGCCAAGGAAGGGGACGGGCAACTCCGGCCCCCAGCACCGCCGCGGAGTGTTACTAGCTGTAGTTACTAGCTGTAGTTGGTGCTTCCTGTTGTCAAAGCACTTTACAAATACTATGGTTATGGTAAATGGGAGAGGCAGACAAGCCAACGTCCTACCTACTTTGTTGACAGGGAAGCTGAGGTAGCTACCTCATCTGCTTGCCTAATGATTTTTGGTATCCAGTCCGAGAAGCTAGCTGGCCTCCCAAAATCACGGGGCAGGTTTGACAATTACGTTATTTCTATGTACGTTTTCCTTAAACACCTATTATTTCAGCATCTCACAGTAGCTGATATGTCTGCCCAAGGACATCCAGCAGCTCAGCAGCAGCACTGACATGAGATTGTTGGACTCCTTTACCAAAGGCTGACTGCGAAGCGAGGTTCAAAAGCAGGTGGCACTGGAATCACCCCTCTTTCGGTCACAAGCAATGGCACCTTTACAGAGCTGGCCTGGTAGCCTGCAGATCCAAACTGCTGAGTCACACTATTGTGTTTTGGGCTTTTTGTAAAGCACGAGACTATTTTCGAAGGGAAATCACAATGGAGGGATATGGCAGCTCCCGCGCGGGGCCCCCGGGGACCGCCAGGTCCCTGCAGAGCGGTGCTCGCCTTTGTGTGGCGTGGGGCTCGAGGAAGCCCACACAGCCCCACGCCAGAAGAATGAGCAGCTTGCTTCAATATTTCCTTTCAATTCACTGCAGCCACTTAGGGAAGGGGGGGATTACAATATAGGAGAAAGGTTACATCTCGTGCCTTTTTGTGTATTGCTGTGCTGCGATAGCAATTTTTGAAAGGGTATTTGCCTCCACATGCACACACAGGTTTTCTGCTATAGCTGTGTGTTAGGTGTTCTCTCAGAGCTCCCGATTCCCATCCCCAGCCTTCTACTGAAATCAGCTGATTTCTGTATGCAAGCTCCAATCCTTATTAATTTATCGTGTTTTGCAGCAGATAGCACTTTGGAAGTTTTTCTGAATAATTACAAGTAAATTCAATGGCTAAGTGAAAGTAAAATTAGGTCTGGCATGAGCAGAAGGCAGAACAAAGGAGTGAAAGATGGCTCAAAATGAATCTGTAGGGGATCTTAGGCAAATCACCTTGCCTGGCTCAGGACCCAGAGTTTCTGTTGCTAAAATAAAGACATAATTTTACGCATCACCTGTATGACTGTTTGAGATCTGAAGAGAAAGCATATTAAAGAAGCGAAAAAGGTTATTACTGTGTTACAGGAAAGGTAACTTTTCTTAATTTGAAATTGAGCTCTAGATTATATGCTTGTTTACCCCAGTTTCATGCCTACGTAACACTACTAGCTTAAGGGAATTTAATATTAAGCTATGCTTACTGAAGAACGGAGATCATGGGCTTAGGTTTTATCAATAAATTCCATGTCATAACAATGTCTATGGTCTCAGTTTATCCATTTCACAAAACACAGTCTCTCCTCAACCAGTAAAGTCTTTATGTAAATAGAAGTGTTGCTTAAATTCTAGCAGGATGTGAGAGTTTCTAAGCTCAAACAGTCTAACAGCAGCTGTTGCAGCCCACCTCTGTCCTCTTTTAGAAATTTTCTCTTGAAGTCTAGTGTTTTCTCCAGGGTGTCCCAGATTTAGGAGTATCCTACAAAAGATTCTGCATGTGTTTAATGTATTAAAATGCCAAAAGAAACATAATCCAGCCATGCTGATCCACTTGTATAGTGAATTTCTACTAGTATGAAAGCTTACAAAACATAAATTTGAAGCCCTTGTATTTGGCTTTCATGAAAAGTAGACAACTAGAAGATAACGAAGTTAGATAACTACTAGAAGTTAGATAACTACTAGATAAGACAGGTAACTGTGTTTTTCTGACTACTTATGGAAGAAGTCTGACTAGGTGACCTACAGGAATAGAAATGATATGATCTTTGACATCAAGCACACCTACCTACACGCTAAACAGAATACTCCTCAGCATGGAAAAGAGGGAATTTGAGGAAAAAAAAGTCATTGGAAAATTTCAACTAAAAATCACTTCAACTAAAAATTGAAAAATTGGAATTGGACAATTTCAACTAAAAATCACTTGTAGCTATTGTCAGATGACACTGTATACAAAGGGCAAAGGCTAATTTTCCTTGCATTAATCTGTTATGAACACCTCTCTACTGCTTAGCACTCACAGGATTGAGGGAGGGCTGTCACCAGCCCTGCACGGTGAGAAGGGGTTTTGATGTCTGACGAGCAAGGGCTCTCCAGCATGAACCAGGGGGCTCGAAGGACCCCTGAGGAAAGCTAAAGAAACAGATATCCCGGTTCGTGGGTTGAAGGTGGATTGGCATGTGCCTGGTAGAAGTCTTCTAACTATGAGGAATATGCTTACACGAGGGATAAACAGGATTTGTAAAAACAAACATAACTACAGGCAGGCACATTAAGCCAAATTCATTCCTAGTAAACCTTGCGTGGCTTACGCTGCAGGGGTGAGTTTGGCTCAGTGTGTGACCTTATCTAAGACTGGAGCCGTGACATCTAATATGTACGGATATTAACACTGTACATACTTGGAGCCTTTCATTTGTAAATGGGTTGACAAATTCAGTCTGGCATACAGAAGTCAGGATTCCCTGAATTCGTGCGTGCATGTACGTGCCGCGTGGCACAACCTATACTCTCCATTTGTGCCTATATATAGAAAGTAAATCTACGCGGCAGGGCAGTGGGGGCGGGGGAGGCTTTGGCCCTGATCCATTACACCTGGCCTTTCTCGCACACCATGAAAATTTCATGTTGTTTTCCTCCAGTGTCTCCCGCGGTCTTTGTTCCTCTCAGGCCAGTGCTGACCAGCAGCCTCCCGGCCAGGCGGGCAGCGCGCCCCGGCTGCCGGCAGGCTCCCTTGTGCTGCTCTTGCAACTTCTAATGAGCCGTCAATTAACGGCCTTGTTTCTTCGAAGCTTATCTCGTGACTGCTGAGAGGGGCCAGGACTAGGGATAATGTGCGAGCTGGAAGAAAAGACACCAAGAGCACATTTAAAGTGCTTTTTTAGTTTTACAACCAAGATTTTGCTCCAAATTATTGTCACGCTCAAGCTCTCACCATAAAAAAAGTCACTCGGGCTTACAGCATATAAACAAACTGGTACTTTAGTATGAAGGAAGAGCAGTAATCGCTACACCTTATCAAAGTCATCAGATAAACAGGACAAATTACATTGCGTCAGACTGGCTGGCAGGTCACCTTTTTTGGCAGAAAGAAAGGAAGCTCATTTCTAGAGATGAGTCAAAAGTGGAACCATGTTGCTAACCCACAAAAGCTTTGGAGGGTTGATTACAAAACGTGGTCTAGTTCTCCTTTAGGTACATCTTTATTGCGTTCGTAACTCAGCTTTGTTACAGACCCATGGGGAACAGCGAAAGAGGCTGAAGGGAGCTGCAGTGAGCTCTGAGGCACCCGAACCCAGAGTCGCTGTATGAGGCACTGGGGTCCCTGGCTCGGTTCAGACAGAGCTGCTTGCGTTCAGGTTTGCAAGGCAGAGTCTCGCTGGCGGAGCCTGACTGCTCTTTTCTGCAAGGAGACTAAGCTAAGGCAGCACTGCAGACGTGCGGAGCTATTTCACTTGAAGTGCGAAGACCTGAAGCGATCTTCCTACTAATTCATTCAATTTGATAAATTCCGAAACCAAACTCCTCTTTGTATCCTACTCAGCAATACCTTTTTAACCTTTTTCATTGCTGTCCCTCAGCGAGATGACTGAGAACTAAACTGAAGGCCCACCAATTAATGTTAACCAAACAGCTTTGTTTTATACCCAGATGAAAATGCTCATGCAGCTTTAATTTCAGAATAAAATGAGAAAAAACACTCACATTTCAGAACAGCTAAAGAATAAAGACAAGTGAGATTTTTTTTACAAGTTGTTGTAGCAGAATCAAGTTGTAGGGTTTTTTTGGGAGGAGGGGAAATATTTTACATAATATGTTAGTTTCCTGAAACAGTTTTAACATAATAAACAATTTCCATTTCTGAATCCAGGCTAACCCTAACTATCTATTACTTTGACCTTGCAGAACAAATCTTAGAAACCCTACTGCCCCATCCCATCTCCCTTGTAACATACCTATCTCCCCAGCACCTCTGTGCAGTGAGGAAATGCCCCACCTTTTATAATGGCAAGAAACTGAGGCCCAGGGAAGCCAAGTGACTTGCCCAAGGCCACACGGGAAGTCCGTGGCAGGCGAGGGACCGTGCAGGCAGCTGGCAGCACTCATCCTTCACCGCCATTTACACCTTTGCAAAGTCAGCTGCCATTCCAGTCTGACAACATTTTCTACCCACCTCAGATTTTTTTGTGCACCGGGTTTAAATGCCAGATAGTCTTATAAACAGCTGAACAACATTGTCAATGCAAACAATTCATTGTGAGCCTCAAGATATCTAGTGGTTTCTGGCATGCGCAGCTCATGGACCAAAATATTGTTTCTAACCATGGTGATGGAGGAGAAAAGCTTGAAAGCAAGAGTCTCAGTACTGAAATGCAAGAAGTCAGGTAGAATGGATCCTACACACTTACTACTTCTTAAAAACATGTGTTTTTAAAGCAAACTCTTGCCTTTTTGTGGCTTGGTTCATGATTGCCAGGTATTTGGTGTTGCTAATACTGATACTCCCTCACACAACCACAGTGAAAACATACTGTTAGCAAAGCTGGTGCTGTGATTCAACTAGAACACCAGGAGATGGCCAGAAAGGAGGCATGAGGAGACAGTGAAGTTATGTGATCAGCTAGGTGTGCAGTACATGAATACGAAGTGTTACAAATGAGTCTGTACTTTTTATGTGTAACCCAAACAAGGCTGACTGGACACACAGACTTTGAAGGGCTGGAAATTTAGGAAAAGTTGCTCTAAGAATTCCATTTTTCTTGTACGTGTAGGTCTTTGTTCACGTGCGACCTACTTACAGGTGTCCTGGAAGGGATTTGAACACGGGCTTTGCACAGCCTGACTGACTACAAGGCACGATGGCTTTCACACACTGTGCATCACTGCTAGGCTCCTGCTACGCCACGGTTAACATACAGACTTTGCAGGAGCTGTGAAGCAGATGTGCAGGACCAGGATTCAAGGACGCCTCTCTGTTTCTTTAGATTTCCTTGGTGTGGGAGCTAACCACCAGCCATGACACACAAGGCATGCGGCTGTCTCCTCTTCCAGCCTTGTTTTTGAATGAAAGTGGTTACAGCTGCTGTGTTCTGTGCCTTGGTCTAATAGTTAGGTTGGTTACGATGTCAAGCACATGCCTGATGAGCCGCTTACTTGTGTCCAAAGGGATGACTACTTTTAGGAAATAACTCGGAGGCCATCAATCCCCACTGTACACAGGTACCTAACTCAGGGCCACAGGTAAATACCTAAGTCCTAGGGAAGGGTGAGGCTGCACACATGCCCCAGCCTTCCTGATTTCCTTCAGTATTCCCCTGCTCAGCACTCTGGCTGCTGTAAATCTCATTCCCAATACCAGCTGCTCCAGGGTGTTGGTCATCTAATTGGGGCTCACGAACTCAAAGCAAGTGCCTATAAAGCAGCTGTGGAGATGTTTGGCAAAACCAAGCCTTACTGTGTCTTGGCCTTGGTATATAAAAATGCACCTTTCTTCAGCTAATGTATAGTACCTGCTCTTTGGCAGTACAAACAATACCTTACTTCACAGAAAAAAGCCAGCCAATGCCATTAGCACTGGTATAGCTGATGCCAGTCCACCCTTTTTTATCCTACAAAGCTCTGTAGGATTTGAACACAGTTAAAAGCTGTATGATCTACTGTCTTACTGACCCTGTCTGACCTAGCAGTCTAGTGTAAAACAAACTGCATGCTCCCCCACACATGCTAGCTGTGAGTACTATGTGCTAGGACAATGCAGCCTTTCCAGGTGATTCTGGCTAAATCCCTTTGCAACCCTCTCCCCATAACCTGTCTTGCAGGTCATGTGGATGCAACAGTGGCAGGTCCTGACTCTTAATAATTGATTATGTACAGGCACCATAGGGGTCATTCAGCTGCTGAGCCATGTGTGCAGTCCTAGCAGCTGTTCCCCATTTCCAGCAAAGCAAAGGAATTTTCTGTGGGCGAAGCGTGGCCCTTGGGCTGCCAGTCAGAGCACCCCTTTTATAGGTGAAATCCGAGACTTTCTGGGACTACAATGGAAAATCCCTTTCTAAATGTCATCTCTAATTAGTCTATCGCATAATTCTTAGTAGTCCAGAAAGACTCTCTGTCTGACCATTTGTATGTTTAGAAACCCCAGGTGTGGCCTGCCAGCTGTGCTGCACAGAGCTGGCTGCTGCTTGCTGGGCTCCAGTAGAGTGATGCCAGTTGTTGATCTTCTCTAAGGTGTGTGAGCACAAGAGAAAAGCGCTTCTGACAGGTCACGAGCAACCAACAGCATCCCTAAGACCAGGCTTTGAACAGTTCAGTTTGGATTCTCAGGGTCAAGGAGAGCGAATCCTTCAGCACAAAAAGCAGCTTTACAGGTACAGGGTTCTTGTGTTTTTAAAACAGAAAAAAACCCTGTATTTTAAACCTATTTTTAAAATATTTTAAACCTATCTTTAAAACTGTATTTTAAACCTACAGAACATCAGTGCCTTAAAGGTCAGGTGTGGGCCCTAAAGTCCCCAAAGCCTGAGGGACAGAGACCTGGACATTTGCTCCTGTTTAATTGTCAAATCAATTCAAATGGTGCAAGTCTCTCCTAATGTGCTTCACCAAAACTGTCTTTGGGGTTGCCGCTGATACTTTACAGGAGATTTCCTTTTCAAAATGGTAGGATCAAGAACCCCACTTAGAGTAAATACATGTCAGGTCCCGAGACCTTTCTCTGTGGTTAGAGGAGAGCATGTCTTATTTAAAAGAAAAGTGAGAGAGAGAGGCTGTCTGAGTGGCAGGTAGCGCACTGCAGCCCAGTGTGAATAATTGAAGTGGAATCTGGAATGCACACCGCTGCGCCAGGGACTTCTGGAGACCACGTCTCGTCGGAAGAACTGACTCTTACTGGAGAGGTAATGGAGAAGTTGCTGGCCCAAACCTCTGTAGTCTCAGCCTGAGGTGGAACAGAGATGCCAGGGTCAGAAGGGGCACCCCTCGTAGCACAAAGTATATGGGATTTGAAAACCATGCACCGGTGCAGGGCCTAAACACAAGCTCGCAAAGAGATCATTCAGTGATGCCAAGGGCAGCCTGAATCTTCCTCCTGAGGAAAGGATGTTAGGATTTCTGAAACAGTGATGCCACAGGAGATGAGAGACTCTAGAAATCTCCTCTTACTCACTTCAGTGTTGAACATCCCTGAGCAGAGCTGGCTGACGTGATATTAGAAATACTTTCATTCTTTGGCACTGCAGCTCTAAACAGTACAGACAGCAATACATCCTCACCAGAGTCACAGTCTAAAGTCACATGGCTACACTGGCTGACAATTTCTTCAAGTAACTAATGATGTTGCTCCTGTGCTGGCTCAGTATAGGGGGATGTTTCTTTGCTGTACTGTGGGCATTGCCTCTATAGTGTACTAATCTCCAAGGCAGAGAGACTCGTCTCAAGAAGGAACTCCAAGAGAAGTTTGTGGTGCGCAAGGTGTCCTTCCTGTTCAAGAAAACAGTGGAAGCCTTTGTAAACACCCGCTTCTGCAAACACTGTCCTTCTCCAGGCATGCTCAGTAACCTAGATTCTGAGCTGAACACAGGGCATTTTGCCTCTCACACCCAGTGCACAACCCTGGTTGCTAAATTTCAGGCACCATGGCTGAAATGTACTGATCTCAGAACCAAAGCACAAAAATCTTCTCACTTTTCTCATTGTGGGAAGAGTCTCCGAACCAGTGGGGGTAGAAGACCAGGAGGAAGGTAGTCCCAGAAAGGCCATGGAAACTGTTTTTACATGGATCCCATGGTCCCAAATCCTCTACACGTTTTGCTAGAGGGAGTGCAAATGGTCTGTCGGAATACAAGGGGAACAGGACAGAAGAGAAGGATGACTTGGGATGTCTCTGGATGAAAGTGCTTGGAATTCTTCTCTAATATTGTGTCTGTATGTGAGAAGATATGATTCTTCCTCTTTTCCCCACATCTCTCCCAAAAATGCTTCCAAGCATTTCAGCAAAAAATAATTCCCATGACAGCTTCTGTGAAAGTTTTCCTGGAAGATAGTTATGCTTTTCTAACTATTGATCAAAATTAGATGGCAAGTATTACCACTCAGATAAAGATTTAAATCCCAATAGAGCGGCACTCTTCCGAACTTATTTAATGCTAACAGGCTACTGACTACTTGTGTTCTGTGGAATCCATTCATTGAGACAAAATATATATCAAAGCCTTTCCAAGGCATAGGATTAGTTCACAAAACATTGTCAAGTTCAATCTGTTAGCAAAAGTACACTTTGTAAACTTCCTAGCTCTCTAATCAAACATCATGGGAATTAGAATCATCGTTCTTGTTAATTTTAAAAAGGGATAGCATTTTTGCTAATGAATTTTTAAAGTTTCATATGTACAAATTCACATTTTGCTACATACTCCTCTTTAAACCCAGTTTTCCAACAGCCACTGCAGGCAGACAAAAAGAGCCAGAAATATTATACCTATAGAGACCCAGACTGCCGCCTCTTGGGAATAGAGAAAAGTTTAATGGGATTCGGGAAAGCATCTGTATAGCTGCAATTGTAGGGGGAGAGAATGGTTTATTTAGTTGCTTCTCAATGACCTATCTTTCTTAGGTGTTTCTAGGATGCCCATCACATTAGTATCTGAGCTCCATCTCAACTGTCTGGAAGGTAGTAACAGAAAACTGCTATTTGATCTCACTCCTTTATCTAATCTCATCTATCAAGAGTATGCTCAGGAGCTCGGTATCTGAGCACCTCAGAGAAATTACACGAAGTCAACAACCTTCTTTGGCATCTCCTTTTTGTATTGGAAAAAAGCAGTGCTTACTAACAAGGAAACCCAGATCAGTACTGTGTTATTCAGCTATGCGCACCCACAGGGAACGTGCAGAGGATGAATAGGGGGAGCAGAGCTGTTGTGGATAAAAGAAGCTCCACTTTCTGTGGAAGTCTTCCAACAGCCACATCATAACCGCTCATTAATTATAACCCAGCCGATACAGAACTCGGCATGTTCGACGTTCAGCACAAATGTCTTAAGATGTTTAACAGATGGTGAAAAGTGAACTACAGGTAAAATGTTGGTCCCAGACTACTCAGATAGCAGCAGAGCCAGAGCTGCAGTCCTTGGGCCTGAATCCAGGACAATAAATTCTCTGCGCTGGACCTCAGGTAGCCTGGCAAGGAAGGCTTTATGCCTCAGTGGACTCCCTCAACCCACAGATCTACTAAAAAGGACACCTGCTTGTCACCTCCTCTCATCCACTGCCCTCCAGGCATACGTAGGTGAAACTTCTATTGACTATGTTTTACCTGGATGCCGCACATCCCCACGACACAATACGCCACTGTACCCACTCCCTGTCCACACACCAGGGACTGGGAAGGTGGATGAAGCGCACCCAGAAATCCCCAGCTCGACACTTGAGCAAGCTTCAAAGCTGTCCGTGGGCTGAAAAGGAGCAAAGATCCCAGGGCTTCGGAATGCTAGGACCTAGTTTGACAAGGATGGCTTTAGCAGCGGTGCTGGCTCAAGCAGCCCTCACGCCCTCTCCCCTTCTCACCCGGTGCCACCCCCTCCTTGGTTTGCCAGTGTAGCTGTTTGTGGGGTTGGATGGTGACCCAGACTGACCAAGTGGCCCTGGTTTACTCGAGGCACATCTGAAACAGCAGCTCAGGGGTAAGAACAAGAAGTTCAGGCTGTTTAAGCCAGCAGGCCCACCAGAAGAAGCATTCGTCAAATGTTGCCATAGTTCAGTGCTTAAATATAAGCCCATATACTGATGAGGCTGCTTGTCTCAGCTGCTGTTGCTAAAGGTTCTGCTATGTGGCCTGTTGACAGTAAGTCATTTGCTATGTAAATTCTCATAATTTCTATGCTTCAAATTCATTTTAAGGTCTGCTGTGATAAATGTCGGCCTCCCGAGGAATAACAGAAACCTTGATTTATGCTCTTACAATTACCTCTGTTAAGTAGTCACAGCACTAAAAAAAAAAGACCTTAGAGTGGCCAAAGGCTATTCTGTGCACCTCCAGGTCCACAGTTCAAATGCCACATAAAGTTTAATTGCTTTCCTGATCTAGGCCGATCAGTCCTGCTCTCTGCAGCGTGGCCCTTACTGCCTTGCTTGCCGTCAGTGCCAGCTGAGAGGGGCTGGAGCCTGTGCCACTTTATCTCCAGTCAGGCTGAGCCAACGGTGCCCAGAATTAATAAGGGATCATGTGCTCAACTTCTATAAATAAATGAAAGGGACAGAGTCATCCCTAGGAGCCTCGTCACCTTTTAGGCACTCATGCATACCGTAAGTACACTGGGCCAGCACAACAGCTCAGGAACAAAATGAGCAATTAATTAAACAAATGTACAGTAACAGAGGTAACGGAGTAGCTATCTCCACAGTGGGAAAGCTTCCCAGAGTCATCTCACCTGACCAAAGCCTGGACTAAGCCAGCAAGGTGGAAAGGAAATGAGTAAAGAAGAGCTAAGTGAGTTTTAAAAAGATCAGAGGTTGTGACTGAAAACCAGGAATACCTAGTCCTGTCCTCAGGGTACAGACACATTAAATCATCAAAGGCTGTGAAACTTCCAGTGCAGAGACACGCTCCTACCCACAGCAAGCATGGAGTAACCTGAGACTGGCCCTGGGAGGAGGAGAGACAGGCAGCCACCTCAGGAGGAGGAGAGGCAGCCACCTCACCTTTATATTGGGCTCTGCTGGGTGACTGCTTATCAGGTAAGCACCATGCAGCTGGTGCTGGTGCCCCTTCAGTTCGTAGCCAAGTTCACCATGTTGTAAGCTGGTGCGTCCCTGTCCTTGCTTACACCAGCAAGCTGGTGAAAACATTGGCTGGGGCTTTACACTGCAGTCACGGTTAGTTTTCTGCCAAAAGTGGGATAGTTATGTTGATGAGCTTTATTCTGCACCTCAGGTGCAGTATCTCCTGTCGAACAAGGGCTACAGCAAAGCATGGTGGCTCTGTGCAAAATTTGGACCAGGTAATGGAAACGCCCTAGAGACGTATTAGGAGGTCCCACTGTATGACTGTAAGAGCTTCTTCTGTCTTTAAAGCTAAGACATCTGGATATCATTCACTGAGAATCAGTCCTAGTAGCTTCAGAAAAGCACTGCGAATCTCAGAGTCCAAAATGAAGTGGGAGAAAACATCCCCTGAGTCTTTCAGCCTGAGATGAGTAACAGCATTGATTTTGGAAAATACGTTCCAGTACTGGTGTCAACACTGTCTTAAGGCCCTCCAACACTCTCAGTTTGGCAGAAGAAAAGACTGATCTTTGAACCCGCGTGGCTACAAGTGATATGATTGAGGAGTCCAGAACTGCTGAGTGCACATTGAGCAGGTGTTCATTAAAAGTTATTGATAACTGTTTGTTGAAACACTCTGGAAAACACTGATTTTAAGCAACTGTGTTACAAACAAGCGCTGGCCAGCAGCTCTAGTGCAAAAGCATTACCTGAAATGCTAAAATGATCTGTGGATTTAACTTATTTCCAGCATAAATGTGAGTGCAGGACACATGTATGTTTTTGTACATATGTAACCTCAAACGGAGATGCAAAACTAGGGAAATGTGTGATGAAACAAATAGTTCCTAAAAATATCTGGTGGGAGGAATTAAATACCTGTTCAAACAGTCAGCATTGCACTCTTCAGCTGGCGATAGGTGGATTAATGGTCAGTCTTCAGGGAAATGCTAATCAGCGTAACTGGGAACAGATACGAGAGCCAGAATAAGACCAAGAGTTTTAGCCTCCACTCATGTAAATGTAACTCCACAGTGATGCTCTTGACTTCATTGGAATAGAACACAGTTCACAATGCTGTGACTCGGTGGGCTGTCAGTCCCTAGGCATGCTATTAATAAAAGAGTTTTTTCTTTGATCTAGTAATAATGCTAATCTTTGTTCTAGAGCTGCAGAAACTGATTGGACCATATCTCCCATGGTGGGATGTAACCAGTGCTGCGAGTGATGCACATTTCCACCCCCCAGCACAGGAGACAGACAGATTAGAAACACACACACATACACACACACTACAATGGTGGCATTTCAAAATAAAAATGTTATGTTTTCAGATTTCCATTAATAATATAGTTTCCTGGAAAAAAATCTCTGTTATCCACCTCTCCTATTTTTCCATCGATGAACTAAAACCTGATTTTGACAAGCTCTTTTTGTTATGGCAGTAACTAAGAATTTAAAAATGTTTGTATATTCTTCATACCTTCAGCTAGTGCCTACGCTCCATCCGGTACAGCATGTTTGGTTGGCTGAATATGGCATATTTAATTGTGCCAGCTTGTGATGGGGGGAGGCCTCTGCCTAGGAACACTGGGATGTGTTATACCACCCTCAGCTGCCTCTTATACTGGCAGAAGAAACTAAGCTCACCCCAACAAAGTAACAGGCAAAACAGAGGAAGCATGCTGATACTGTGATCTTCTCCATAGTTAACAGCATTTTGACTAATCCTGGTGAATTCACAGCAAACGATATTGCTGCTGCCCTTTATCTCAGGCTTATAAAGGGAACATGTGGCTCTGATTTACCTTTTCCCCACACAAATTACTGCATGGGGGAGTAGCAAGGGAAATAGGAGGCTAGACATAAAAATTACGAAGCAGTCTTTGCTATGTCTAAAGAAGCCCTCTAAGGGAAAAATTATAAGAATGGCAGAAAAATTGAGCAAGAAGGTTGCGATGTTATGTTAGGTACATGCAAAAGCAAGAAAATGTTAGGGCAGGTCCTTGGCTGCTGTAAGCAGCTGTAGCTTCATTAAATAAATGGGGCCAAGTTGATTTACACTATAGGGGATCTGTTATGGTGTTCAGTGCCATTACAATTTCTAATGAGCAGTTTTCACTGCTATTAATTCAGCTGGTATTAATAATTTAGCTTTTGGACTGGCCAAAATAAGCTATTTTAATCACTAAGAATAAGATTCCAAATTGCCATCTGAAGTTGTCTTCTGAGCCTCTGAAAGGTACTTTTGAGGACTGCCCTGACAAAATGCCTGAAGGCAGATCTGCATGTCTGCTTGAAAGGCCTGTCTAGACTAGGAAAATGAGCAGCCCTTACAATGTGCTAATGGGTACATATTGGTTAGCACATTTTAAAACACCGGAGAAAAGGAAGCAGATGCTCGCTCAGGGTGTAGTGCCTTGTACACTGAGCTAGGTTAAAGTCTTGCCTCTGACAAGGAGAAATCATGCTCCATCTTCCCTTCATCTCCACTGTCCCCTGCCCAGCTGTACAGTCCTGCTCCCTGCTTTAAAACTGATGCTCTCTGGACCCTTTCCATGGACCAATTCACTAAGCCAGCAGAAAATTGATCACAAAAAAGACATGGATATGTTTGTGGTGGTTTAGTGAGTTGGATCAGCTGATGGAAGGGTGCAAACAAGTGCCAAAGCGGAGCAAGTGGCAAGAAGATGCAGCTGGGAGGCAGGATAGGAAGGAACGGAAAATCTCCACCTTTCTTCAGCAGTTAAGTTGGCTCACTCTATCTGCTAAAACTACAGTCTCTATCCTTGGCATCTGTGCTGAGCCTAGCAAGGAGGAGTCTAGATGTTTGTGTGGGTAGATGACCACTTCAGTTTCACACCAGCTATTGAGACGTATACAGACATCAGCTGGCTGCCTCAGAAACTGTAAATTGGAAATGAAGCTTTAGTATCAGTCTTAATCCCCTCTTCTGCTGAACAATTTTCTGATACTTAATCAAAAGACAGTCTTTGCCCTTAAAACACGAGTCTCTTCACAGTTGGCTTCAGTCACTTCCACACTTTGTTGACCTGACTGTGGTGTGTGTGGTGCGCTCGCCTTTGGCCCCACTCAATCCATGTCATCCCACCTAATGCACCTCAGCCCACATCCAGCTGCTCGAACCCCCGTCCTACCCCTCTCCCTTCCATACGGTCTGTCGTATTTCTTCCCTTTCTTTTGCGCTACCTAAAGTCAGTCTCTCCTGCTTTTGCACTCTCTGTGAGCTTAATGTTTTTCTCCTCCACCTCCTGGGTTCAAACCTCTCCCTCTGCATCCAAACATATTCAGTTTGGGCCTTATTCACCTATTTCAGATCACTGTCCCCCCTCCAGGAGCTCAGATTCACTCAGCCCCTGGCTCACAGACTGTTGACACAGCTGTCCGTATGAGTATCTTTCCTTCAGATGGATAAAAACTGATCAAGATTTGGCCCTTGGTGAATTTTTGTAAGGCATGTGGCCTATTTTTCATTATGGTAAGTGTGTTTGTTCTGCTCCTTCTGGGTACGACAGGAGCTTGCTTACTTGGATGCACAGTGCTGCGCATTACAAGGGTGTCCCTGTTCATTTTGGCCTTGCTATCTGTATCCAGCCCTTCTTTGCAATAGGCAGAAAAGGAGGGGTAAAACACCTAGCCCGGGGCACAAGCTGTTAGTTCAATATAAAGAGATTTAAGTAGGAGCAATGGGAGAAGGAAACAGGCTGAATATCAGGAAAAGCTCCTGCCAGTGAGACGTGTTTGGCTGTGAAATCTTCTCCCAGGGGAAAGAGGTCAAAGCCTCATTGTTTGGAAGTAGAGCTGGTCAAAACTGTTTTTGGAGCAGCAGCAGCGGGAGTGGTGGAGGTGGGGAGAAGAGCAGCAGCTGTGCATGGCGGAGCGGCAGATATACGAGGGGAAGTGGCTGGATGCACAGCGAGAAGAAGCAGGAGGAGCAGGGGAGGCTGAAGGAGGAGTGGTGCACGCACCGGCACGAGGGACACAACAAAAGGAGTAACAGAGGCGCAGTGGGGAGCAGCAGACAAAAGCAGGGAAAGCAGAGGGGGAAAGAGGCAGGAGCAGCAGAGTCGCAGGACAGGAAAGAATGGTGGGAAATGCTAAGAGAAGCACTGCAAGGAGCAAGTGTGCAGGGATGAATGACAATAGCAAGGTCTCGTTTCTGTTTTGTGAACTCAGTGGCCTTGGCTAAGCAAAGCTAGAAGATATTAAAGGACAGAAACAAAGACATCAGATTTGTTGATGACATTATTTGAACAAATCACTCATCCTAGGACACTTTGTGCAGTTTTCTCATTCTGCATCAGGATGAAATCAAGGCATTTCAATGCATTCCTTGGCAAAGCCAGGGACAGGCAGACTCGAGAAGCCACCAGCCCAGCATTTCGGGGCAGTACCTTAGAACACGAAGGATAGGCACAGGCAACACCCTGATATTTCCCATCTTCTTGATGATATTTGCTTGATGATATGAGCTGAAGGAGACTGCCAGTGTTAATATTGCACCGTAGTTCATTGGCTACTAACTATTTTTTGTTCTGAAATTCCACATGTTCAGTGACATTTCATTCCTCTCACTGGAGTGAGCTCCCCACGAAGCAAATCCTATTACGATATAAATTAGCTGAGGTTCTTCAGCCATCCCTACCACACACTCTATTAAAATTCACCATTAGTTACATGGTGAAGCTCTTCACTATTGCAAAGAAGGAAATTCCCAGCTCAATTTCTTTCACTGTAATATTACTAATGTTTCCTTCGCTCTAAACCAGGCTACTAATTTAATTTTGCTGAGGTCTGCTACATAGTTTCTACATAGCTCTGCAAAGCAGAAAGCAACGCATACGCTCCAGTTTTGGCTGGTCTGCCAAAAACTTCATGTGCTTAACTTTTCCTTGAGAGATCAGGAGAACAGTGAAAAAATACAGGATCTCCCCAAGACCAAGTGGCATACTGCATGGCTAGAGCTGCAGTGGAGTCCTGATGGAATTTACCCAACGTCCCAATCCAGACCATATTTTTGTTGCCCTGCTCTAAAGACTTATTTTTAATTCTTACAAATCTTTTCAAATGCCAATTCACAATGAATATTGCACCATCCCTACCACACACTCTATTAAAATTCACCATTAGTTACATGGTGAAGCTCTTCACTATTGCAAAGAAGGAAATTCCCAGCTCAATTTCTTTCACTGTAATATTACTAATGTTTCCTTCGCTCTAAACCAGGCTACTCATTTAATTTTGCTGAGGTCTGCTACATAGTTTCTACATAGCTCTGCAAAGCAGAAAGCAACGCATACGCTCCAGTTTTGGCTGGTCTGCCAAAAACTTCATGTGCTTAACTTTTCCTTGAGAGATCAGGAGAACAGTGAAAAAATACAGGATCTCCCCAAGACCAAGTGGCATACTGCATGGCTAGAGCTGCAGTGGAGTCCTGATGGAATTTACCCAACGTCCCAATCCAGACCATATTTTTGTTGCCCTGCTCTAAAGACTTATTTTTAATTCTTACAAATGCCAATTCACAATGAATATTGCACGCTGAATACAAGACTTGCCAACTTAATTTGAAGAAATTGCTGATAATGACAACATCAATTGCCTTCTCATTCTGCTCTTTGTCTTCATTGTTAATCCTTTCTCAGAAACGAAACCCTACTTGGATTACTAATGACAGTCTCTTTGTTCTCCTTATTTTTTTGTTTTTCTTAATTGCCTTCGGAGTGCTATTTTAAAAGAATATTCATGACAGAAGTACAAGCTGGCAGAAATGCCATTAAAAGGAAAAGCCTTCTGTAATCTTATCTCTGGTGCAGTGACCAGGACCTTCACAGTAATGTAACTAAGCTGCCAGTTCCAAGGCTAACACAGTTTTGTGGTAGTTCAGCACAAATGGAACCAATCTAATATAAATCTGTTGAAGCTACTGGTGTTTTTTTCACTCCACACTCACAGCAACCGAGATCAGGATCTGATACCTTAGGTTGTCTGCAGCATTGATGGAAGGAATCTGAAATGAAACAGATAAATCGGTTTTGTTAAATTTAAAGTTTGGGGTCTTTTTGAGAAATGAATGAATCAGAGCCTGGAAATGAGACGCTGCTTGTTGCCTCTACCTTAATTCAGATCAGTTGAAGCACACTGAGTAGTCACTGTCTGAATGCAAAATGACTCCGTCTCTCTTCGTTCCCGGTGGATAAATCTCCAAGGCAATTTCACAGCTGGTAGTAAGAGGTAATCTCAACAAAAAGCCCAAGTACTAGGCCACAGGGTCACTTTTTCCTCTCTAATTCTGAAATATTCCTGCATGTCAGGGTAGGGCAATCTTGATGGAGCAGGGCAGCTTGTTTGGGTAGCATCAGGGCTGGGTACAGAGATCCTTTACCCACCAAACCATCATTTTCCAGGGCTGGTACTTTAACCAAAGACAACAGTGCCCCTCGGTGATATGACCGTGGTGTAGCATAGGGCTGAATCCGTACTCGGTTTCCTACATTTGGTATGCCACTGGTTCGGAGCAAGAACTCAAAATTAGGTAAGGAGGGCAGCCTTTGTGTCAGGAATGTGTCATATACTTTATTTGTTGCAGAAGGACCCAAACAGACAGGATAGGCCAGGGGTGTCAAGAAAGGCAAGAAGGGACTGCCCAAGGCAGCTGAGGGCTGCTTTGGAGAAATGGATTCCACCCCGTCTGTTCAGCGTCACGCAGGGACAAAAGTTCATGTTCCTTCTGGCTCCCAAATCTGGGATGCATCCTGCAAAAGCACTGAGCGCTTTACCAAAGCCAGTTTGGGCTTTGAACATAAAATGCAGTACAAGATGCTCAAGAGCCACCAAAGTTTGTAGAACTGTTTTCTTGTACAGGGTATGAGATTAATTTCATTGAGAGATGCTGGGTTTACCCTCTGTGGCTCAGCCTCTTATCCACAAGGTAAGAATATGATCATCTGGCCTTCTAGGTGCCATACAGAAAAGTTCAAAGTTCATTAACCGCGGACAGAAAATGAGGATGCTATGAGCACAGAGGATGCTATGAAGAGATAAACAATAATTCTATATTGAAAGCAGAGCTTGTGCGGTTTGTACAGTAAATCATGCAGAGGGGTATGTATGTGATGAAGTGGAGAAAAGTAACTAATAAATAATTACCATTTCATGTGCACTAAATGAGGTCTCCAGTCTTTAGAAAAAGCACAGTATGGTTATTAACTTAATGACTGTCATCATGTATGCACACATGGACCAAATCAAGATAACATACACACCTTGATTCTGGCAATTCCTGACTTTCAAGTTTCTGAATTTGTAAGTTTTCTGGTATTCTTCTAGCTTAGGATTTTTGTCTTTAACGTAAAAAAGCCCTACACTTATACGGAATACTTTTTATTTATTGCTTACTTATTATTTATTCTCAAAAACACCTGAAATCACAACTGTTAAAGAAATACCAATAACGTTAAAGACATACCAATATCAGCACCAAATACTTTCTGAAAATATACCAAATACCAATATCAGCACCAAATACTTTCTGAAAAGCAGAATTTCTAAATACCTGACTAAGACATGCATCTCATATATATATGTTTATAATGCTTCACATCTCTCTTCACTCCAGAAAAACCTTTTTAAAGCTTCTTTTCCCTAGTATTTGCTTCTTTTGGTTGCTGAATCTGATCTTCCAAAATCCTCAAAGTGTTGTTTTGCAATTAGCATTGTTGGTTTTTTTATTCATTTCATAAGCTACGTTATTTCACAATGCAATAAACCCCTGCGCCCGCACCGAAATAACTGTGTAGGTTATAACTGTAGGTAGCACCAGCTAAAACTCCGTCCTGCTGCTCAAACCGTCCCACGCGTCTGCACTCCTCCCTCGGGCACCAAGTACCGCTGTCGCTGTGACGGTCTTTTTGGAGAAGCACAGCGTGCCAGGGAGCTGCTGCCTTTCTGCACGGCAGCGGCTGCCAGCCCGGTAACGGGCGTGGAGCCCTCCGGTTTCCGCGGCGCGGCGAGCCTCGGCGGGGCGGGGGCAGCCGGGACGGCTCCCCCCGCCCGGCCGCTCCGGCTGGCCAAAGCTGTGCTGTGCTAGCATCTAGTGGCCGAAGGGGAAACTTCACCACCACGTTGGCTCCGCCTCGGCGAGGGCTTCCCTCGAAGAGAAGGTAAAATTCGGAACTACAGAAGGAAATGAGGAAGCCTGGGTCAGGTATTCGGCTCCGAGAATAAAGGGATTATTGCTTTGTAAGAACGATTGAAAGGAAATGTTAAAATAAGGTTGTAGCTGTGCCTGTTTTCTGTTTCGCCCCAGATGCCTTCCCGTGCACGTGCTGTAACTATCGCTTTGGTTTTCCGCGTTAGACAGAAAAGCTTAGGAGCTGCTAAGGGAACACTGCCTTATTTAAATGTTTTGTATATTTTGCCTCTCACGTGATAAAACGTG
Source organism: Aptenodytes forsteri (assembly GCF_000699145.1). Classification (NCBI taxonomy): domain Eukaryota; kingdom Metazoa; phylum Chordata; class Aves; order Sphenisciformes; family Spheniscidae; genus Aptenodytes; species Aptenodytes forsteri. Next base: position 105,239 of record NW_008795853.1, on the reverse strand, counting down.
GTTCTCTTCTTTTCCGAGGCATTCACCAGTGTTTTCGCGGAAGGTTGCAGTGGACAGTAGAAAACAGAAAGAACAGCTACGGTGTATTTTTACCACGCTGAGGCCATGCGATGTTTACTTAAAGGAGGCTCAATTATGAACTGTGACGTATTAATTTTATTTGTAAACATCATGTCCAGTCCAGATTCGTAGGAACGTGGCAACGTAACTGGAGCTGCGTTTCCAGAGAAGAGAGTAATGCAGAAGCAGAGATACAGTATAAATACAAATCATTCCTCGTTCCGAACAGGCACATCTTCAAGCACACGCAGCACAACCTTACGCTGTTTCCCTGAAAGTCAAAGCTCTCGTTCGGATGATCAGAACCAACACTAACTGCCACTGGTAATACTAAAGACAATTTGATACTGTCTCTTGGCCATAACAAAAAAAGCTATTCTCTTCTGATGCCAGTTTTTGCATTCAGGCAATGCCACAGATTTCAACTGAAGTTCTCCTTATTTGTGTTACAAAGGCTGTGGGACTAAACAGGGAGTTTAGTCAATTCACCTAGATACATGAAGTACATGAAGATCAGCACATTAGGCTCAGAATTAAACAGAGAATAAAATTAGTGCTCCCATCAGAAGTGAAGTGGCCTTAGTTCTTCACTTTACATACCAGTTATCCCTAAGCTTTCTTTTTTTTCCCCAAGTCACTGAGTCAGAGCCTCCAGAGAGGTTTTGTTTAATGTTCATCACCTTTGCTGCATCAGTTCCTTCACCTTAACTTTACTAACTATAACTAAGTAGACAAGCCTTGTGTGAGGAAGCATCAAGGTGACAGGTAGCAGATTTATACGAGATGCCATGAACCCCTAGGGACAGGAAGCTTCTAACTTCAGCTGATACTATCAGTGGCAGCATTTCCCTATCCTTTGTTTTGTGTGCTCCTAAAATAAATATCAAATGGGGGCCAGAAGTTATTTTAGGATCCTTACAAGTGCTATATCGTAAGTCAGGCAGCCTGCTGGACTCAAATGTATGTATGTACTGGAAACAGACCCCAACAGCAAGGATGACGGTATCAGGCACCACTCATCCAGCATGTACGAGTTAGTACTCTGACCTCCCAACAAAGCTTTTTGAAACAGTGCAAGACAGTGTATCAAAGGCTTAACTCACTAATAAATGTCACTAAATGCTCACTAATTAAACTGTCAGACTGGGGTTCCTAAAAGTTATCCTAATTTTCCATTTCTACATTTTATTTTGCTTGCGAATAGCAATATTCCACTATACAACTGATGATTGTCATTGACAAAAGATAGGCAGAAACATCTGTGTATAGATCTTGAATAAACACACTTATGGGTTATATCTGTAGGTGTATGTATGTATACATATGTGTTAACACATTTAACATGACGAGATTTTAAGCTGTTTGGGGTCCATTTTTGTCATTTTTAATGTATAAAAAGTAGCTTCATTTACGTAGACTGTAATGAATTATAATGCTGTAGTAGAGGGAATTAAACCGAAGAGCACATTTGCTATGGTAAGACTTCCCATAGACTGTCGATTTCCATAGAGAATCCCTATCAGCTATACGGATATTTAGTTTGCGTATTTTGTGAAATGAGATAATTACAGAGGTTTTGTCTCAGCCACAATCTGATATTGGTATAATAAGCATACAAACTCAGGATGTACAATAAAACCACCATATAAAAAGTAGTTCAGCTTAAATTTTCTTTCATAATAAACTGCTCATTTTAGACGGTCTCTATTTCTATCTCAGCATTGCCATTTTTAAAGTCAATAGAAATAATTTACAGTCTTTGATCCAACGTAGAGGAAACTCTCATCCATAAGGGAGCTCTGAGCTTTAGTCTCAGGGTTGGGAATGTAAATAAAATTGGGAGTTACTCTACCAACTTGTATTAAATTCCACTGATTAAACTAAAAAGCAGCCTGGCTCCTAGCAACCAGGATGGCATTATAATGGAACCACATGCTCGGTGTGCAGAGCTCTTCAAGAGAAAAGGGATGATCTGATTTGATTAAACTCTAGAGAAATTAATATCTTTAATATATAGAGAGATGGTCACCCCCAATTACTCTTGAGGGATGAGAACAGAGTCTAAACTTTATTTCTCTCTTCACTGTTTTTCATTAGGCTGGCTAGACAACTTTCTGCTGTTTGTTTGTTCCTTTAGTGAATTCTACTTTAATTGCATCACAGCCTGGGTGTCCAACGCAAGGTTAAGTGTCGCTAAACAACAACAAAATTCTGACAAAATAGTCATTGCATCTTTCAAGTGCTTGTGGCTGCAAGGTATGGAGACGCTTGGTGTGTCCCATGGTCACGGTCTCTGACTGTGCTTTTGTCTTGCAGTAGTTCTGTGTTGAACACGGAGAGACCAAACAGTACATCATCGTCCCAGATGTCTGGGTTTTCTTTGAAAGAAAAATGGAATTGTAGACAAGAAGGGTATTTGCCCAATGGTGACAACTGAGAAACCAGGAGTGCACCCACTTGAACCCAAATCCAAGATCTTTTTCTTATTTCCTCTTATATTGCCTAACCTTGAGATCAACCAAATTCCAGATTTTTTTGGAGAAATTCCATAAACAGGAGTGATTAATTCCTTTTCTTTTGAAACAGCATTGAACTATTTACGGATAAGACATCCAATTCACTGCAGCACATGGTACAGCATGGCAATATCTTGGGCAGGGCCACTGTTCCCATAGAAGTTACGCATGGAAAGCTCAGACATCAAATGTTAATCTGCAGTAACAGAATTTTAAAATCAAATAAAACAGATGTACTATGACGTGAAAGTTAATAAAAATTGTAGTTACTTCTTTTTCAACAGATTAACTATTTCCCACAAATTTCACATACAATTTATCATTATGATGATATTTTATGCAATATGTAACCTACAACTTCTTGTTTAAATTGGGTTTGGGGGGGGGGGGGGTTTAAAAGCTTTAAGAATATTTTGGGTATGTTTTTG
>NW_008795853.1:91018-102127 GCF_000699145.1 Aptenodytes forsteri | reverse complement strand
GTGGGGGGGGGGGAGTTTAAAAGCTTTAAGCATATTTTGTGTATGTTTCTGTTGTAAAGTGCTTACATCACCTACTTCTGCCAAACTCAATTTAACTCGATAAACATCCTCACAAGACCTCCTCATTAAATGACATCCTATAACTTGAGGAGCAGTAGAAGATGTGGTTGAACACACACCAGCTGTGTTTATATCAGGGCTCTGATCCACAAGTTGATAAGGAACCAAAATATTCATTAACTTCAATGAGCACTTCCCTTCTTTAGAAGTGCATAATCAAAGCTATATGAACTATGGCCCAGATTTTTTGAAGCAGTTTGATGCACCTATATTCCAGTCTTATTTTAAGTCCATCTATTTAAGCCTTTTTGGTTGATTTGAAAGGCTAAGCTGTTATATTTTATCTGAGAAAGTATCCACAGTCATAAAACTATAGAAGGACATTTTTCTTTAGAAATATTCAGTAATTGTGGTTATCCAGCCACTGATACGAGGCTGCTCTACTGTCGTATGTATGAAAAACACGGAAGCTTGATTCAATAGACAATTTGCATTATGATGATTTTTCTAACTTCAGACTTGAACTTATCCTGAAGTTGTTGCTTTGCTCTCTTGGCCTGTAAAGACAAAGAAGCTCCACAGTTGGTATAACTAGCCATAGGATTGCTTTGGGGGTATTTTCCAGGAGCACTGAAATGGAAAAAGAGATGCATTAGACCCTTCTCCCCTGCCCTTCACGCTGCTGGCAGGGAAGGCAATTGGGACCCAGCAAATGTAGACAGGACTCCCTAAGCTCCGGTGTCACCAGGCTACTGTTAGAGCAAGCTGGTACCACTGGTGCGCATACGGTGAGCGTATGGACAGCAATAAGCTAGGAGGAATAAACCAGCCTGAAGAACACACGTTTTTAAGAGAACAAAAAAGACCGCAGATAGACTCTAGCTCAAGGAGTCCTACTTCATTGAAACAGGGAGGTCATCACCTCCAACACTGACTAGGAGTTGTCCAGCCTGCAATGATTTTATATAAATTTATGTGGTGATGGTTCATGGGTTGATGCAATAAACCAGCTTAAACCCAGCTGGGAAAAAACAGATGCTGGATGACAGAATCAAAAATCAAGATCTTTTTGCAGATTGGAGATAAGCTCTGGAAAAAAAAATGAGAGAAATCTGATAGACAAACACTCATTAAAAACCTCAAGCAAGAATAATAAAACACACAAAAACAACTGGGGTAATAATAGGCAGAAAATGGCATTGTGCTGTTGTGGATTTTACACTGAATGGAAGTCTTGCTGCTATGTTGCCCTGATTCTAAGATGAAGATTTCAGTGGGACTACTGTTCTTGTGTCCAGACTGGGGCACCCTTTACAAGAAATCCATGGATCTCCTGGAAGAATCCACAAGGGAGGGACGAAAACGGAGTTACAGAGTTTCTGACTTTGTGTTTTGTGAACATCTAGGTATTTGATATTTAATAACCTTTAGCACGCTTTCTAGTGTAAAGGCCATTAAATTTCAACCGATGCAACTTTCTTTATCGAAGCCATCTGACTGCACCTGCCACGAAGGCCAAGCTCCTGAATAACGGGCACAAAAGACGTTCTGTGAAATTGTGTACACCATAGTCAACACTTTCAGAGATTTTAAGTTGCAAATAAAACTTTCTTCTGTTACGTGTGTATCTATTGGTATGTGTTAGTATAGAGAATAAAAATGGTGTTATGATGTTTTTAGGGGATTAAAATACATTTTAACTAGTGGTGCAACAGCAGATGTAATGCTGCTTTCTGCATCATTTAGCACACTTGTGGCAAGAGCAATCAGTGGCTTCAATTCTGGCAGAAATTACAATGACTCAAATTGAATATAAATGAAGATGGCTGATTCAGCTCGTTATGGATAATTTTGGATTCAATCTCTAAAATTAGTGTACTATCCATTCAAACCCAAAGAAGAACATAATTCCATATTCCTAATTAAATCAGAGTACTTTATCCTAGAAAACAAGTGTACCTTGTTATTTTCAATAAGAATCAGTTGTGGAACTAATCAACAATATTTACCTGCCGACTAAATCTGTATTTCTAATCTGTGTTCAACTGCAGATCAGAAATGGCATCTGACATTTGGAAAGAAATTAAGTCTTCTCATTATGTCTTAGGTCTTCCAAGTCTGCTTATTTAGCTTTAGGATTCAATATATAACATCGGGAGTCTGTAGAAAGTACACAATATATACAAACCATTTGATGAAGTCCTTTTTATTTCTGAATAGGGAATGTTGATCTATATTTCCAGGATACCGCCACAAAAACTATACCCGAAAACTGTGGGGACAGTTCAACACGTGATTCCACTTTTTCCTAACTGATGTTTCTCTCCTTGTAGCATGGTTCTGCCCAGCAAACTCACACTTTAGGGCTCTGACACGTGCTTTAAAACCAGTCTTACCAAACTAAAATGCTTAAGTACTAGCTGAACGGTAGCCTGCCCTTAATTAAAATAAGGGATTGCTCTTGTAGCAGTATGACCACGAGAGGGCATGTCACCAGTTATGATAACGTCTCACTAGTGCTACACTGCTTCACAAAGACTGTTATTTTTACTTTTTCTGACTTTTCCTGTCTTTTCCAATCACATCAGGAATTTTGTATCCTTCTTTGTTAATTAAATGACATAATTCTACAGGCAGGTTCTTATTCATCCAATAATTGCTAGCTCAAAGCCAAGAAAATGAAGGGTGGAAATTAGAGATCATCAAGCTAAGATATATTGAGTCTGTTTTCACTTAGAAAAGGAAGCAAGGGATGAGAAGCAAACAGATAAGGAGGATAGAAAACATTTGTGGAATAAATAAGATAGAAGCATGGAAAAGGCAGGAAAAAAGTATAATAGGTAAAATTCTAATCTGAAAAAGAATAAATTATGTTATCAAAAAAAAGGAAATTTCTAAGCTTTTTAAAAGTACAAAAAAAAAAAAAGAAGCCATAGTTTGAGGATGAAACATGAAAAAAAGGTAAATGAATGAATGCAATGTTGATTTTCCCTAAGACTTTAGTTTACCAGAGGCTACAACAACAGAGATGAAGAGATGCATTCAGGTGTCAGCTTCATCTGGCAATTTTAAAATTTCTGCTCTCTGGCCTCCCCTCCCAGTTCCCACAGAGCACGGGTTAGAAGCCGTGTTTTCCATGCAGATGTGCAGACCTGACTGATTAAATTGTGGAACATTTTACCTACCCCTGAAGTGTTTGTTCCCTACGCTTATTACCTTCCTCTCTTTTTTGGCAAGGGTGAGTTGCTTGAATTAAATTGTTGGAAGTTCTATTATCATTTTAGTTATGATCATATTATCCTGTGGAGTTCTCTTGCAACAGTGGTAGAGAAAATGGCTTTTGTTGCTTTAGAAATAAAATAACTACTGCTATTGCTGACATCAATAGGAGTTACAATTTTGTAAGCAGGGAACAGCTTACGGTATTATATGCAGAAGTAAAATTGGGTCGGCTAGTCAGCATGTTTATAATCTCATTTAAAATGAGATTTATGCTTGGCCAAAGGATTCTTCTCTCTCTCCTTTCCCATGGGATAGTAGGCCTTTATAACTCTTAGGATGTTACTGAAGCTCATCAGAAGTACTTAGTTAATTGCTTCTTGTTAGGGATCTCTTCTGAATTTCTCTCTCAGAGCAGGTATTTAAACCAGAGGGTAACGGTTGTTTTACCTGATATTGGTTAGGGATGATGCAATTCGCAGTAGCAAATTGCTATGTTCTCCCATCGCACTCAAAATCAGGGAGAAGCAAGAATAGACCTACTTTACCCAGACTAATAACAATTTTTAACAGTATTTTTACTTAAGCATGATGCTACTCAGCATCATTCAATAGAAAAACAAGTTCCTTTTAGGGTCAGATGAGGCAAGTGTTCTGAGAAAAACCCACGAGGTCAGGTAACTGTACATTGTCACATATGTATCATAATGCATATGCACCAATGCTAAACCAGACTTGCATATGCAGCTTGAATTCTCAAAGATCCTAAGATTTGAGATCTGAACTTTGAAACCATGAAGTTATTTTTATGTGTTTTTTTTAATCTATATTGAAGAGTCATACATGTAGGTAGATGGATATAGATATATACAGCTATAACTCAATTATCTAAATAAGGGATAAGAGATTCACTGTTTTCAGTCCCTGTTTGATCCAGTTTTGTATCTAAAAGATTATCTTTTTGGTGACCAAAAAATAAAAATTTGATTTTAAATGAAATTCTGAATATATTACGTGGGCTATTTCAACATCCTGAGTACACAATATCCAGCCTATGAGCCATTCAATCACTTGACATCTCTAATTCAGGTCATTAATTCTAGGAGCATGCCTGCATGTCTAAAAGGAGGGTTTTCTTCTCTTGACTGAGATTTCTTCAAGCTACCGCGATAAAAACATTTAATAACAAACAGGAACTTACGGTCTGTGCAAGCCTGTCCTACATCCTTCCTTGTATCGTGCTTCTTTTATTAGGAAAAATCTTACCATGAATCCTTACCTGCCTACTCAGTTGGAAAAACAGCATTTTGAGATTCTGTCACCTGTATATAACTCCCTTCAAAGACAGAGCCAAGAAGCTGCTATTCTGGCTGGTGCTTTCATTGCTGACACAAAGACAGCGCGGGTTTGCCAGACAGCGTTGTGAGAGGGCAATTAGCAAGCAGCCTTCACTTCAGTGCAACCCAAGCCATCACTTGCTCAGATGAAGGGAAGCTGTCAAAAGCCAATTCACTTTCTAGCAATCAACACCTGAAATCAGGTCAGTGACTTCGCAGCATAAGACATTTCTTGCTGTGCCCAAGAAACTGAAGTTTGCCTTGCTTGCCAGTCTCTCTTGACAGTCTTCATAAGAGAAACTGCAACACAGTTTCTTGCAATCTTGTTACCTCCTTTGCAAGCAAAATGCTGGAGGAGAGAGATTCAGATGTTCCAGTTTCCTTCAAAGATGGAGCCATAGCCACGAGCCTTTATACACTCAAATTTCAAAAGGTTTCTGATAAGCCAGAGATGATGTGTCAGTCCTTACGTGAAGTCTTTCAACATCCTTTATGATGTTTTGTGACTGTCTCAAAGTTGTCTTGTAGTTAATATTATGCCCCCAGCTAGATTATCAGACATAATGCCTTGCAAGCACAAGGTGGTTCAAATCTAGCTTGAACCATCTTACTTGGTGAAATAAACAAGCCAGTAAGAGCGTAAAATTTCCTATCAGCCTTTACAAGACTTTCTAGATAGTTTTAAACAGCACAAGACACATGATTGCCATTGCCCAAGGTAGAATTGCCAGAGTAGCGTGATACATCATTCCTCTTCAGACACTTGGTAATACAGCAACTTTACCAGAGTTTGAAGGACTAAAGGTGCATCAGCTGCTGGATTCTATAAAACCCATCACCCAGCAGATTCCTGACTTTCTTACTCAGCACACAGGTCTTACAAAAGGATGATTTAGTAGATTGCCCAAATATTATAGGATGAGCTCAGTAGTGTAAATGGTTTCAGTGAAGACAAAAATTAGTAATTTCTAATTCCTTTCCTAGGTGCAGACAATAGAGGATTCATGCAAATAGAAAGAGGTAGAAATTCTTGTATACAGGATATTTTCTGTAGCATTCTCACTTCAAGCTGCCAACCACTGCTCTGAAGAAGCTTCCAAACAGAATTTATTACAATTTTTGTAGCTATAGATCTATATCTCTCTTGCTATAGAGACCTTTAGCTCTCCATATATCTAAATATAAAATAGATGTCTATAGAGATTATCAGTATTATATCTATATATTATTATATAGAATGGTGTTATTGATCTATATTGTTATTATCCATATAGATCTCTATATTACCAGATATCTGAATAAATATATATTATACATGATTATATAGATATATGATTTATCTCTATTTTATTATAATTTATCTATTATCTGTTATTGCATAATTATTTGTAATATATATTTCAGAGGCTGTACATTTTTATGAGAGTTATTGTGTAATACACTATAATTATAATCCCATATAGCACTAATAACCAGCAACTGTCTCTAAGGCAGAAAACGAGGGTCAGCTGGTGTTCACAACGCTATTCAAAGCAGTGAACAAAGATTAGCTACAAGCAAATTCCCTTGAGGTTACCAAGGCATATGGGGTATGTTTCAAGTCAACTTGTCAGAGCAGCACTATTTCCGCCCAGAAGAGCACTTGGTCAATAAAATCTCAACCAGAAAACTCAATGCCGTACATCACACAGGACTGTAATTCCTTTTCCAAGTAAGTTAAGACTAAACAGGTAAAACAGGTCATAGATAAATCTCTGATTTTTTTCAAACCCCATCAAACATTTTATCATCAAGCAGTTGTGTACTGGATGCTGCACAAGCCCCAACACATGCTCTTTAGAGCTGGACGGCTTCTGAAAGGTCTGGAGAATCTAATAGACAGGCAGCTAGCAACTCGCTCTTCACATCTCAGGGTTAGCTGCCTATCTTCGGATGACATTTTTTTCCCTGTGTTTAGTATTTTCTGCATCTGTGGCAGATTATAACCTAGACCAGGGAGACAGGTATGTGAAGACCGCAGTCAGTAGAAGAAAAGGGATGTCTAAATATTTTCAGCTTTCAAATGCGGCATTAATTTCTTATTTTTCCTCACTTGTGAGGTTTAGCACACCAATAACATCCAAGAGCATATGCTGTGCTTAATTATGCCTAAGCTGCACTAAAGCATGAACCTGCTGCATCAGCTCCCTTCAGACCTATATGCACTCTTTCCTCTCCACAGAAACCAGAGGAGGACTGGTGCATGGCTTTGTCAGGGGCCTGAGCCCTCAGCACACGTTAATTACCCTGATCAGCCTCACATGGGGCCTCCACACATGCACCATCCACCCATTGGCCCTGGAGCTGCATTTAAACCCAGGCCTGGGGATTAGGTTTTGCTGGAGCTGCTGTGCCACAGCTTCATGTGCTGTGTCTGGGGGTTAGGTGTTCCTGATGTGGTCTTGCCCTTGGACCTGCCTTATTTTTGCAAATATGATTGCTGGCTGCAGTTACCCTGGCTCTTCTTGCTCAGGTACCGTGTGACTGTACCCCTGTTTGGAGGTGGTGGGTGTCTTGCCTTGTTGTGACACAGCCTGCTGCTGTTCTCTGGCAGGGGATATGAGTCTCATATCAAAATAGACTTGGGCTGCTGTTATGAAAGTGAAATAATCAGTTTTGTATCAATTTGGGTCTTCAATCGCTTCCTGAAAAAGGGCCTGGTTTGTGCTAATTCCTGTGGTGACTGCAAATGGAGAAAAACACTGGACTAAGTGTGAAAATGGGTGTTTAAGCCCAGATGATAGACCAAAGAAGGGAAGGAAGCTGCATTGGAGAGGGCACAGTGATTTGCTTAATACTCTTTACTGACTAGAGTAAGTTAAAAACACTTTGTGGATTCTGAGAAAGTGCATTGCAACAATGAAACTGTCTTGCATGCCTTGCCTCAGTGGCCAGTATCAGACACCAAACTGCAATGAAGGCAGGTCTTGTCCTGTTTGCCTAATTTATTTAAGGGTGGTGTAAATACTAGTTCAATCAATATACTTGGTTCTGTTTTAGAGGCAAGTACCTGTAAGTGGTTTATCTGATATGTATGCATCACATAAAGCAAGTCCACAGGGCTGTGACATTGACATTTAGTGGTTTTTATACAAATAGAGATGGTGTCTGGCTCTGCAGTTAAAGCATCCCCTGCCCCAAACAAAAAAAAAAACCTGATGTAGCTTTTTAGGTGGGACACTTGCAATGATCCTGTCATACTTCATCTAACATAGTTTGCTGAATCTTATTAATCAATTACTCTGGAAAACCTACAACTTCTACTAGAACTTGGCATACCTTCCACAAAAAGATCTTGTCTTGATTTAAAGAATTCAGATGGAGAGGAATTTGCTGTGTTGGATCTAATTTCTGTCTTTGTTTCAGCTTTGTCTGATAGATGGAAGATACCTCTTATCCTAACTGATATCTGTCTTTATGTTTTTATTTTCTTCTGCCTGTTTTGTGGTAGTAACAACATCATAATTATGTTGGGTGGTCCATGGTTACTTTTGGTCTCCTTCAGGCTATGCCATACAACCCTGAGTTCATGGAGTCAGTTTTCCAAAATAGCTCATCCCATTCTAGTAATATGTCCTGCCTTTTTGGGTTGGAGACTTACTGTCTCCTGTATAACTATTCAATTTTGAGTATAAGAGGATGCTATTTACTGGGAGATCCAGAAAAATGTAGAATTCCCCGTCTCTATAATTTGCTATGTCACAATTTTGTCTTCTGTAACCTTTTATAACTGACTTTATTTTCTCCCTTAAACTCCATAGCTAAGAAGCAAATAATCTATCAATCTTAAAAATAAAAGTAGATGTCAATTAATAGTCATATTAAGTCTTGCTCTTTCACTGTGCAACAAAACTTAAGCCCTGCAAAATCACTCAGCAATTCTTCTGGTTTTTTCTTACTGTTTCAGCAGCCCCTTTTCTGAGTTACACATTAGGTTTCAGTTAAACATAAGTACTGCACTCCTATGTTTATTTTTCTATCCTTACTTTCCTTTGATATCTACCCATACTACTGCTTCCCTAACCCACTTCAGCCAAAATGATCTGGGCTAGCATAAATGTTTAACATTGGATCACTCCAGTTGGACCAGGATAGGAAGAAAATACACATGTGGCTTTGGCACATCAGAAGGGATGGTAGTCTCTTGCAACTTGGGAAGTGAAGCTGCAAGCAGTTAAAGGCAGGCTGAGACAGCTTCAGCAGCAACCAGAGTAAGTTATTACTGCAGTCTTGGTTCACTGTAGCTAAGCCTCTCCAACTCATCCTTTTGGTTTAGATTTGACTTATTCCGGCAAGTGCGTGCCAGATCAGGTGATGTAGCACTCTTAAGAATATCAAAGCTATCAAACAGTATAGAGCTGGCACAAGCATAGTTTGACCTACTGGGGTCAAATTTATACTGCCAGATAAGGTCAGCAGCTGAGAACAGGTCAGGCATTAACAAACAACTCAAGGCTTTATAGTGCCACAGAAATGCTCTTTCCACCCTTCTGTAATTAAAGGGCAAAAGAGATGCCAAAGCCCTTCCTCAGGGGGTACTTTAAGCTTGAGCTTGCACTTCTACGCATTCCTTATCTGACTCTAGCTCCCTGCTCAACTGTGGAAACTAAGCCTTACATGTCTAGGATAATTCTGTAGGATTGATCTGTTACTTACTAGAGACTTTGCAGCACAGTGCAAAAGTGAGAAATGCTCAGGGTCTATAGCATTTAATATCCAAATTGAGGAATATTGAATTTCTTATTTTTTTATTGCCTTGTATAAGTATGTGGGTCTGGGTTTGAATTTGCTTAAGCTGTCTTCAGAAATGTGAGAAATTAAAACAAAATTCTGCATTTATTAGAAGGTCTTGTTCTCGAATTTGTTCAATATGTCTGAATAGTGAAAGATGTCAAAAATAGCAGGACAACTTGGGTTTCTTCTGTAGGTAAGTGTCTTAATGGTTTAATTAGTGAAAATGGAATATTCCCTCAGGGAAAGAGGAGTTTAAATCACCCAAAATATAAAGCTAGACAAAAAATTGTAAAAATGATAGCAGGGAGTAATCCTTCACTAATTTGGGTGCAAAACTGGAGAATTAAATAGACCTTGCCTTTCCCTGGTTTCTATGATAAAGATTACACTTTGTCCTGGGAGGAAATCCTGGGGACAGAAGATCCCCACAAAGATCCATCTGAGGATGTTTTCCAGAGGAAAACAAACTCTGTAGGACACTAACTCTAGAGACTTTGCCTCTTTCTTCCAAGCATCCCTGTACCTTGGGTGGCTTTTCTCAGTCAGGTTTCATATTTAACGTGAGACTTGAGTGTAGGGTGGGGAAGGTGATGTTCTTTCCCAGCTTTTCTCCTGTTCTTAGCCTTGGTCTCCTGTCTCCTCGCCCCTCTGAACTGTAAGATGGGAAGCTAGGCTGTACCAGGACCACATCTGTTTCCGTGAACCATTCAGCTGCTGAATGAAGAACAACATAGTGGATGTTCTCCACTTTCTCCAGTGCTATTACTATTGCAATGTAACTTACTACTCTGCCTTGTAGGAGTTCCAGCAGAAAAGTGGCAAAAATGGTGGCTGATCAATAAGGGGAAGAGTATATAGGCTAAAGCCTTCAAATGTCAGAGAACCTGTGTGATGCTGGATTATTTCAAATAGGAAGTCTCTCCCATGAAATCAGAAGGAATAAGGTATTGTGTGACTCTTGGATTATACCTTGGACACTTTTGAGTGATAGAATATTAACACAAGTTGCCAATAGATGCCTCTCACATTTCCACCCCAATCAAATTGTCAAGAGATTTGTAGGACAGCAATCAGTCTGTATTGATTGTGTCTTCCAGGCATCCTTAAAGGTAGTAAGAAATCAGATGAATCTTTTCCTCTGAGACTAAATATACAGGAATCTGAATCTCCACTGCCAGAAGAAAGGAGCATTCAGTGGCAGTGACTATATAGGTTCACATTGTGCAGGAATGTGTTTACTCTGACTAATTGTGGACAAGATTTTCCCCTTCCAGGAGACATGCATGGTTTGAAACCATACCTTTGCATTAATTTTTTGACACATTGAAACTGAAAGGAGGTCAATGCACTTTGACAAGTGACAGTACAAGGTGTAAGTGTCATACTATTGGCACCAAAGGTCTAGGCAGAGACTAATCTTTCATAACTAGGAGTTTATAAGACTCCAGCTACTGCCCCATAGCCAAGGGCTTAAGCAACAAAGCTTCATTGGGAAGTTGCATGTACAGATGTACAAAGTAGCATGATCAGTTCATTCTGTCCCATATGGCTTTTACTGGTGATGGAGCAGCCATAAAGGTGACCCAGTCACAATGGAAACATACTGACTGTTGTGGTTTAACCCAGCAAGCAGCTAAACACCACACAGCTGTTTGCTCACTGCCCCCTGCCAGTGGGATGGGGAGAGAATTGGGGGGGGGGGGGGGGTAAAATTTGCGGG
>NW_008795853.1:80457-85095 GCF_000699145.1 Aptenodytes forsteri | reverse complement strand
CCCGACTGGTGAAGGAAGCGCTGAAGGGGCAGCCCCGATTGGTTCTTACCTGGTCGCCGCTGCCGCCAGGCGTCGTCTCCAGCCAGGTGGTGCCCAGATCAGGCAAGGTGGGCGGCAAGCAGGCCAAGCGCTCCACACCAGCCAGCACCCCCAAGACGCAAGAGATCTCCCCGCGGGACAACATCCCACCCAAGAAGAGGAAGAAGATGGTGGTGTGCCGGGTGGTAAAACACTCAAAAACCCTGTGGGAGGGGAAGCTGGACGGGGACAGTGTGGCGGGGGGGGGGGGGGAGGAGGGAGGGGGGGGGGGGGGGGGGGGGAAGTAAAATTTGCAGGCTGAGATAAAGACAGTTTAATAGGACAGAGAAGGAAGGGAAAATAATAATAATGATAAAAGAATATACACAATAAGTGATGCACAATGCAATTGCTCACCACCTGCTGACCGATGCCCAGCCAGTCCCTGAGCAGTGGCCCCCCCTGGCCAACTCCCCCCAGTTTATGTACTGAGCATGACGTCACATGGTATGGAATGTCCCTTTGGCCAGTTTGGGTCAGCTGTCCTGGCTGTGCCCCCTCCCAGCTTCTTGTGCACCCCCAGCCTTCTCAGTCAGCAGAGCATGGGAAGCTGAAAAGTCCTTGACTAGTGTAAGCACTACTTAGCAACAACTAAAACATCGGTATGTTATCAACACTATTCTCATCCTAAATCCAAAACACTAGCTGTTTGGATTAGCAAACAGGTGCCCTTGGTGAGGGTCTGGTCTGTCCAGGAGATCTCACACAGAGAAGCTTATGCAGAGAAACTCATCTTGGGTGGATATTGAGTTATTTTTATGTCTTTGGTGTAGGTATATAAGTAGGTGTAGGACACCAGTTCCTGGAGTGTTTGTTACTGGCTTCTACTTTCCTGGAAGGTCAGTTTATTATCACAGGTTTTGTTCTGTGCTTATCAAAAACATCTCTGCTCCCAGCTAATCTTATCAGGGATATCTCAGGCTCCCAGCTGAGTAGATATCCTTCTTTGTCAGTGTCCTGGTTTCAGCTGGGATAGAGTTAATTTCCTTCCTAGTAGCTGGTACAGTGCTGTGTTTTGGATTGAGGATGAGAACAATGTTGATAACACACCCATGTTTTAGTTGTTGCTAAGTAGTGCTTACGCTAACTAGTCAAGGACTCTTCAGCTTTTCATGCCCTGCCAGTGAGAAGTTGGGAAGGGGGCACAGCCAGGACAGCTGACCCAAACTGGCCAAAGGGACATTCCATACCATGTGACGTCATGCTCAGTGTACAAACTGGGGAGAGTTAGCCAGGGGAGGGATGACGGCCTGGGGAACTCTGCCTGGGCATCGGTCAGCGGGTGGTGAGCAATTGCATTGTGCATCACTTGTTTTGTATATTCTTTTATCTTTATTGTTATTTCCCTTCCCTCTCTGTCCTATTAAACTGTCTTTATCTCAACCTGCAAATTTTACTTTTTTTCCTGATTCTCTTCCCCATCCCACTGGGAGGGGGGGAGTGAGCAAATGGCTGTGTGGTGTTTAGCTGCCTACTAGGTTAAACCACAACAAAAGCTCAGCTGAAATAAGAAAGCTTTAATTAAATATTTTCAAACTCCACCTGTTCAAGGCTGATTTGTTGCAATAAACCTTAAAGTATCCATTCACTGCAGCATTCAGCATGGGGGCAGAGTAAGTACTCTGGTAGTCACTGAGGGAGAGCAGAGCTGCAATTCAGTGTGAGGACCAAAACTAAGCCTGGCATCAAAAGGCAAAGAGGAGTTCAGTTGCTGGGCAAGCCCACCTGTACGTGGAGAAGGTTATGAGATTCTCAGTGCCTGTATCCCAAGAAAACAAATTCTGAAATGTCACATATGATAACCTGGTCCATTGGCAGCCACTGGCTGCTTGAGCGCCCCAGACAAGTTACTACCACTTGAGTCTAGAGCTCCGGGAGATGGGAAGGCTCAGTGCCAGGACTTCAGCAATATCATTTTTGCCCTCAGGTTAGCAGCCCTGCCCTGCTGAGGAGGCATCTGGACTTAGAGAGACATCAAGCTAGAAAGTGGGCAAAATGAACAGACTAATAAGCTCTTAGAGATACCACTTACAACAGGTAAATATATTGTTTTGAAAATATATGTAGATAAAATACACTTGGAAGGTTATCCTTGCCTGTCGTGGTTTAACCTCAGTTGGCAACTGAGCACCACACAGCCGCTTGCTCACTGCCCCCCCAGCCCCGGTGGGATGGGGGAGAGAATTAGAAGAACAGAAGTGAGAAAAACTTCTGCGTTGAGATAAAAACAGTTTAATAATTGAAATAAAATAATAATAGCAATATAATACACAAAGCAAGTGATGCACAGTACAATTGCTCACCACCCACCGACCGATGCCCAGACAGTCGCCGAGCAGCGGCCCCCCCGGCCAGCTTTCCCCAGTTTATGTACTGAGCATGACGTCACATGGTATGGAATGTCCCTTTGGCCAGTTTGGCTGTGCCCCCTCCCAGCTTCTTGTGCACCTCCAGCCTTCTCAGTCGGTAGAGCATGGGAAGCTGAAAAGTCCTTGACTAGTGTAAGCACTGCTTAGCAACAACTAAAACATCGGTGTGTTATCAACTTTGTTCTCATCCTAAATCCAACACACAGCACTGTACCAGCTACTAGGAAGGAAATTAACTCTATCCCTGCTGAAACCAGGACATTGCCCTTGAAACAATAGTTGAGGTTACAGAACTGAATTTAAATATTCACTAATCTGTACAAACATCACTGCCAAGTAACGGTGTTTCTCTAGAAGTGAAAGTGCTACTGTAATTTCCTTAAACAGCTTTTCTTTAGTGTTTAATTTTTTCAGCTAGAGTTTTCCATTGTTGCCAACAGCAGTTCACCTCTGAGAAGGGAGCATTACTGTAAACAGTGCTCCAGGCAGCAACTAACATTTAAAGCAATCCAGCTCAAAGTAGGGCTCTGTGACCTCCTATGTAAAACACCAGCAGCTGTCAGCACCCTGTTTACTCCAGCATGTTTGCTGCTGCTTCTGGCTGAGCTACTGCTACAGTTCATCTGTACTTAAAATAATCAGGACCGGCATTAGGCAATAACTGTTTTGGTATAAGCCTAGAGCTATTACAAGCCTAGATTCACACCAAGAGCCATTTCAGAATGTCCAAGTGTAGTAAATTTCCACTCATAGACAAGCCCTTACCATGGGGAAAAAACTTCAGCAAATGCTTCATGATGTGGATGGTCTCTGCAGTTTTCTTGTTGCTTAGAGTCAACTTGCTCACGAAGATTTTGTTTGAAGGATGAACACTGACAACCTACCACTGAGGAGAACAGAAGCTGAAATAACTAGGAGTTGCTACATATTTATGGCCTGTATATTTGTGTGTATTCCTCTAACACAGCTGCAGTAGGATGCAAAGCTCTGACTAGTTCACAAGCAGGCAGGCCATTAGCATGTGGCTCAGATCTCAGAGGAATGAGTGAAATAATAAAATGGGACTGAATCAACAGACCCAATCAGGATCTCAGAAGGGAAACAGGAAGCTTTTATAAATACACCAGAAATTGGTAATTAGAGGGAAGAAAGCTCTTGGTGGCAGCAAAGTCCAAAGCCCTGTGCTTGGGGCTAGACTGTGAGGAATTGACTATTTTATCAGCAATTTTGTGCCTATATTAACCTTGTCTGTTAAAACCTGTGAAGGGTAATGCTCAAAGTAGAATAAAAAAAAATCAAAGAAAAACTATGTTTTAAATGTGATCTTTAAATTTCACAACCACTTAGCTTATCCTATTAATTTACACAGATTATTTTATTTGGCATTAATAGCTCACCATCTGGGTGCAATAGAACACATCAGGTATGTAACTATGTAAGAAGCCCATCGCAGATGGGAAACAGCTATAAACATGGAGAGATATAGTACACAGATTATTTTATTTGGCATTAATAGCTCACCATCTGGGTGCAATAGAACACATCAGGTATGTAACTATGTAAGAAGCCCATCGCAGATGGGAAACAGCTATAAACATGGAGAGATATAGAATCACGGAATCACAGAATAGTTTGGGTTGGAAGGGACCTCTAAAGGTCATCTAGTCCAACGCCCCTGCCATGGGCAGGGGACATCTTCAACTAGATCAGGTTGCTCAGAGCCCCGTCCAACCTGACCTTGAATATATCCAGGGATGGGGCATCCACCAGCTCTCTGGGCAACCTGTGCCAGTGTTCACCACCCTCCGCGTAAAAAATGTCTTCCTTATATCTAGTCTAAATCTACCCCCCTTTAGTTTAAAGCTATTCCCCCTTGTCCTGTCACAACAGGCCCTGCTAACAAGTTTGCCGCCATCTTTCTTTTAAGCCCCCTTTAAGTACTGATAGGCTGCAAGAAGGTCTCCCCGAAGCCTTCTCTTCTCTAGGCTGAACAATCCCAACTCTCTCAGCCTTTCTTCATGGGAGAGGTGTTCCATCCCCCTGATCATTTTTGTGGCCCTCTTCTGGACCTGCTGCAACAGGTCCGTGTCTTTCTTATGCTGAGGGCTCCAGAGCTGGATGCAGTACTCCAGGTGGGGTTTCGCCAGAGCAGAGCAGAGGGGCAGAATCACCTCCCTTGACCTGCTGGCCA
>NW_008795853.1:76030-77636 GCF_000699145.1 Aptenodytes forsteri | reverse complement strand
GGCCCCTGATGAAGCTGTCTTACTGGCTGGAGTTCCTTTGTGCTGCTCTTCAGGAGCTCTCCTGCTGACCTGTGTTCCTTCTCCAGGCTCTGGGCATCTGTTGCTGGCCCTGGCATCAAAGTGGTAGGAGTGGGACGGATTGAGGTTCCCCTCCCCTGGCATCTCTAGTTTAAGGCCCTCTTCACCAGCTTGGCAAGCCTATGACTTAAGATGCTCTTCCCCTTCTCTGACAGAGGGACCCCCGTCAGCCCCCGTCAGCTATTCCTGAAAGTGGTGTTTCTTTCAGGTGTTCCTTCAGTGGAAGGACTTGAAGGAAGATTTCCTGTAGAAAGAGTGACTTAGGAAGAAATAGAACAAGGTCAGGGATGTGTCTAGTACATCTGGGCAGTGCCAGGGGACAGTAGAGTTTGTCTTCTTTCTTAACAGGTGCCAAAGGACTGAAAATACAAGTAGCTTAGCCTGCACTGCATCAAGTGGTGTGGCGGGGGAAACAAATCAATTGGAAAGCTGTGCAGAAGGAATGTTTATATAGCATATAGGACTTAATTTGTCACTGCAAGGTTAAAGTTTGATTTAAAAGAAGTATAAAAAGAAATCATAAAGCAAGAGAGTGGGATCTCATTGTTCATTTATTTTTAATTGAAAATTTCATTGTGTATTTGACTGGTTTTGGTGGAAAGAGCAGCTATTGGAATTAGTGCTGCATATTGGGAGTAGTAACTCATCTTAGGCCTGGGCTCTGTCATTAGCCTCTGCTACAGTTGTGGTGCTCCACATGAAAAAACTAGGGCTAATCACCTTCTCTGGGTTAGTTGTTTTCTCACATAATTACTGTATTGACAACAAATGAACTTTGAACTGAACTTTAAGTGATTTATATTTGTATTTTAGTTGGGCACAATAAGGAGAAGGCTGAGGCACTCAACTTTTTTACCTCAGTCTTCACTGGCAATCTCTCTTCCCACACCTCTTGAGTGGATGGACCTCAAGACAGGGACTAGGGGAGCAAAGTCCCTCCCACTGTAAGAGAAGGTCAGGTTTGTGACCACCTGAGAAAACTGAACATACGTAAGTCTATGGGATCTGATGAGATGCATTCCAGAGTCCTGAAGGAATTGGCTGATGTAGTTGCCAAGCCACTCTCCATGATATTCAAAAAGTCATGGCAGTCAGGTGAAGTTCCCACTGACTGGAAAAGGGGAAACATTGCACCCATTTTTAAAAAGGGTAGAAAGGAGGACCCTGGGAACTACCAACCTGTCAGCCTCACCTCTGTGCCTGGGAAGATCATGGAACAGATCCTTCTGGAAGCTATGCTAAGGCACATGGAGGACAGGGAGGTGATCTGAGACAGCCAGCATGGCTTCACGAAGGGCAAGTCTTGCCTGACCCACCTAGTGGCCTTCTATGATGGAGTGACTACATCAGTGGACAAGGGAAGAGCTATGGATGTCATCTATCTGGACTTCTGTAAAGCCTTTGACATAGTCCCCCACAACATCCTTCTCTCTAAATTGGAGAGATATGCATTTGATGGATGGTCTGTTTGGTGGATAAGGAATTGGTTAGATGGTCACATCCAGAGGGTAGTGGTCAACAGCTCAAT
>NW_008795853.1:66996-74655 GCF_000699145.1 Aptenodytes forsteri | reverse complement strand
GGGGGGTTGGACTAGATGACCTTTAGAGGTCCCTTCCAATCCAAACTATTCTATGATTCTATGAATTTCCATTTCACTGAGTGTAACTGAGGCTAAGGTACCAGAATGGAAAGAAATACTTGTAGTTAAATACATTTTAATGGGATATAAACAAGCTGAAGCAAACCTAGAAAGGTTATTGGGGGTGAATCTTCTACTGCAGATTCATGAAACAATACTGGGTGCTAGTTTGTCTAAGGGTCACATTCAGTTGTAAGCTAAGTAAGAAAGATTAGTAGGCAAGTTTGGCTGATGGGCCATTCAGTAGTAAGCTGTTAGGTCTTTAAAATTCAGCCTTATTGGAGGCTTTCATTGACTGATGAAAACTGTCTTGTGTGTACCTAATTCTTCTTGAGACTGCCTACTGTGATTGTCCTAAAGCCTTCTTCAACAAATGAGGAAAAATGTGTGGGTTCCCTAGCACAGCTGACCCCTGAAAAGAGAAGAGAAGGATGAGGTGTGCATGAGAGGCATGTAAATAGCTGATCTGAGCTCTAAGAACATGCCAGCAAGCTAAAAATACCAGTGCAAGGAAAGGGACATCTGTCTTTGAGGATTCATCATAGCAACCATTACAGTGGACTGTAACACTTAAGAATTATCTGCTTCAGAGGTGACAAAATGCCAACACTTCTCAGTACCAGGCAGGAATATCTGTGCTTTCACAAAACCAAATTCCAAGTTCTGTTTTGTGTGAGAACCTTTACATGAAACTCCAGGACTAGTGTGTCAGCTAAAATCAGCACTCACTATTCCCATCAGCATCCATAATTATCCCACAGAGAAAGCTGCAGTGAGCATACCCTGTCAGTCTCCAGAAGTGCTTGAGTTAGACATGCCCATCTTCCATACCATGCGCTCTTGTAGCTGATTAGTGGACAAGGAAGGAGGTCAGGAGACAACTTGTATCTCTACTACTTACAGAAGGTCTGGCACAGCCCAAGGCACAACACTCGTCTACTAGAGAATGCAGTTTTCTGGGTGGCTGCTGCATGGTACAAAGGGAGTATGGTTCCTTACTTATTACTACCCTGAAATCCCTTCTTAGGGCTCTGGAAGGAGATTAGATAGAGCCTGGCCTTGCATCTAAAATCCTCTGCAAGTTGTAAAGCAACTATGGTAAACTTGCATAAAGGACAATATGCTGTATTTTTTCCCTGCTTCTCATACTGTATACTTAGAGTGGTCCAAAGCAATGTCAGGGTCTCTAAAATGGATCATCAAACTTAAAACAACAAAAAAATACACCCTCTACTTACATGTATTCACTTTCACATTGTATCAGGTCCTTCTAGCAAAAGTTTCTGTGGAAAAGCACAATGAAAGGCTGAGAGGCAAGGGCCACACTTGCAAGGAAAATTCTGATATTCTTTGCAATAAGGGTGATCAAATATCGCACAGCCTCCTTGGACATGTGGTTCAATCTCCCTTGTTGGAGACTGGAGAAGTCCTTGAGCAACTTGACCAAAGGTAGCCCTGCTTTAAGCAAGAGGTTGAACCTGATGACCTCTGGAAATTCCTTCCAGCTGAAATTATTCTACAATTCTATTCCTAAAAATGTTTAGGTCAATGGCTGGCAGGTAGAGATAAGAGCAAAGGAAAAAATGCAGCCAAGGGGAAATCTCTGGGCCAGGTAAGGAAACAGAAAAGGACTGAGAAAGCAAGAGATGATTACGTAGGAAACTGGGAAAAGCAAAGAGCAGAAGGAGCCCACAGCTGCAATAAATGTTACTGCATCCCCCAAGGAGCTTTGGGACAGCAACACACTGAGTAACGGCTGAGCAGCTAAGAGCTGTGGGCAGCAGAGCTCCCAGAGGTCTTGGACTCCTGCAGCTCCTGTCTCCTGTGCTGTCTGGCCAGAGCTTTCTCAGCACCACTTTCCCTCCCAGCCTTTCAGCAACTTTCCTGGCTCTGTCCCCTGCTCCGTTCTCAGTGGCTCTCTAGCAGCACACTTGTGCCTGCTCTGCACCAGGCCACCTTCTCAGTTTTCCTTACTTAGGGGTATGTTGATGTAAGACACAACATTTCAGTATTTAAAACCCATTTGTACATGCCTGCACAAGTTTAACTGATTATACTTTGTGCAAGACAGAAGTGAATTGAGCCCCATGCCTCTAGTTGTGTAGTAATAGCTTCTCCCTGAGAAATCCCCAGCAACAGCATATTTCTGTCAGACACACTGCAGCCTCCCCATGACCACCACCAGATTTCTCTTAAATAACTTTCAGGCTAGTGAGCTATTAGCTGTCACTTTGGCATGCTGAGTGCTTTTCCTCAGGAATAATTTCTGCTCAGTCATTCAAATTATTTCCCAGCCTGTTCACTCTTTTCTACATGCCCTCATTTCTTCCTCTCCAGAGAAGATGGCACAACATATATATTGTTTCTTTTAGCATGAAGTATTCAGGGATCCTAGCAGTGCTGATGCAAGGAAGGTATGGAAAATATGAGTACTTAGTACTGGATGAGAGTAGCAGTTTGACTATGTGGTTCAGACAAACCCTGCTGCCTCAGATTTGACAGATAACAGCTTCAAAAACACAAGTTGGGTCTCCATCAGATTTCCAACTTTGACCATTATCATACCTAGAAAGCACTTGGATTCAAACTTTAAGCTGCCTCTGTTTCGATGAACATGGGTTTGTTCTGCAGCCTTAAGCCCATCAACTTTGAGAAAATTCAAGTGGGGATCAGGCTAACAGTCCAGCAATGGGATTTTTAACTCTGTACTTGGTGGGAAGCCATTTGCCCCTTCAGAAGGTTTAACTGTCCCCCAGATGCACGGTTTTCTTTAATGATGTTTGCAATTCTTGTAGCATACCAGATGGTCTGTATGAGGTTATTCTGTGTTTCTTGGCTTAGGAATGTACACTATAAACAACTTAATCAAGGGATTTTCCTTTCTTATTCCTAAAGCAGGTTGACCTTTGGCTGCAAGTTCAGTTCCTGGACTAACTCATGAGCCAAAATATAATTCTACGTATGGTCTCTGCACCAAGCAAAATAAATTCTTAAGAGTCATTTAAAAGGAAACCCCAACCAATCCACCTGTATCGCTGCTTCCCTCCCATGAATAGTTTTCAAAATATCTGTGGCAAAACACATTAATTCATGCTACTCATGCAGAGAAGCAACTGTAATTTGAGCATAAGGAGGCTCTTTTAAAAACTCTGAAAATGTCAGGTAGAAAGCTATGCCTGGAAATATAGCCCTGTTCTGCTTTATTTCTTGACTTCATCCAAGTGCAGTGCTTTTAGGGCTACTCCCAGCTATCCTATGGTGAGTACCAGTCAGGATAATATATGTATATAATTGCAAATAACCACATATACACCACTCTCAAAATTTGACTGCTGAGGTTTTTGAAAAGCCTGTCTCAGATCTTGCTGTGTTTAATCACTCTTGCCCATACTGACAGGTGGTTTCACAGGAATACCTTCAGATCTTGCATTGCTACTGGGTATGCTTGCCAGTTTTTTCTTCATTCTCTCAGAATTAAGAGAAACTGTTTGTTCAGAGGCAGTGGAAGCTATTTTGGTTTCCTCTTATGACTCTTGTTTTGATGCATCGGGAATTTCTTATTCCTCTTGATACCCAAGTCTACTCACTTCCACAATGTAATGACCAATGTAGAGCCACCCAGCCTAAGTAAGCTCCCTGTCTGTCCTTTCCAACCTTGTTGGCTGAAAAGGGTTTTACCTTTACTGGGACAACTTTTCAGCTCTGGCAGCTGTTGTTAGGTTTCTTGAACACAGCACAGTTTTACTTTGCAGGAGGTCCTGGATTTTGTGGTTCATCTAGTTCTATATTTGCAGACTGACTAGTGCGGACAGTACATAGGTTTGCTTGGAATTAGCTGTTGCACATGGATGTTGATGAGGTCTTCTGTTGGGTTGTACTACTACTCCCATGTAGATTTCCAACATTATTGTTGTTCTTGCCTTTGTTCATTTTTTCTGCTTGACTTTCCATCGCAGTAGGTAGTTACAGTGCAGTTTTCTCTCTCTCACTGACTTCTAGAATGGAAATAGACTGGAAACAGTGTTCTGAATCTGATTCCCAGAACATCTAGGCACCTAAGCTCAGTTTTCTTTATTAATATCCCCTTTGCTCAGTAGTTCAGCAGCAGAATGGCACATTGCTTTTGACAGCTCCTCCCTTCCTCTTTGTCCTGTGGTTTACACAGTTGAAAGAAAGGAAAGAAAAAAAAGAGAGCTTGAGCAGCAACCTACCACTACGGGAGTGGAATCGGAGGGATTTTGCTGCAGGGGAAACAGACCCACGGCAGGAATGAGTCCATATGCTTCAGTGATGATGGCTGGAGTTATTTTCAGCAGAGTTGTTTCTCACATTACTTCTCCTTAGCTATTTAGCCATCAGGGGGTCGCAGCCTGTCAGACTCAGCGTTCTCCTGTGCTGTTATGAAAACAGCAAATGCCATCATTGGTTTTCCACTGTGGGTGAATGAAGTGTTCAGTAAACAGTGTTCCCACCTAAGGCAAATTTTATATTATGTTGAGAGGTAACCATCACTCCCTTGCTGTCTTTCATCAGTTCACAGTATATTAAACAGCAAAACTGGTAACAACTTACATAGCACCTTTCATCTTGACGAATCCCAAGGCTTTACAGGGATAGTTTCCCCTACTATTGAAGCACAATCTTCAAAAGCACCCAGCAACATTATAAATAGTACAGGGCAAGGGATGGAACACAAAAATGCTGAGTCCAAACTAAGCTAGCAGATACTTATTTGTTTATCAAACAGATCTTAGCAGTGGGCAAAAGTTTACAGCCTCAGACACAGATCTTCTGAATAACCCAACAGATCTGTCCTGTCTGATTTTGAAATTGCCCTAAAGAAATCCACACGTCAATCAAAAGTTTAGACTTCACAGTCCATGTTTTACTTAGCTTGCTAGTAAATGATTTCCTATTTATTGCACTTGTGTTGTCTCTTTGATTTCAGTTGGGAAATGGCATGAACCCCAGTAATGATGTTGAAATAGACAATTATCCACTAAGGATCAGCTATGCCGTCATCCTTGCTGTGCAAAGACTTCGTGCCTAAAATAAAAAGGCACTAGCCTCACCCTAGATACACTACAATCTAAGTAGGTACATAAAGCAATGCTAGAGAAAAGAGTTGCTCACTACTACTGGTAGTAGAGGTAGAGAAGGAAAACCAAAGCTTACAGCCAAAATCCTGAACAGGCATAAAATAATAGATGTAATTAGGTCCTAATCCTTGCCTTAAAGGTAGAGAAATTACCATGAAAGAAATTGTAAGGCTGTCTGAATAGGTTTATTTGTATGAGGTTGGTTGCTCATTATACTTCTGGATTGTTTGTAGCTTAGTAAAATTTAGTGTTAGGAACTGCAGAGATGATGAAGAGGTAAAGGTAGGAAATAAAAACTACAGATGAATTATTACTAGTGAGATAGAAGGACAAAAAGGAGAGAGGCATAAGAGCAAGGAAGAGTCCATGTAATCGTACAAGCTGAAGATGTCAGCTTAGGTCAACAGAGCTAGAAAAAGTAAAGGAGAAGACTTCATATTCAATTAGATAAGTAGGGATATCTTGTCAGGGTTGCAGAGTTGAAACCCTAATTTCTTCTGTTTGGTATTGCTCTACAGAGTCTCCTTTATCTGTAGCTGAATGAGAGCCAATACTGTTGTAGGTCCCTTCCAACTGAAATAGTTTATTCTATTCTAATAGCAACAGACAGCTGTGAAAGCTGCCCATGGCAGATTACGAGAATGAAATGGTTGTTTCCAAGATGGGCATCACAGGCTGCTGGGACTTGGAAAGCTTGTATATATGGATAACTACCACTAACTTCAGGTCATTTGAACTGTTTTTCACGTCATGCCTTACAGGTAATTAATACAGGAGTTCTTGGTCCTCCTCCAGAACCATTGCAGAAATTGGTATTGCCTCTCCTTGCTGGCATCTTTCTGTTAATAGGCAGTCAGGGTGGGCACATGGAGAAGGATGTTGGGTCTCTTTCTGACAGACTCCCATGGCTGAGGACCATGTTGTTCAGGTGAAGTCTCTACATGTCACTGGGAAGTAGCAAGTTTGGGAGTCAGACTTTTTCTCAGGCTTAGGTGTTCAGCAGAGCTTTCAGGCTTGGACTGGGAAGCTGTCAGGGGTGGAGCTGAGCAGTATCTAGTAGCATTTTAGACAGGATTTTTAGGCAACTGCTTCCTAGCTTTGTAGGGAGAGTACAGTTCCTTACTTGACCTTCTCTCTGAACAACTCAACAGACGTGAGACTGGGTACCTGGTTTGGACCTTGCCAAAAGGGATATCCCAGTATGCTCTGCTGGTCCTCCCTTTGCTTCTGCTGGCAGGGGAGAAGAGTATGGCTCTACTCAGACCTCTTCCATTACTCAAACCCCAATCCATTATTAGGTGGATGCTTAGGCTGAGAATTGTTGATGTTAACATTAATCTTGGGGTTTTTTGTTTACCTCTAAATTCAGACCCTTTAGGATCCATGCAGAGCCAAAGTGTGCAGAGCACAGAAAATTCCAGATGGCTGAATTATAGCACTTCAAACCGTTTTTTGTATGCTATGAATAAAGAGGTATTTTGGTCTGTTTGATCATTCTGCCTCTCCTGAGGTCTTTAGGACTAGCTATCACCACTGAAAGGATGTTTTTTCTAAGCAATTGTTAACATCTTGCTACAACTGAATTTGTTATTGAAGTATTACTGTGCTGTGCTCCTCCAAGCCAACAAAGTCAAATGCCGTTGCAAGCCTGAAGAATGTAAATTGTTTTGAAAATAACACCTGCAGTACTTGAGATAAAGCAGGGTAAGAGCTGATTACACTAGGAACCAAGAGGGATTCCACAAGGCTCAGGAACATCTTTCTGCTACTTGGCAAATATTAACATTTTCCCCTTCCAACTGAAAAAAGCATCAGTAACCTGCTGATGAGTAGCAACACATCACTTCAAGAGTCTGACAGTCAACAGTACCTTCACTATGGGAATCTGGCTCAGCTTCTGCCACATCCAGTGCTGTGGCACTGAAATTTGAAGTACTGCTGCCATCTGCAGGGGCTCAACTTGATGTCATTTCCATGCTTTATTGCTGAGCTTGTCAGAAACAAAATATTCTCCAGAAACTTGCTTATCAGGCATGTCAGATTCCATAATGATTGCTTTTTGCTGTGTACCACCCTTTCTCAGGCCCCAAAGGCCCAAACACCTCCAAACCAAAGCTTCAAACATGTTTCAGAGGGACTTCTTTGGGTCTGTACTTAGAATAACACATGGCAATTTCATTACATTTCCCCCTTTTAAGGTGTGCCCTTCCTGTAAACTTATTTTTAGTGCTACAAAATAGACTGCTAATAGCCCAAAGTGAAAGCTTGTAAATCTGATCAAACATCAAATTTATCCCAACTGCTTCTCCACAATGGAAGGTGTGATTGCATATCAACATGTAATCATACTGCTCTGCAGCTTAATGCTGGTCTTGTATGTGCTCATGGACTTGTACCTACATGTATATTTTAAAGAAAGCACATTAGATAATAAAGAAGAATCTGGGTTGGGGGGGGGGGGGGGGGGGAAAAATTTTGGCGTATGAGCACTAAGGAGAAG
>NW_008795853.1:46129-66729 GCF_000699145.1 Aptenodytes forsteri | reverse complement strand
GAAAATAGTATTTGTACTATCTAAGTAAGCCTACTACTAAGATGTAGGCTACGTGAGCTAATCTAAGTCTAGCTTGACAGAGGGGTTGATACTGGTGGTGCATGGAGCTAGGTGCAATCCATACTGCCTATACCAAAAGCAATGGGAAATGTTGGCATGAGAGTTGTGACTGTGATCGTGTTAAGGCAGAGGGAACTTCAGAACTGGGGGAAAAAGGAGGGTATCGAGTATTTGGTATTTGAGTTGCATGTAAATCAGTCGTGGAGTTAGGTGTAAACCTGTAGGATACTAGAATAACAACTGTGCATACTGGAAAGGCACGAAGGCCACTGGACCTGGTACAGACTCCGTAGCACAATTCAGGAGTATAAGATGTAGCACAGAGTTAATGATGCTAGGCGAGGAGTCGTGAAGTCCTTCAGAACCCAGGATTACAGAACTTGGCAAAACTTGCTTGTCAGAGTTTTTCTAGGTGTTCATAACAGAAATGAAAAATAATGAGGTCAAACACTTGGGCGAGTATGAGTTTCAGACATGACCCCATTATGTCTGAGGTCTGAAGATGAAATAAATGATGGAGAGCCTCCACCTGGCAATTAAGAACACTTCTAGCTTTGTTATCTGTTCTTATGCTGTGAAAGTGCTGGTTGCTGAGATCCTATTTTTCCTATTCTGAACAACAAGCACAGAAAACAAATGAACTACTGACTCCATATAGACTTCTCCTTGGCATCTAACAGATTGTTTTGCTTCTCACTTGAAGAGTTCAGTTTCAGGTCATTTTCTGTCTCTTCTTGATATTTTTGACAGGATTCTCCATCTACTGTACATTCAGTACAAGCTCACTTTCACATCGGAGATAGTTTTTAGGATAGGCAGAAAAAGATTTTTCTTTGC
This sequence comes from Aptenodytes forsteri, assembly GCF_000699145.1. NCBI lineage: Eukaryota > Metazoa > Chordata > Aves > Sphenisciformes > Spheniscidae > Aptenodytes > Aptenodytes forsteri. Next base: position 65,832 of record NW_008795853.1, on the reverse strand, counting down.
ATGAACTGAAGACAGGATTAGAAAGCAATTCTCACCTCCAAATTTGTTTTATTTCATAACTCCTTTGCTTCTCAAAATGGCCTAATTTTATAAACAACAGTAGCTTGTGACTGTGGCAAACTTTAGCTATGAGAATATTTTAAGTTGAAAAGCTTTAGAAGCTCATATTAAGGAGTAATTTCCAGCTCTATATCTGGGTGATATAACCACTAGGCACTGAATCTTGAACCTGCTGAACAAACCATAACAAACCTCATAATCCTTCCCCGTTTACTGGAAATACGGTCAGTAGACTTCTTAAGTGATTGAAATAAGGCCAACAATGTCACTGTGCTTTCATCATAAAAAGTTACCTGAATCCAAAGCAAGGCTGGACCAGTTTCACTCCATTAGTTACAGGTAAGCACATTATTGAAAAAATGTATGTGCTTGCCATTGTGTGTGTATAGATACCTGCCTAGCGAATTTGCAAGCAAAGATGGATGTGTTGCAATTGCACTCAGAAGTGTCTGAAAAGAGATTGGATGTATAAGGTATTTGTCTTGATCCTGCAGTCATCCTGTGCACTCAGCCCTCACTGAAGTGCTGCGTGAAGACAGATGGGGTTAATTCCTGAATGGGAATAAAAGCCACTACTGAAGTGCAGCTGAAATACAGCTTCCATTTGTCAGCGGGAATGCCGTTGTGAGCGACTATACAAATTCAGCGCTAGCTCGGGACAAATGACAAAGAACCATTCTCAATCAAATGAAATTTATGGCAAACGGAGAAATAAGTCACAAACTGCCTTATCTGTTATGTAAAATGAAAGGGAATTATTAGTGATTCTTAGTCTAGAAGCCATATTAGTTTTACCTCTCATCTGGAAGATGCATTGTCTCCTACTTCCAGAAGATAGTGCTCTCTAGACCAACATTATACATTGATTTTTGTCATTATCTGAGGGGATAAATCATTCTTATCTGAGCGACCAAAGAAATACTCAGGGGCTTCTTTAATACCTAAGTACTTATCTATGCTAGTGCTGCTACAGAGGGAGAGAAAATTCTTTCTTGCTCTTACAGGAAAAATGTGCTCTTTCTTCTTATCTCTGTTTTATATATACAGAAAAACCTAACTAAAGCTCAAGACATCTGTTTCAACCAGCTGAAAAAATAAAACAAGGGCTCTAGAGACCTCAGAATAGAAAGAGCTGTGGAAGTTGGGAACTAGCTCCACCTGCTAGTTCTCTAGTGACTACCCTAGCTGACACCATCCCACGACATCACTGGGCACATCTTTACCTTAAGAATCCAAGACAAACATGTAAGAAACAGGATAGGGAAGTTAGAGGAAAATAGGTACCAGGAAAGAAATATGAGAGAATGCTGGTGTTTGCAGTCCTGCTATGTACACCTTGTTTTGAGTAGCTGCCTTCACTCTCTAGGTGGTTGTATCATCTCCAAAGATTTTGTTACCCTTTCCAGAGCAACTGTGCAGTTCAGTTTTATTTTCCAGCCTACAATTCTTTGGAAGTTTTCTTGCTCTGAGCTAAATTAATGCCTTCTGCTGCACAGAGCAAGAACCCCTAGTTAACAAGGGCTTTTTTCACAACATTGGGACCTTGGGACTGAGCATTTGAAAACCCTAAAAATTAACTGAGTACCTAAGAACAATGACTGGAGCAGAAGGCTGGGAGTACTATGAGTGTTGGAAAGTTACTACAATCAGAGATGTTAATAGGGATTTATGAATCAAAGTGCTGTCACTTGATATGAGCAGTTGCCCAGCATTCAGTGCCTTTCCAGCTTGTTTCTCTGGAGCAGTACATCTCAATAAGAACATAAAAAAAGCTTTGCTTTCCTGAGGCTAACTGTAAGGAACAGCAGTAAGGCGTATTGTTCATAAATTCAGCAAGGCTTTTCTACATAGTGCTTAAGAAAAAAAAACAAACACAAAACCCCCTCTTGCAAAGTTTTCGTTGTGTAATGAAGTCCCATTTCACTGCTCTCATTTATCCTGGATGAGAGGTGACTACCATGCACACTGGATGATTAGAATGGCTAACAGACACCACAGACTTCAGCATGCTCCAGCACAGCTACGCAGATGAAGAGGCAGCGAAGCCTGGAAATCCTGGGGTTCAGAGAGCTTGGGGAAGCCAGCCAGAGGGCTGATGATGTCCTGATGAGTCCGCTGGTGTCTGGAGCACTGGATGTCTTCTGACCTCCCACAGGTGGGAAATTCAGAGCTGCTCCATGTTTCCATCAGGTCACAACAGTCATCGGGAACTCGTGAAGTGGGAGAGAGCTGCTGCCTGTGTTCACTTCTGAGACAATCAGCAGCACAACAACCCCTGTCACTTGCGCTTGCTGCTACAGGGGCTGACATACCAGCTCAAGAGACTTGTAAATGTATGAGCTAGAACCATCTGAATGTGTACACACACATACAAATGTGTGTAAAGAGATAATTGATTTCTATAATATTATTTCCCCTGACAGGATTCACAAATTGGACTTGCCATGAGTATGGCTAGAGCAGTCTTGTATTCAAAGCAGGCCCCATTCCTGCCAATCTGCTGGTTAAATTGCTGCTGCTACTGCGGCGCTGTCACCAACTTCCCCCAGGCTTGGCAAGCGCTGTCACTTGGAAGGCAGCAGGCGAATGTCACCGCTATCTCACGACAGGATTCCTTTAATCCTTGGCATCCCCTTGCATGATTGCTCGCTACTTAATGAGTTGCTCCTAAGCACACAGTTAAATGGAGTTGTAAGAAACTGAAAGCTCTCGTTGCTTCAGCTGTTGCTTTGGCAGGATTTTTTCAGCAGTTTGCTACCTTTGACGGTGTCTGGAACACATGCTGTTCTCCAGATTAGACTGAGGCCAGCCTTAAACTGCAAACGTTGTAAATACAGATCCTGAATCCAGGCTTCAGCCAGTTGGTTCAGCTTTTTCCAAGAACTGAGCCCTGGGAAATTAGATTAAATCCATGATAAACTTCACTTCAGCTATACATAAAACATGCAAATACACATCAGCAAAACAAATTGCATAAAATTAATTTATGCCTAGTTTTCCCTCCACAGGCACTTCTGCTCTGGAGATCACACAGTTATACGGTGGAGGGAGCACTGTCTGGGGGACAGCGTGCCTGCCTTAGAGAAAGAGAAAGCAAAGGGTGATGGAAATAAGCTGAAGAAATAACAGCCCCATGGTTATGTTATATGCCCCATAGGCAGTTATATGTTATGCTGGAGAAATGGATTTAATGTCTGCCATAGAGTTACTAAGTGGTGCTCATCAAACACTGGAATGTGGGCCACAGCTGTGTGTGTTTATGTGGTGCTGGTGGGAGCTAGCCCACCCCACGGACCTGGGCTGGCTCTGCCTGGGGTCAGCTGTGGTGCCTTCGAATCCACAGTTTAATCGGCAGGTCAGGTAAACTGTCCGTGGACAGCTGACAACTGAACTTCTAGTCCAGGGACGATGAACAGCTTGAGTATCTATTGTCAGTATTCCCATATCTGTGTCCATTTTCTCAGACCTCTCATACCGCCCACTCTCCGCTGCAATGCCCCACTACCTTTAACTGCTATTTTCTACTTCCTCATATAAACTAACAATTAAGAGCTGTTTATTCAACTGTCATCCATTTTTCACACCCTTTTCAAGTTCAGGCTTAGGTATCTCCCTGTCGCTCTGCGGGATTTGCCCAAGGCTTTCATTGCATCCTTTAAAATCTCTAAGCCAAATAAAACATCATCCCTTTTATAAGTCAGCGGGCAGGAGAACCTCAAAATATTAAACGCTTTGTTTAAATGATAACAATGCCATCAAAGCTTTGTACCAGAATTAAGAGAAATAATATAACTCAGGTCAGAGGATTCAAACATTTGGGGACCCTAGTTCTATTTTTTCAAGCCTTCAGGCCAGTCATTATTTTCTTCTAAAAATAAAGAAGTCATATTTTTGCCATCCATGTAGTTAGTACCAGCTGTCCAAGAGAAAATAAATCTCTTTCCAATCTTTGGAGCTTTAAAGAACAATCCATTTCAGGCAGAAACGGTTTGCTGCTTCATGTTAGGCAGGCTTCCCAAATTTTCAGTTGAAACAATATCACACATTTGCTCTTAAAGAACATTGGAACAGTGTTATTTACAACATTATTTTCAAATGCAAATGACAATGTCTGCAGCTGAAAAATGGTTTCAGCTCTGAATTAATTTACCGCTTTCCAGTCAACTAGAGCACACATGCTTTCCAGTAAATCCAAATGTTTATGCAAGTTCTAGGCCTAGTTTAATGAGCTTGGGAAGGTTCCCAGTACATGGCTGCTAACACTCAGATACTTGCTAATGACACAACTCATAAGCAAGCCAATTCCATCTTCCTACAGCCACAGTAAAAGCAAAATGATCAGCTTTCTGTTAACCTACGTTGCCTCTATTTATCCAGCAGGATGGGCCATGGACCTCGTGCTTACTGCCCCCCTCTACCATATGCCTGAGCTTGCCGTATGGGTACTATAGCCACTGCTTTTTGTATGTGTGACCATTACTATGCATGCACTCAACAAATACCTGCCCAGTCCAGGGAAAAGAGGTGTGAGAGGAGGTTTCGTGAATCTTTGTCCTTTGTGGCCAATTATCGGCCACTCTCTGATCTGGGAGGCAGAGGCCAAGCTGTGCCCATGTACTGCACCACTCACATGCAGTGAGTCCAGTGTGCTGAGGAAAGCATCTGGGCATCCTGGCAAAATAATAGCTGGGAGCAGGCTGCCACCACCAGCCACAGTCAGCTGCTTGCTAGCCACTTGCCTAGTAACAGCAAAGAGGAAAAAAAAAGGGACCAAGAGCCAGGGGAATTTTTCTGCTGACTGTTTATGGCTGTGGGATCTAGACTGAGCTCTCTCGGCTGGGCAGGACAGTTCTTGCAGTCAAATATTTAAGTACAACAGAACAGCTCCTACTTTGCTTATTATCTTTGTGAGTCACCATGGAAATTAATTCTACATTTTTTATTTCCTGGTTTCTGTTAGAATCAAAGCTGTGAGGACAAAATAGATGACAGCTATGCTAGGACAGCAGATGTTTCCGGAGGGAACGGCTCTACTTTTATGCTCTTATGTTTTTCCCTGGTGATGTGAATAAGGGTTATCAATATCACTTCCATCTCTCAGCAGCTGAGGTAGGGCAAGCCTCCAGTAAGCAGAAGACAGGAGGGTACAGCTGGGAAATAATTTCAGTATTGCTAGACCCAAGAGAACAAAGGTCCTTAGTCATATTGCAAAGGAATTGCATACGTACCATCAGGTCAGAAGACTGAACAAGCACAGTTAAGGAGATGCATAGTGCTTTTCTGGTTTGTCTTTTGGTATGTTTTTATTCCATGCAGAGAGGTGCAAGGGATGCTCTGGGGAGACATGTGCATGAGAAAGAGTGAACCAGTGTTTCCCACTCTCACAGATGTATTCAGGAATCCACTCATTCACACCAGTGTTTCTTTCCCAGTCATGGTACTGATTCTGCTTCAGACCCATAGGCTTCCTTGCTTCCCCTTCACCTGGCTCCAGGAGGCTGTGCTCCCCGGCAAGCTGTGCACCTCCTGTTCATCACACCATGGCTGCAGAAGCTGCCGTGTTCTGCAAACCCAGGCTCGCTTCCTCCCTCCTTACCTCGCATGTGCCAAGGCAAGCTCCTCCACTTCTCCTGCATCTGTCAAACCTAGGCACAACGACATGGTGAGCATTACTGGCCCTGTGCCATGACCAGCTGTCCATTAATAAAAACCAGCATCACGACCATCTGTCTCGGGGAACGACGTTCCTTTCCCAAAACCAAACTTTCTCAACTGAATCTGCTCTTAGCTGTCAGTCCCTCTCATCTGCCCTGGATGTAGATACTTCCAGAGCACCCTAGCTGATTCTCCCACATCTCTTTGCCAGCAGTTTCCAAATTTAAAAAATCAAACCCTTCTAACCTTGCACGCCTGACACCATTCAAATGCCTTTGCAGGAGTAACACTTCAGACGGTCCTAATAGCACTGCAACATTTTTCAGTTATCACTTCTTCCTCAAATTTTTGAAGAATTTGCCAGGTCAAATGTGAAATCACTCTGTGAAACAACAAACCATGCACATTTCTTCACTTTCTGCGACCCAAAAGGTGCAACAAAAAGCTATTACTTAGGAAACCCAGTTAGTGTCCCTTTTGCTGTGCTGTAACCATGGTATCTCAGCCACAGCTGTGCCTGCTGCTCTCCTGGCAAAGGCTTTGCTGACTCACCAGCTGATTCACACAGGCAGCAGCTTTATCTGGCTTCTGAGGAGCATCACTGTGCCTGTGTGCGGTCCCCCTGCATGCCCCAGGCAACACCTATATATAGCCGCTCTGTTTCCATCCCCAGAGCAGTTGCCTGTATGATGGGCACAACCTCCAGAGGGTGAAATGAGGGTCTTTTTTGTCCTTTGCTGAACATGTGCTGCCATGGGTCTGGGGGCAATAGTTAAGATGGAGCACTCGAATGGATGCCATCTGTAGAGTTAACAACCTGAAAAGAATTCCTTGCTTCTGTTTCATTGTCAATAGCTGCCAGTCTGCTCTCCCTTTCGATGAACACCACAGTTCCCATGAACCCTGTACAGCTCAGGTCAAGCATCAATAACTGCACAGGCTGTTATTTAAATAGAATCACTGGCCATAAAACGTTCTAATATAACTTATACGTATTCTGGTAAAAATGACAAGAGTTTATGCTGTAAGCTCTGGGGGCAAGCACTGTCTTAGTTCAACTTTGTAAAATATTGATGTTGGCTTAGGATTTTTTTCATACTACATCAGTCACAAAAAGAGAAGATACACCTCTCTGCCAGATGGACTGCTATTCTGTAAACAAAAATAAAGGAGCAAGGGAAAGCTATACAGTATAGAAGCAGAAAATGACTAGCATGTGTGTCTTGTTTCCGTTTTCTTTTATTTTCTTTTTAGTTTTTTCTTCTGCTTTTCCCTGTTTATAATGTTTCCACTACTTGCAGCTTTTGTACTGTTTCTTTTAATCTTCATCTCAATTACTTTTCTTAACTTAATAAACTACACATCTGTTCAGTCAATGGAAATGTTATTGAAAAACAATGCGGTGCTTGGTCCAAAATAGACTGAACCAAAATTGAGGAACGGTAGGGTTAGGAGGTTAACCATGCCCCTTTACTTTTTACTTGTTTTGTTTTTGTAAGTTTAATTTGCTGAGTGGCTTCTGTGTCTGTGCACCAGCTGACATTGATCGGCTCCAATAGGGTAACTTGACAAGACACGCTAATTCAGCTGCCAGCTTTTTTCCTTCTGATCTGGGTTTGTCTCATACAGAGGCTGGTGGGAATGTCTGGTGTATCTCCTCATGCACTCGAGAAATGTGAGGGTTGTTCTCTCAAATTACAAACCCAAACTGCCCAGCAATATCAAGCATTTGGATGGGATTGCGCCAGGACAAAACGAACTAGGAAGCTGCTGCAGTTCTTCTAGTCTGAGTTTCTGTATATGGAGAAACAAAAAAGCTGGGAAAAGCTGATATTTGTAATAAGGGAATTAAATTGCATGAAGGAAAACAAAATGGAAACATAGGTTTGTATAAGGAAAAGCCATCAAACACTGAGAACTACACATTTTTGCATTTGTCCTTAAAAGCAATATATTGGCTAGGACTCTGGCATTCAGAACTGGATTTGAGGCAGCACTGGAAGTAGTGACATGGGAGTGATGTTGCATAAAGTACTAATGAGAAAAGGTACACAAATGCTATATAAATGAGCTATAGATGTATTGAACACTGAGTATTAATGTTTAGTATCTGGAGAGTCAGCTTCTGGATGTCAGTTCCTCATGGGGATGTTCCATGAACTTCCCCACAACATTGCACTCAGATTCAGACTCAAGGGTGTGGAGAAAAATCTGGGGAGAAGCTGTGTGTAAAAGACTGCAGGGTCACAGAATGACTCACAGTGAAAGTCTTAATACTCAAAAATGTCAGTAAAATTTTCTGCCATGTTATTCTCTACCAAATAAAATGAGCCACCTGAATAACTTCTTGAAAGGGCCATGGATGTCCTCACACAGAAAAATTCTGTCATGAGAACGTAACTTGCTCTGGTGTCTTCTGCAGTCCCTCTTCTGAACACTAAGCAGCTTTGGTGTACGTGGCGGACTCGTGGCTAACAGTGATTCATTCAATGTGAATGTTCTGGCAGGGGAGATGATGTTTGGTCATACGAGTGATGATGGATTTGTGTTTCTTTGTGTAGCCCTTTTCTCCCATGCTTTTTGCTGCCAAGTTGTCTGTGGTGTCAAAAATCCTCAGAGGTTACGCTTTTCTAATGTGGCCTGATGATGATCAGTTTGTGGATTACCAGAGTCAGTTTCTTGGCTAAGAGTAAGGAAAAACATTTTCTAGGAACAAAATGCAGATAGTGGTTAGTAACAATTCAGTTTTGCCCATGCTGAACTGGAGTTAGCTGCTCCTCCTCCCAGGACTATTCTTTTTCAGACATTGTGGTACCCTTGCAGTGAGCTTGCTGTCTCTGGATGAGTGCAGGCGGGTGTCATCAGCAAAGACCTGGCAGAGGCAGTGATGTCGAGGAGAATACCCAACGGTTATAGATAAAAAGTATGTCAGAGAGAAAAATTGCTGTTGTAGTTGTGAAATAAATAGTAAGACAACCAAAAGGAGTGAAATCACACATTTGTGTGTGTGTGTGTGTGTGTGTGTGTGTGTGTGTGTGTGTGTGTGTGTGTGTGTGTGTGTGTGTGTGTGTGTGTGTGTGTGTGTGTGTGTGTGTGTGTGTGTGTGTGTGTGTGTGTGTGTGTGTGTGTGTGTGTGTGTGTGTGTGAGAAATAATCTTGGCAAGATCTCCTGTACATGTATGAGATACAGGCTGATTCATAAATGGATTTTTCATCAAAATGGCATAGTCCTCCTATATGACAATAAAAGGCAGTGAATATATCAGCTGAGAACACCAGAAGAAGGAGAGACTTTATTCACGAATACAAAATATTTAGCGACTCTACAACAGTGCTGATAATATTTATTCTCTGATGCTTTTGCTGACAAAATTTCAGATGTGAAGTAATCAATAACTCCAGATTACATTATGCAGGGAGAAAACATGTTCTCAGTGCCTGAGCACCCTTCTGTATCCTGAGATACTTCAGACTTCAAATATTAAGCTCTCTTTCTCCCTCCCAGTTATTCTTTCGTGGAAGCCTTCCATTGAAAATGCAAACACCAGATTCTTCCCCTTCTTCAGTACTCTGCTCCCTCCCCTTTGCTGCCAAATTCTTTCCTCTGCCCTCCCTATTGGTTCCTCCAACGTCTGGAGAACAACTCCAAGACTTTGCTAATTTCTGATTCCCACCCCAAGAGACAGATCTCTCAGCTGCGCAGAGCTAAACTAGCAGTAAGGACTTTGGCCACCCAGGAAGCAAGATGGTTTGTCACTAGAGAGTCTGTTGTTCCACCATGTCTTCAGTGGAAAACCTTCCCAGATATCTGAGTACCACCATCCTGCATTTCCCATCTACAATCCCTAGGAACAAACTTTTTTTCAGATACTAACAATTCAATTAAAGTTCAAAGTAGATTCAACTAAAATTTATTAAAGATATTGTCCATGAAAAATTATTATTATAACACAGCCTCTGTCCATGATCAATATTTAGAGGAACCACATTAAAATGCCTTGCACTCCTGTAGTTGTCTTTCATTTGATTATCTCAAAGCACTTTCTAAACAATCATATAACCCTCACAGCACCTTGTAATGAAAGAAATGTAGTGTTTACAATTAGGCAAACACACAGGCACTGACAAGCTAAAGCCAAAATTATCAAGCATGAATGCCTAAATACAGCAATTTGAAGCCCTATTTATTTTAGTAAGTGTTAAGCATATGTCTGTCACTGACTTTACAGAAACCAGAAGATGACCAGAAGGTTTGAGAAATAAAACTATTCTATTTAACCATATAAATACATAAGTAAACGCCTGACTTTAAGCAATACCTTCTTTTAGGTTTAATAGTGGTTGACTGTATTCTTTAATTACAAAGCACGTGAAAGAAATTTTACATCTCAGGGCCCTACATGAAAGGATCCCAAAGGATTTAATAAATGCATTTCACGGCAATGAAGCCATTTCTGGAGCGGACTGTGACAACTGCTTCACAGCCCATAGGGACTTTACACAACAGAAGACCAAGTGAAGAAGGCTGTATTGACCTGAGTCTGCAGGGAGAATCTGGGTCAGGAGAATGCAATTACTTGAGCTGCCTGAGCAATGGGAAAAATGCCACTAATATTCATCTGAGCTCAGAAGCAATCAAGGTTTACTTTCACTTGCAATAGTGAATTTAAGCAAAAGCTTAAGTAGTAGCAAAATATATGTTGAGTTTGATTATTCACACGATACTTTAATTGTGAAATATATTTGTAAGATGCAAAAGTAATCTGGTACAGAAACTGTATCACTCAAATGACTAACCAACACTGAATTAATGTAAAAGTTAGATAATAAATATTCACAACAAACTGTTGTGATACAAGATATTCATGTAGTGAAAACATTTTCCAAATAAATTCACAAATACCTACAGTAAATTAATGTGAGAAATTCCTGAGCATTTTGTGAGCAGAAGAAAGAAAAGAATGTGCTGACTAACCTATCTATCAGACATTGTTTTTTATGTTGTGATCCAATTCTTGCAGAAAGTGTCATGGGATTAAGTACAAGAATCAGCATCTCATGTAATTGATTTAAACCGAAACATTAGGTGATCTAAAAGTCACTATAAAAGATAAGCTTATCTCATTTTATTTAGTTGCCTAGCATCCATTAATATCCAAGGATGCTACTGTCCTAAATACTATTTAGTGAGAGAAGTACTGCATAGCCAGTGAGGAAGAGGCTCTTTCCTTCTGTTTTGAAAAGAGCTTAAACCCTATTATCACAACTGAAACAGCTTTCACAAAAGAGCTGAGACGAGATCCTTTGCTTTGTGAAATCTAATAGTTGGCCAGTCTAAAAGAGACGGGTAGCAACAGAGCCAGGTACAGACTTCACACATAAGCAAACTACAGAAGCCTTTTGGTCTTGTAAAGTGACTTGTTTGGTAATTGCCTTACTATATTTGGAGCATAAAATAAAAGATTGTGGAGCAATACTGGTGAATTTAAACGAACTCTATTACTCCTGCATCATTTAGAACACATTTTATAAATACATCCCCACCAAAAAAAGCAGAGTGATAAATTTCCCAAGGATATTTAGTGCATCTTTTATTCACACAAATCTGATACCAACAGACAGGGGAAAATAATGTTATTAGCAGTTGTCCATCAGCTGACATCTATAAATTTCTTAGGGTGAAAAAAATTTCCAGATTTATGATAAAAATTATGTGTTTTAAAAAAAAATAAAAAAATCTTTTCCATATGTTTTCTTCTGGAATGAAGCCAAAGAGGAGCCTACATCTTATTATATCAAATGTAGTCAGTGTCACATCTGTCAAAATATCTTGTCACTTGCTTTACTGTTAAAAACAGGTTAAATTTAGTGGCTACTTATTTTGTTTTTAAAATAAAATATACGGATGATATTACTACTGGTGGATACTGGAGCAGCTGTAAACCAGGTACCAGGTATTCCTTCTGTAAGAGAAAGGAACTGTTCAAGCATTCTGACTGACAGCTATTTTAGTTCAGAGGATATTACACAGCTCTGCCATAGGCCTTTGACCAAACTTTCCAAATAGGGACAGCAAAAGCTGAAGTTAGGATTTCTACTTCTATTTTTAGGCAGGGCTATAAAAAAATGTAAGATCTCGCAAGATTCTGTACCCCGTTGTTCCTACTAGGCAAGAGCAGCAACAACCAGTTTAGCAATTTTGAGACTGAGATCACCTCCTCTTCCATCACAAAGGATGGATTAAAAATCTTAAATTTGAAAGTTTAAATGTAAGCTATAGCAGCCATTATTTCTCACTTGTAGGCATTACAAAATTGTACTTTCTGTCAATGCATCTTAAACAAACTCACAGCAACCTCTGGTCTTCTGGTCCTGGGCCCTGAGGCTCCTCTCAGCAGTGCTGCCCAGCACTCTTCCTCGCACGTTTCTGCTGCAGTGCTTCAGTTCTCATCTGTTGCCTTCTGCTTGTCAGGTTCTGGTGTCTCCAGACTTACATGCCAATGCTCCTCTGTTCTATCCATCCTTACTCACTGTAGGGTAGCTACTCCAGTCATAGTCCATATTCTGATATTAAATGACTGATATTAAACCTCAGTCCTAACTTGCAATATTCTCCATTATTCAAGACCTGGGGTCTTGTCGTGGTTTAACCCCAGTCGGCAACTATGCACCACACAGCCGCCTACTCACTCCCCACCGGTGGGATGGGGAAGAGAATCGGAAGGGTAAAAGTGAGAAAACTTGTGGGTTGAGATAAAGACAGTTTAACAGGCAAAGCAAAAGCCGCACACACAAGCGAAGCAAAACAAGGTAACGGTGACTTGGGAAGACAAACGCCATCACTCCGAATATCCCCCCTTCCTTCTTCTTCCCCCAGCTTTATATGCTGAGCATGATGTCATATAGTGTGGGATATCCCTTTGGTCAGTTGGGGTCAGCTGTCCCGGCTGGGTTCCCTCCCAACTTCTTGTGTACCCACAGCCTGCTCTCGCTGGTGGGGTGGTGTGAGAAGCAGAAAAGGCCTTGACTGTGTAAGCACTGCTCAGCAGTAATGAAAACATCCCTGCGTTATCAACACTGCTTTCAGCACAAATGCAAAACACAGCCCCATATCAGCTACTATGAAGAAAATTAACTCTATCCCAGCCAAAACCAGTACAGGTCTCATAAAGCTGTAGCTGCTAATTTAAGCAGCCCCTCTAATTTGTAGCTGTTATGTATTTACAATCCTGAATCTGCAGTCAAAACAGTATTGGAATTTGGGTCTCTACAAGACAAGTCCATCAGTTGCCCCAATCTTAATGATTTTACTCCATGAGCCTTTATCTCTTTTTCCCTTAAGCAGTAATTTACAACTAAATCTATTAGGAAATTTAGTTAGTACCACTCATACATGTATTTCATAGCTGGATCTAAAAACACCAGTGAAGGGTTTATACATCGCAATGAAGAACCAATTTTGTGAAATTTAGAAGTTGGGGCTGACCCACAACAAAGCTCATGAAATATTTTTGCATTATCTTCTACACTAGAAAATTATTTCTGAATTTCTATAACGATATTTTAATGCATCTTCCTAAAATGCGTAAGATTCATAAGGCCTTTTGGTTACACCCAGTGTATAAGTTTCTGCAAGACTGCTGTATACAAAAAGAACAATTAAGTAGATTGCAAATGGAGGCTTCAAAGTCAACAGAAAAATAAACACGAACTGCCCTGTGTGCATCTCCTCTTATGGATTCCAATTTAAATAAACTACACACAAGACAATATGACTTGATTAACTCATTGAAGCCCCATAACACAACAGTATAATATCCAAGTTGCGATGGAATGCAGGTCATATGAAATAGGTGCACATTAAAGATAGCAGAAGAGGCTAAGCTCTAGAATACAGCTATGTAATAGAAGCAGACAGGCTACACGCAGAAGAATATGAAGGCAAGGACTAGAAAGAAAAGAAAAAGCTTTTGCCGTTAACTGGCTTGACATAGGAGGGTAAAAAGAAATAAGGCTGATAGGGCTATAAAAGGTCAACAAGAGAAGAAGGCAGTAAAAGCATGGCAGCAAATCCCCCATTAACAGCAATAACACAAATGGGAGATTGCCTTGAAAATCACCATACCTAAAGGAGTCGTTCAGGGGTGGAATTTGTATTAGTAACTTCTGAACCCAGCATATCAAAGACTTTCAGGAAAGACACAAAAAAGACAGACTGACATCCCAGTTTACATGAAGTGTGCAGTGCGAAGCAGAGGTTGCAAGAAGAAAGGCTTTGGAGTAGGGGCCACAAAGCCAAGCTGCACTTCCATCATCCTTGCAAATAATTTTTAGCATAAAGTGCCTGTTTGGCTTTATGAAGAGTGAATTTTGCAGGAGTATAATACTAGAGTTACTCTGCCTCTCTATGCCCATTAGGGTTTCAGCAAAATCTGAAGGTGTAAGCTAGTATACATAGGCCTCCCACTGGAGTAAGAAAGAACCTATTAACGTTGCCTTTGCAATAAGGGAATATACCTGCCAATAAGCTGCAGAGGAAGAAAAGAAAGCAAGGGAAAGGTGTCATGAGAAAATTTGTAAAAGACATCTTTCTAGTTAATGTCTATAATGCTGAGAAAGGAAAAGAAGGTTCAAAGTAAAAAGAAATGGGAGAAGGCATCCACAAAGCATGAACGACAACTGCAGCGTAATGCTTTTCTCTTTCCCGTCAAGCACTCCATTTGTCAGCACTTAGGTACCAATTTCCTTGTACCTGAGACCATGTAGATCGTTAACCCAGTATAAGCAAAATGATGGATCTGTCAGAGCAATAGCTGACTTTGTAGCTTGACATCTTTCAGTTTTACTTCGTTTCAGAAAACTCATTGCTGAGTCTGTCTCTTGCAATATGTAGAAATAATAAGCAGAAAAGTCTATGGGGAAACAGAGGGGAAAGTGCCATGAACTTGGTCAGTAGCCATCTCTGCTGCTACACAGAAGATCAGCCTTAAGGCAAACCACCTACCAGGTTTCTTACATCCACTTACATTACACACACACAGAGTGCATTTGTTGAACAATGCATTTCAAAAGTTTCATGGGTTTAGTTCCAGAATAAATTTCATGCTAGCATATGTTTTGGTATGTTCTTTTTTCCTCTGCATTTCCTTGAAGCAGGGTTTCAAAGACTGTTGAGACTTCTCTCTGAAACAGGAATAGACCACATGGCACACTGTTATTCCAAAAATGCCAACATCACTAACAGCCTTAGTCCAATAAAGGACTGTCTTGCAGAAAACATGTATAATGATGATGGTATGTAACATCACATTAGAAATCATGCAGCCTTTCATCATGAAATGACAAAAATAAAGAAAACCAAAATGTAGCACACTTACTTAAAAATATCACTATTTCAAGGAATGCACAAGCAGTACGAGATGCCACGCTGGAAAAGCAAGTCAAAGTATTAAAAGGAAATACCTCTCCTCCATGTCCCAAAAATGTCATGCAGAAGTGTTCTGCCTTTTCAGCTACACATCGTTATACATTTACTCATATTGTTATTAAATAGATATATTTTTTGAATTAAATACACACACACCTCTATGATTCCAAGCAGCACTATAAATTTGATCTAAACATTTCTTTTCCCTTCAGGTAGCATCATAAGACTCTTAAAGGGTAAAAGCAAAAGTAAAGTGGAATTCTTCTTTTGATGTACCTGGCAGAAGAGACAATAGCTTACCTGCAAACAAAATGCACAGTGACAAAAGTAACAGAAGGAATGAAAAAAACAGAAAACAAAAAATATTCAAACTTCATTCAAAAATGTTAGCTATATGCAAACCTTTTCGAAATATATAAGCAGATTCAGGGAGTCTGCCTATGCTGAAAGAGTCAATTGCAGGGGTCGTTTTCAGACTGCCCCGTGCCTGTCAAGTGCAGCTTGTCCTATCTTCTTACTAAATTCTTTTCTAACTTTCCTGGGTGAGGGACTCTATTCTGTGTGCATGTGTGAGCTAGACAGCCTGAGCAGTCTTCAGTAAAGAATATTTCAGTCCAGTCTTTAGTAAAATATAAAGGGAAACCAAACAATTCAGCCTTTGACCAATTTATGAAATATCACGAAATATATACCAGATGATCTCTCTGTGTTCTTACTCAGTGTACATTCCTTCCTCCCTCTTCAATAGTCACTGGCATTTTAGCTGTCCAGATGCTGCGGCATTTAATCAATGATTCAGTACACAACCCATGAGATATGTCACAACACTTCAACAAGCAAGTTGTATCTCTCTGTGGGGACAGAGGATCTGAGTTTGTGTCAGTCTCTTCTTGTCAGTTATAATTAACCATACACCCATTTACATACATAAATATTTATACACAAAGAGAAAACTTCCTGGTGCTTTATCAGATCTCACTTTATCACAGTGGATTCTGATGGCAGCAAAACAATTTAGTTTTGTTAAAAACCCAGAGAGAATTTTGAATCTCATAAATACAGAAATCATGGCCCAGATTTTGAGATGTTAAGTACCTGCAGCTTCTGGGGACACCTAGAAATTGTAGATGCACAGTATCCCTTTCATTTTAAACATCTGGCCACAGTCTTAATGCAGACACAGGAAAATGACAGATTGTACAGAACTTTTACAAGACTTGGTTTTTCTCAGGCTTTAAAAAAAAAAAGGGATGAACCTGTCAGGTAATGAGAGTGGCAAGGAAGAAAATGTATAATGGATCTTCAGAACAGCCCAGAGTTACTGCCTGTGTTGTGCTGGGGTGGGACCAGCTCAAGACAAACCATCTAAATAGTGTATGTATGTCACAGCAAGTCACTGGCTAAGCCAGATGACACCTACCATAAAAAGAATTCAGATATTCTAACATCCTTCCTTTCCCTGCTAACCACTTAGATGGCGTATGAACTTGGAAAAAAGAAGCATAGAATATATACTGGGCTTCGTTTAGTTGAGGAAAGGCATTTTTTTAGAAAGTAACAATATAACTTCCATCTGATAAGTTTGGGGGGCCAAATCAGAAAATGGATCTAGACAAAAAATAGCAGCTTGTGACAGCAGCTAGCCGTCCTCCCCCTTCTACCAGACTGCTTACACCAGGACAATCTCTTTGTCTGCTTAAATATATCTATTCACTGCTAGAAAGACATTGAGGTGCTGGAGTGTGTCCAAGGAAGAGCAACGAAGCTGGTGAAGGGTCTAGAGCACAAGTCTTATGAGGAGCGGCTGAGGGAACTGGGGTTGTTTAGTCTGCAGAAAAGGAGGCTCAGGGGAGACCTGTATCGCTCCACAACTACCTGAAAGGAGGTTGTAGTGAGGTGGGTGCTGGTCTCTTGTCCCAAGTAACAAGCTATAGGACGAGAGGAAACGGCCTCAAGTTGTGCCAGGGGAGGTTTAGATTGGATATTAGGAAAAATTTCTTCACCGAAAGGGTTGTCAAGCACTGGAACAGGCTGCCCAGGGAAGTGGTTGAGTTCCCATCCCTGGAGGTATTTAAAAGACGTGTAGACATAGTGCTTAGGGCCATGGTTTAGTGGTGGACTTGGCAGTGTTAGGTTTACAGTTGGACTTGATGATCTTAAGGGTCTTTTCCAGCCTAAATGATTCTATGATTCTATTTGCCTGCACATGCAATTGGTTTGCTCAGCTCCAGCTCTTCTTGACAGTGATGAGAACCATCTTTGACATTGGCATAGCTGACATATTCCTGCCTGAGTAAGAAAGATCTGGAGAGAGGAATCAGTACAGGTGCCTGGCTCCAGGTACAGCCATCTAGGTAATTTGTATTTGTTTTCCAAAGCCTGAATCCACAAACTGAAATGGAAGTTACTAAGAACTGAAATTAAGAACTTGAAAATGTGCTGTTGCTGTGAACAGCCCCTCACTTGGAGAAGACCTGGAGCACACATCAGGAATTCTTGGAGAGAGGCTAAGCAGGTGGAAAGGAACATGGCTGCCAAGCTGAAGCTCTCATTTAATTATCTAGTTTGTTTTACTGTTTTAATGTTTGGCTCCCAAAGTTGTGACATGGTTCCCAAAGTCAGGCTTCTAATTACTAAATTGTGTGGTCTAAAGCCCATCTGTTTTTTCCAGCTATCTCACATGATCTAGTAAAAGATATTCTCTCTTCACAAGTTAGGCCATGATGACCACCACAACACTATAACTAAAAAAACCTTTTTTTTTGTTTTGTCATCCAAATGCCATGTCACTGATGATGAGCTAGGATTGCCCGTCTCACCCTGTCTCACTTATGGTAGCAAATCCCAGTGAAGTGCTATGCACAGGGAGCTTTGAGAGAGCCATACCCCCACATCCTCCAGGGCACGTCCTTAGAGGTGACACAACAGGTGACTCAGGTAATAAAATATTTACTGTAAGGGAGAGTGGGGTCCCTTTTTCTGGCAGTAGCTGGGGAGAAAGCAATTGAGCATCTTGTAACAATTAAATCAACTGTATCGCTAACGCATAATGTGTGATCTTTGTGGAAAACTGGTAGGAGATCATGAATTTAACAGACTATATGTTTAAAATGTCTTATATGATATTAAGCAGTCAGAAATAGATCTCTAAGAAGGGATTAGATATATAAATTATAGAAACCCTCTGATAAGGCATAATTTAAAATTAGAAGGGAAAGAAAATGTAATCACCCTTAAGGTCACAGCTAACGGCAAAACAAGAACTGTCTGTCCGTGCTGTGCCCACAATGGCCACCCACCAGGCGCCAGGGACAGGAGTTTGACGGGGAGCAGAAAAAAAGATTTGACTGGAAGAAAATTATGGAGAGGTGCACAAGAAATAACTTAAGGAAATTAAAGATGAAGATAACATTAAACTGATTTGGTTTGAAATGCAAAATATTTCTGACACTTCAGAGGTATCAATACTTTCTGACATAACTCTTCCATATGAATGTTTGTCCCTATGTACCGTATGACCAGAACATAAAGAAAGGAAATGGTTTTCCTAGTCATCTCTTGGCTGTTCTGCAGCCCACTCTGTCATACCACCACTTTTTGAGCTTCTTTAGGATCGTAGGTGCTATGCAAAGGAAATGTATTGGTAGTAGCACTAACAGAGAGCAATCAGAGTCTTCAAAGGACTGAACGGATTGGGGACCTAGAGTTACTACTGGGCACTTGTATCATCTTTTAGAAACTTTTTAAAATTACCATCCTGACCTTCTCCCAAGTTACTTTCAATACTGGGTATTTTCTTCATTTTGGGAAGGGATGATTAACATGAGACCTCAGCCAGTGCATTCTGAGATTTTTGTAGAAGAGGCTTCGATCTGCAATTTTTGGTATGTGGGTAGTTACCCATAGGCACGTGATACATGCCAGTCTCTGAAGTGTAAGTGTAGTCAAGCTTCCGCAGAAAAATAGTCCACACATTCCATTAAAATCTTGTGCTGCTATTTGCAAGCAAAGTGGGCTGGCAATTTCAGAAATACTTAGCCAAAACCACACAGCTTTGCATGAAACAGTCAGTAGGCTCTTTTAAAATTCCTGTTCTATAGCTTTCAAGTAATTTTGCACAATGACATATAATTGTGTATTGGGTTTGCATGGCAAGGTTTTGGTAGCGGGGGGACTACAGGGGTGGCTTCTGTGAGAAGCTGCTAGAAGCTTCCCCTATGTCCCATAGAGCCAATGCCAGCCGGCTCCAAGATGGACCTGCTGCTGGCCAACGCTGAGCCAATCAGCGACGGTGGTAGCACCTCTGTGATAACATATTTAAGAAGGGAAAAAAAAAACCCTGAGCAACTGCAGTGGAAGAGAGGGGTGAGAATATGTGAGAGAAACAACTCTGCAGACATCAAGGTCAGTGAAGAAGGAGGGGAGAAGGTGCTCCAGGCGCCAGAGCAGAGATTCCCCTGCAGCCCATGGTGAAGACCATGGTGAGGCAGGCTGTCCCCCTGCAGCCCATGGAGCTCCACGGTGGAGCAGATATCCACCTGCAGCCCGTGGAGGACCCCAC
>NW_008795853.1:40001-46065 GCF_000699145.1 Aptenodytes forsteri | reverse complement strand
CCAGCCCATGGAGGCTAATGGTGGAGCAGATATCCACCTGCAGCCCATGGAGGCTAATGGTGGAGCAGATATCCACCTGCAGCCTGTGGAGGACGCCACACTGGAGCAGGTGGATGTGCCCAAAGGAGGCTGTGACCCCATGGGTAAGCCCATGCTGGAGCAGGCTCCTGGCAGGACCTGTGGACATGTGGAGAGAGGAGCCCACCCTGAGGCAGGTTTGCTGGCAGGACTTCTGACCCCGTGGGGGACCCACACTGGAGCAGTCTGTTCCTGAAGGACTGCACCCTGTGGAAAGGACCCACGCTGGAGCAGTTCATGAAGAGCTGCAACCCATGGGAAGGACTCGTGTCGGAGAAGTTCGCGGAGAACTGCCTCCCGTGGGAGGGACCCCACGCTGGAGCCAGGGAAGAGTGTCAGGAGTCCTCCCCCTGAGGAGGAAGAAGCGGCAGAAACAACATGTGATGAACTGACAGCACCCCCCATTCCCTGTCCCCCTCCACTGCTGGAGGGAAGAGGTAGAGAATTCGGGAGTGAAGTTGAGCCTGGGAAGAAGGGAGGGGTGGGGGAAGGTGTTTTAAGATTCGGTTTTATTTCTCATTGTCCTAGTCTGATTTGATTGGTAATAAATTAAGTTAATTTTACCCAAGTCGAGTCTGTTTTGCCCGTGATGGTAACTGGTGAGTGATCTCTCCCTGTCCTTATCTCAACCCACGAGCCTTTCATTGTATTTTCTCTCCCCTGTCCAGCTGAAGAGGGGGAGTGATAGAGTGGCTTTGGTGGGTCCCTGGCGTCCAGCCAAGGTCAACCCACCACAGATTGGTTCCAGTTCAGTGGACTAATTGCATTGGATTCAACACTAATTGCAGTTAGTGTTGCAGAATCAAGATGCAGTTCACCTCTTTGTGAAGTACAACAGGCTGTTGCAGTCCAGAAACCAGGCAGAGCATCACTTACGTCCCCAAGCAGTCTATAGTATGCCTATAGTACACTTCACATGCATTCAGAGGACTGGCCCACTCAGTGTCTTCCATCAAAGCAGTAACGACGTGCCAAATTTTTATATATGTAGTCTAATGAATAAAACACTCAGCCAAGAAGCAGGAGTTTTATACCCTTCAACCTGCAGGTATTCAAACCACCAGCTCCTACCTTCCAGGACAACTCCCTAACAATCCTGGTTATCCTTCCACTTCTGCTGAAAAGAGGAATGTAAAAAGGAGTGAATGAGCACTTAGCCTAGTGGTAGGGCAAAGGGAAGGGGAAACACTTCTGGTCTCTGTTCACCACCTACTGCATTTTAGAAGTCAATGGTGATATCTGCTTTGTTAATGTAAAGAACACTCGTAGGCACTTGAGTCAGGCATGCACGCTCCAGAAAGGACTAGGAGAGCAGATTTACTCATGTGCATGTAGAAGTGCTCCAGCTCCACTTATGCAAGTGATGCTAGCACAGGCACAGGGAAGTGAAAGACAGGAGCTAAAGCTGGGCATAGAGTTAAAATCCAGATCTGTATTGGCTACCTGCAGGCAGCTCCCCACTCCAGCCGCTGCATCTTTGATCTCTCATCTACTTTCCGTACAGAGAATCGAGGCATCTACATCTGACTTGTAATTCCCGAGATACAGCACCTTAGAAACACAACTTCTAACTTCCAGCCCCTCATCGCTATTCAGATTTGTTTTTAGCCAGGACAGCACCTCACTTTTTAGGCCGGTGTGAATCTTTAAGGACCACAGCAGTCAAATCACTTGACAATTTAAAAGTATTGTTCTTATGACAGCTTGCCTGAATTCTTGGTAAATCAATGCACAAACTAATTCCACTTCTATCACAAAAATTGTTACTCCTTAACTTCCTTTAGATCACTGAGACCTTTTTTAAAAGCAATGTCAGACAGTGCCTGAATGTGCACTTGCTGCACTAGAGGGAGTAGGAACCTCATCTCTGCAATGGGCAGCTTTGCCTGATGCAAGCTTCTACAGCAAACTTGCTGTTTAGGGGCCATCTGAGTGATCAGGTTCCTGGCTATTGAATACTGAACTGTGAAACAGGGACATCATCAAAGATCAAAGCTGACGCTCTGTGTGGGAACAAGGCTCTTCCGACTTTCTAAATAGTCTCCACTTTGAACACTCCTAGATGTTTCAGGATATTTCTTTCATCAAAAATCACTCATATTTATAATTACTTGTTTCTGATCCAGGATCCAGGTGCATGCTGTATATACGCCTTGCTAAGATAGGGAGTTCCTCACCTTATCATGATTTTGATTTCATGCCTTAGAACAAAGTTAGTTTCCGGTGTCAAACACCCTCTGACTTTGCTTCTTTGTATAGCAAACAGTCCTCCACACCAGAGACTTGTTACAAATTCCTCTTCTAAAGAGGAAAAAAAGCAGTAAATGGATAGTATAATCTGTTTCTGTCTGTAAATCACAGGCAAAATGACCTATGCTACACCAGTTAAAGAGGCTTTTCTTAGCTGACAGGCATGGTTTAATCACTACTAAAAAGCATCTATACAGCTCCATCTAAAATGCTCTGACAAGGGCTTTTCTTAAGAAAGAAAAATCCGTCAAAATTCTTGAAGGAATCAGTGAAGGATGAATTCTTGTGTATGTCTTTTTCCTCTACGGTGTCAAATGGATGCCTGCATCTGTAAAATTGTGAATGTGAAAAAAAGGCAGATCATAACAAAGAGAAGGGATAACTTATAAAACTGCTTCTCATATATTGCTGCAATAATGGTAGAAGCAGATCCCCTATGCCATCAATAGGAAATAATGTACTTCCACTCACAGAAGCAATATATATTATTTACAACTTGCAAGGCCAAAGTCAAAATTACTGTTCTGGTAAGATTCCTGTGTCTTCAGCCATTGTAGCCCCTTTTATAATTTCTGATCTTTTCTAGATTTTAATCCTCTTCCTTTGTCTGCTTCCCTTTCACATTACTTTCTGGCCAGAAGGCAATAGCAGAATTCTCCACTCTCACCTCTTTGCCATCCCTCCACCTCCCCCTTCACTCCAGTTTTCAGTTGTGATGTAGCTGTCTTTTTCTCTTGCTCAGTCTTTTCACTGTCTGACTATACTATCTCCATACTAGCCTCATTACCTCCTTTCCTCTCACTCATTCTTAATCCTGTCCTCCTCCTCTGCCTTTTTCCTTTCTACCTTCAATGAGATCACAGGTCCCGTTATCACAGAGCAATTGTCTCGTAACTCCCCTTACCTTTCCACAGCTCCCCATCTCCTCCTTTGGGATACACAAGGCATATAATCTGTTTCCTCACTTCTAGTTCTCCATGATCCATAACCTTCTGGAAACAAATGAAAAATGTCATTAGTCTAATTAGTTTGAAGATTCAAAACTTTGAAATTTTAACCAGTGGGCATAATTCTCCAGGAAAACCTGAAAGGGAATAAGTCTGCTGAAGAAGAACTAGAATACCTAGAAAAGGAAATCTCTCATAAAAATATAGAAGTGCTTGGAACTAGCCTTGCTTCCTTATGCAGTGCCGTGCTATGCTTGAATGGATGAGGGAAAGATGCTGCCATTCCACCATTTCCCTCTGCTCTCGAAATGAGCAAAAATAATCAGAAACAACTAACCTGTGTTACAACATTGGAGGGAAAGGGCACCCTACATCTTTGTGGGACATATAACCAATCTTTTCATTTGCCTGCATTACCCAAATCCATTCAATTCAAGCTCTGATTTGGGAAGCCCCTTCTTCTTTTAAGACTATAAGGCATATTTTAAAAAAATATTGTAAATAAATGTGGAATATTTCTATAGTCTATAGAAAGAGTCTATAGGCAAGAAAATGGAACAGAAGACTTTTGAGCATATTCAGCCAGTTCCAAAGTTCTTTATTTCTATGTCCTTGAATAAGTCACTTGACCTTTCCCTTCCTAGTTTCCTCAACTGTAAAATGAAATTCATACAGCTTGCCTACTTTTGAGATGACTGGAGGACACTAACATTCCAAAAATTCTATGAAAAATTCTGCCTCATTTTCCTTCAATTGTTTTATCAGCTGTACCTACCAGTTAGGGGTAGGTGAGGCTTCTGTAACTAAAGTTCACACAACTCTTTGAGACCTTGCATAAAAAATAAGAGCTAATTGATGACGTGGAATTTCTTTTACCCATCTGAGAGAAGCAAGATGGATTTAGCTTCTCAGTTGGCACACACTAGGTCCTTTGTTTGAGATCTACCAGAACTGTGACTCATATGAGTTTCATGACTGCAAAAAAAAAAGTCGTGCACTATCATGTATGGATATGTAATGCAAAGCAAGGAAGAAAATGTAAAAATAAAAGATCTGCCAATGAACAACCTTGTGAAAATGCTAAATGCAGTTTTAAGAAACAATGAGTTTATTTTGCTTTCAACCTTACTTTAAATTATGCTGGCAACCTCTTCTGAGCACCAGCCTTACTGCATGTCTTAGATTTCCCTTCCTCAGAGCCATAATCTTAATCTTGACCATTAATGTACACTGAGCCCAAGACCAGTTACTCTGCCACATACTCAGGCCAGCTAGTGCGGCAGGGAGAATTCCCCTCAAATAACTGTGCGATCCCCAGTCAGCCCCTTTCTTACTCTGTCTCAGATTAGGCTTTCTTGGTACTCTCATCCTAACCCTAGCTCCAACCCCAGACTGAGATTTACACCACAGGACAGTAGAAGCACCCCGGCTAAGGTCTGCTCAGGGAAGAACTCCAGCAGCAGTCCTTATCTGTCTTTGGCAGCTTCTACTCAAGCCCCTTCTTATTTGCCATATGTGTCCCATTTGTCATTCTCAGAGCCATATGCTTAACTTTACCTTAACTCTAGAATAAGCCCAAGGCGAGGAACCCAGCACCCTCCTCGGGAGCGCTTCCTGCCATCCCACTTCCCTGACTGGAGGTACTGGCCCTGTTATTTGTTTCTTTTGGTTTTATAACAGTTTTGATTGCTTGCTCGCTCGCTCCAAGAGTTTCTCTGGTAAACTGTGACAACAACTTCTATTCATAGATACGCATGTTGCAGGTCACCTTACAAAAAGCATGCTCTCTAGAGCACACTTCTCTCCACAGGGAGATGAGAATGTGACACTCTGCTCCTGACATAAGCATATCCAGAAGAAGAATGTGATAACATCCCAGCAATGGAAATATTAGGATGGTATTGAGCATGGCACCCATTCCTCTGGGTTTGCTGATCAACAGACTGGCTCTTGGAATACAACACAAGGACGCTCTCAGAGGTGCGATCCAAGGAGTGCTGAGACTGGTGTGCCAAGGCCTAACACATGGAAGATATTATACATTATACGTCATGACAGCTAAAGCACTCCTGTGGTGCTGTCCAGGAACAGAGAATTTGGCCACACAGTGCCGTTGTGGATGGTCCTACAGAACTGGGCAGAGCTAACCTTTCAATCTGATTCCAGTAGTACCAGTCTGAATATTTCAAAGCTGAGAAATGAAAATCTGAGAAATACTTTGGCTTAGACACCTTGAAGGAAAAATCATAGAATCATAGAATCATAGAATCATTGAGGTTGGAAAAGACCTCTAAGATCATCGAGTCCAACCGTCGACCCAACACCACCACCCACTAAACCATGTCCCTAAGTGCCTCATCTACTCGTCTTTTAAATACTTCCAGGGATGGGGACTCAACCACTTCCCTGGGCAGCCTGTTCCAATGTTTAACCACTCTTTCAGGAAAGACATTTTTCCTTACATCCAATCTAAACCTCCCGTGGTGCAACTTGAGGCCATTTCATCTCGTCCTATCACTAGTTACTTGGGAGAAGAGACCGACACCCACCTCGCCACAACCTCCTTTCAGGTAGTTGTAGAGAGCGATGAGGTCTCCCCTCAGCCTCCTTTTCTCCAGGCTGAACAACCCCAGTTCCCTCAGCCGCTCCTCAGAAGACTTGTTCTCCAGACCCCTCACCAGCCGCGTTGCCCTTCTCTGGACACGCTCCAGCACCCCGATGTCCTTCTTGTAGTGAGGGGCCCAAAACTGAACACAGTATTCGAGGTGCGGCCTCACCAGTGCCAAGTA
>NW_008795853.1:34199-37038 GCF_000699145.1 Aptenodytes forsteri | reverse complement strand
ACAGCTGGACTCCATCTGCCGCCAGCAGGCCCGGTGCCATGTAAACCTCCTCGTGATCAAAAAAGCCAAAATTCCGCCAATGGCACCAGCCCCTGAGCCACGTGTTGATCAGGTGTGTTTTCCTGCTCCTTTCAGTATTCTTCCCTGCCACTGTAGGGATAGAGGAAAACACTACCTGTTTTTGTCTTTTGGTTAAGTTTTCAAAATGTCATTTCAACTTTTCAATTTTTTTTTTTTCCAGCCAAGAATGCTGGAAGTAAAACTGAGAGTCTGTTTCCAGGAGCTGGGAAGCTAATAAAATATCAAATATCACAAGATTAGTGATGAAACAACTACGGTTGCCATCTCTGCTGCTCTACAGTCTTCCCTAAAACTGAATAGCATTTATTTATATGAATTGCTGTGTTGAGATCAGTTGGATTATTCATGAAAGTGTTCCCAATCCTATACAGTGTACACATATCAGACAGGCTTTCCCTCTGAAACCAAGCATATTTATATCTATTTGCCAGCTCAAGAAATACAAACTGCTACTGAATAGCTTATTAGGCAGAAAACATTCTTGCCTAAAAAGCCTCTAGAACTTATGTATAATATATTCCAAAATGCATTTAGTGAATAATTTTTGTGAGAAATGGCTAAGTTCTGAGACACGGAACAGCTAACTGCTGCTAACTGTTAGTCTGCTTTTAAGTGTAACTTGTGAGTATTTATAGAAGTACATGTTTGCCTCCAGAGTATCATTATCATGCTTGTAACTCTATTTCAACAACACAAAGAACAAGAAGGAAAAAATCCTTAACTTATTTATTAAATATTTGACCTTATCTTTAAAATAAAAACTTGCTTGGGGCTTTCAGCTAACCCCAGGCACCAGGACAGGCTGGGAGTTGAGTGGCTAGAAAGCATCTTGGCAGAAAACCCCCTGCGAGACCTGAGGCACAACTAGATGAACATAGTCAGCAATACACCCTTGCAGCAAAGAGGGGCAACAGCATCCTGGGCTGCACTAGGCAGAGCATCACCAGCAGGCTGAGGGAGGTGATCCTTCCCCTCTACTCAGCACTGGTGAGACACACCTGGAGTGCTGTGCCCAGTTCTGGGCGCCGCAGTACAAGAGAGACATGGACATACTGGAGAGAGTCCAGCACAGGGCCATGAAGATCATTAAGGGACTGGAGCATCTCTCATATGAGGGAGATGGGGAAGACAGAGCCAGACTCTTCTCAGTGGTACCCAGTGAAAGGACAAGAAGCACAAATTGAAGTACAGGATGATTAAACATAAGAAAAAGATATTTTACTATGAGGCTGACTGAGCATTGGAAGAGGTTGCCCAGGGAGGTTGTGGAGCCTCCATCCTTGGAGATATTCAACACCTGACTGGATACATCCCTGAGCAACCTGCCCTACTTGACCTTGCTTTGAGCAGAGAAGTTGGACCAGATGACCTCCAGAGATCCCTTCCAACCTCAACCATTCTGTGGTTCCAAGAGTCAGAAGAGTGGAGTGCAGATTTCTAGTTCACTGAAGTGAGTCTTACTGATTTAGGAAGGCAGATGGTGACTGTTCTGCTCAAAGGTGTAAAGAATCTCATTTTAGAATTTGAATTAAAGGAGAGTAAAGAGGCCAAACACTTGCAAAGATCCTCCATTTATAGGGTCTGTGGAGTGAAAAGGGAGTTACAGCTTGCAAGTCATACTAGAAGTAAATTAGAAGTCCCACAACAAAAAAAAAGTGGGCACTTAGGAGAGAAAGGGATTAAACCAAGAAGGGTCATAGGAACTGTATGTTTTGGAGGACACAGCAAGAGTGCAGTTTCACATTACAGCAATAATTATCTCACAGTTCTAAGTTTAAAAATAACACCACTGTCACAAGGTTTACCTAGAGGTAAAGTTTCACATTATGCTGCCAATGAAGGGGACAAGCCTGTTCTTCCTCCGCTACAACACCATTTTCTTTCTTTCTATCCACTCCTTTCCTAATTACTTCAGTCATGAATTAGATCAACTCACTGATACAACAGAATATTGAACGACCAAAAGAAAAATATGATTGCTCCATTGGTGCAGTTTGGTGACTTTGATGCTCCCTGTGGACATGTAGTTGCTAGAGCCAGTGCAAGAAAGGGGATGGGGAAACACAGCTGTGAGAGGTAAGAGAAGCAGGAATATCCACTTTGGCCATATGCTCAACTGGATGCCAGTGAAATTTATTAGACATGAAAAAGAAAATGTTATTTTAAATACTCTTAACTACGAGTGAGTTATTGGTGTAATCAGGCGGCTTGGCTGCAGTACCGCCACACACCCTAAGGCAGTATGCTCTACTCCACACTGTGCAACAGGATCACTGACAATATCTACCAAGACTTAGAGCTTCCCTAAAAGCCCTAGGCAATAAAGGGCAAAAAAGTACTTGCAAACTGTTGCAAATTTAAACCCATCATTATAAAAATCCATTCCACAATCAAGAACAGCACTGTATAAATTTAACACAAGTTGATGGCAAAAAACTATCAGTATCTCCAAAGCTTAATGATGTCTGAAACTCAAGATCCCATACAGCATTTGCCCTCACCAGAACCTGTTGTGTCAGATAGAACAACAGCTTATAAAACTTTACTTGAATTCTAATATTAATTACACTTTGTATCAATATACGGAGCATATTTTAGAGGGTCTCTTATGTGAGCATCTCTACAGGCATCTTATTTGTAAAACTGATGATACAGTGAGGAAATACCAGGTTTTTTTCTACTTGAAAGACTACCTCCCTTATTCCTAGCACTATAAGGGGGGGGGGGGGGGAGGGAGGGGGTCTTCAAAAAACCAAAG
>NW_008795853.1:22967-33429 GCF_000699145.1 Aptenodytes forsteri | reverse complement strand
GCCGCCCGACCGCTGTACTGAGAGATGGAGGGGGGGGGGGGGGGGAAGTCAGTGTGCTTCTACAAAGCTAAGCCGAAAATCCTTCAGAGGTCTCACCTACTAAACAGATATTTTTCTATACTTAGCAGCTTTTTAAGTTATACTACAGCCTGACCACTGGAGACAGAAAAGGAGTTCCAGAGGTATGAAGATATTCTCCTGAAGTACACAGAAAATGAATAGTAAACAATCTCTTCCAAAACTAAGTACAAGAAAGAATTACACTCAGGTCACATTTAAGAAAAGTGTATTTTCAAATAGTGAGGTGGGACCCTAAGTAAAACAAATATGTACTACCTGGCTATATTTAAATACTGAATTCAAAGTTATAGGTCAATTGGCTTTACTTACTGGTGGAAAGAACAGGTGGAAAGGATAAAATTCCAATGTATCTGCAGAAAGTTTTCCCATTGGTTCCCCGAAAACCCACTACTCAACTAATCTACAAAGAGAAATGAATACATCACAGATAAAGAACTGGAAAATTCCGTACTAAATGTAGCGTTTTAGTTCTGTTCAACTAAAATGGACAGTACTGTGTAAATGGCTGAAACAAATTATGGACATCAGAAGATCAGAATGTTTATACTGCTTCCTGCTCTAAAATATTATGTGATCTTGAGCAGCTCACAGTTTCTAAATATGTATGCTGATACTGGGAGCCTCAAAGCCAAAAAAGCATTTATGCATTTGATAGGCGGATGCTCAGCATCTCATAAAGTCATTCATGTTTTAGGGTGATCAGCTTGCATCAAAATTGGTAACAGTTACTGAAAATTTTGACCACAGCTCCTGACTCCTCAGGTTTACTATTTGTACAAGCCGCAATAACAGAAATGAAAAATAATTTTGGAATACACACACATGCACATCCATGCTTTTAGACATGTCTACATATACACAGAGACACTGTTCTATATGAAAAAGAGATCTGAGCCCTCAACATAGTATTTCATATTTCATGAAACTGCTGTCATATAAAAAAGACTATTTTTCTTATAGTTGGGAGAAAACATCTGGATTCTGCTCAAGGTAACATCACCCTTGAAATTAATGACACTTGAAATCTGAGTATAGTCTAAGAACAGCAAGGAAAGTAGAAGGATACCATGCTCCCACAACAAGTTTATTTGCCAGCTGTGACAAACTTCGAAAGGTCAGCTAGATAAAAAAGGGCTTTCTAAGTAGTTGTCAAACAGTGTGACAGTGTGTCTGTGGTACCGAAATTTAGGACCTCCAAGATCTTGTGTTGTAAGCCGTGAACATAAAAAATGCAATGCCATGTGAATGGGAATCTAAGGGGCTTTTTGTGATGACAATTCAAAATCTGCGACGGTTTAGAAATAATGTCGAACCCATTAAGCAGAGCCCCTGCAGAGCTCTTCTAGAGAATAAGAAGGTCCATGTCCAAGATGGAAATAAAGTGAAGGAGATTTCTTGCTCTAGGAGACTAATCCACTAGATTGGTGGGTGTTGGGATGCTAATACTACAATCAGAAAGGAAGCTACCTGGCAGAAGCAGACTACACTGCTACAGGGTGAGCATTTTGAAATTGCAGGACCAAAGTTGTAAGACAGGCTGAGCTTTCTACTGTTGAGAAATAAGAAAATGCTTTATTTTGATAGTATGTAAATGTCCCAATAAATTATTTTTAGCCAAAATGGAAATTGACAATGACACTACAGTTTCTTTGATTTCAGAGAGACAATGTAGTAAAATATTCAGAAAGGTGCTCTTAGTACCAATGTATTGCCTACTTATGAGCTATACATTGAAAAAAAAATGTGTTTGAATAAGAAGAAATCAAGCTAAAAACAGTTAATAGCAGTTAACAGTAGAATACAAGAGAAATGGTGTTATCTGATATCAGTTTATCATTGCTAGTCTGTAACTGGTTAGTGTGTTTTACTGAGGCAGAGTAAACAGAGTAGCCAATACCTAGAAAAAGGATGTAAATCATACAAAGGTATTTTTACTAGTTACGAGTTTGGTAAAAGTGTATTTGTGCTGCTAAGTTATAAATTTTAAACACTGATCTAAAGTTACTTCAAGAATATCTTAATGCCATCCATTCTAAACAGTTACTGGAAAACTGATGGAATAGAATTACCTTGTTTTCTCACTCAAGTAATTCCATAAAATGAGCAGCAGCTACTGGATATACATTAAATCAGTATGCTACTGTCTAGATGAACAGCCCTTTACACAGTATAGTGGTGAGCCCACACCTGAGCATGGAGCAATATTCAGCCTCACAAATTTAGGTACACTAAAGAGAATGGTAGACCCCAAGAGAATGGTAGAATACAGATGACTAAAAGTACCATATAGGGAGGCATTACAAAAATTGTGTACATGCAAGATGTTTGTTCCAGATCCTTTGACTATGTGAACCTATAATTATATCCAGGGGCTGTCGTATAGGTAGTTCTGAACTTCTGTAATTGGCTTATAAGAGTCAGCTTGCCTAAACAGCTACTGAACTGGGATTGAAGATTTCTGGACACATGTGGTTTTGACTCAGTTTCCTAATCTTTAAAAGATGGGTAACAGATCTTAATTAATTTCTAAGTATTTCAAAACATACAAGCAAAAAGTGATGTACACATCATTAACTAACTAACTTCTTGTCACTCCTATTTCTAGATGAAGCTTCTTGGAGAATAAGTTACTTGCTGGAAAATAGAATTTCAAGTGATCCCTGGGTTTCAAATTTGATGAGTAATTACAGCTACAGAAAAATAGACAAAAATTTAGAAATATTGCAATTAAATATGAGACAAGGTTTGTATGAAGTGGTAAAATATCAGTTTTTCTAATAAAATTGGCTCAAAGGAACAAGAATTTGACCATGCAAACTGTGGGTATAGTCAGAAATACCACCTTTTTTCCCAGAATTGGTCTCTTTTGGGATGCATTCCATGAGGTGTGGCAAGCCAATAAAACAGACCAAAGAGGAAGGTCCTTTCCCACCTTTCCAAGTTTCCACTGACCCCTGCCTTCCATTCACACTAATTGCTGTGCTGTCTCTGGCACTCCCCAGACCCATCTGTGAGTGAGTTTCATGCCAGACCATATTAAAATCCTGCACAGATTTCTGCCATAGGAGTGAAACGCATTGGCTGATGGAGGAGTCTGATGAGTGCAGTACCAGAGAGGAGTAAGGATCAGGTGTGCAGAGAGGGTGTGGGGGGCGAGAAGAGTGGAGTAGGATGATGCAGTGATGCACCTGCAACTTTAAATCCACTCTCTTAGGTACAGCAACACTAGGACCTGAAATGCTAACATTTTCAAAAGACGTTTTAATTTTTCTTTTCAGCATAACTTTTTTCCTCTTTGGAAATTGCCAGTGTGGCTTAACAAAAGTCAATCAAATAAGATCTAAATTAAAATCAAAGAGAGAAATAATATTTCATTGGGACTTGAACTGAATGTTCAGTACAAAATAACTTTTTAGTATTTCTTATTTTGCCCAGAAACTTCTGCATTGGTCCAATAATCTATTAAAACCTTTTCTGTTTGGCCAGAAAACAAAAAATCAATTTTTTGCAGATGGGATTGATTCTGTGAGAATGCTTAGCTTCATTTATTTAACTGTCTTCATTAATGACAATAAGATTTAACGTGAGTAAATTTATTTATATAGTTGGACTTAAAACTTCAGTATTGACAGGTGGAGTAAAAAGGGAAAAGAAGGACTTCAGTTAAGTGGGGGAGAGAGAAAAAAAAATTAATTTAGGTCATGAATGTGATTTTCTTACTTAGAAGCAAGGATCTGGACACAGAAACACTTCACTTCCAGTCTCTGTTCCAGTTTTAGATTAAATGTTGATTAAAATCGTGATTAGAACCCAAGTCTCCCTTTTCCCAAGTGAGTTTTTAATATCACAAATAGTCAGTCATGCTTGGGTATTCACCCTCTGGCTTAAGAATAATTATTTATTTACTCAGAGTACAAACCCTGTAAACAAGAGGGACTGGAAAGCCTTATCCCATCCAGAATAGCTGACAGCTTGCTGCCTGGCACACTCAGAGGTGTAGATTTAAATCCAGATTTCAAGCCAGCATTTGACTGGAGAGCTGAAGCACTTTTGAACTTTCAGGTTCCAGCTGAATGCCCTGTCCAGGTTTGTCTTTCTATTGAGGTGAAACCCAAGTGTGCACCCATATGCTGCTTCAGCAGGAGCCAAGGAGACTGTGACAGGTCCTTAATCAAGAAACCATAATACCACAGCATCCATCAGCAAGTTGGTTGTAATGCAGCCAGCAGCTCTGTTACCCCACTCTCTCTAAAACCAGAGTAGTAGTGGCTAATCTTTCAGACCTGGTCAGGATAAATACATTGATTGTGATATACTCGGATACTAAGGCAATAGCTGTTACCTTGGCATTTTAAATAAGCAGTGCAGAAGGACAGGTGGAAGTTAAGCCTGTACAGGCCTAAAGAGCATCATGGAAATGAAAAGACATAAAGAAAGGTCTGTTACCGGAAAGCTTGTTTTTCTATGTGTTTTTCTACTTGAACTTTGATTAACTGTGGAAGAGGTAGATTTTTGATACCAACAGCCTGACTATACTGGGAGTTAAAGAAGTATCTGAGATTTAGCTGAGGTAACAGAGTGCTGGAGCAAGACTAAATAAACTACTACAAAGCATATCCAACAATTTTTAGCCTTGTCTAAACCAAAAATATATAAAGCCCTAATAATATACAAAGGCTGTGTATTAAAAACTTCTTGCATTTAATATGACTACATATGATGGCTCATAAACACGCCATGTCATTCGTGTCATCTGGTAATCTTATATGTGCACAGGTGGTAAGCCTCTTTTACTGGTCTACAATGCAAAGATGTATAAGCAGAAACAGCAAATAAGGTACTGATTTTGTTCTTGAGGAGTAGAAAACCAAGCAAACTCATAGAAAATGAACAGAGACCAAATCTTCTCACATCATCACTGACTAGTCATCAAAGATAATACACATGACTAGTTTTATAGGCATAGTCTATGGATCACAACAAAAAAATATTTCTGGGGAAGGCATGGCTACTCGTTTTTTGCCTGAATTTTATTTGTTGATATAGTCGCATATGTCTGAAGGCTGAGAAACCCTCTGAAACCCACCAGCATGTAGTTCAGAGCTGAAACACAATATTCTTCAATAAATGTTGGAGAATTTGCCTTCAGTCAAGCTGGCAGGAGGTTGCAGCTGCCCTTCCCCATACAGTATCCTCCTCTTCCTTAGAGGATCTGTTCTATTATTTTTAATGCTTCTATTAAGTCAAAGCAAACAACACAACAAGATTTCCTGCAGAAGCAAGCTGTCATTTGTTCACTTTTGGCCACAATATGTGATGATCATTTGTGGCTAATTCAAGGATATTATAATTTAACTGTGGGTTCAAAATATTTACCTTCTCTTTCCTCTTTCTGCCTTATTTCATACAGTTTGGAGCTGCCTTGCTTATTAATCAAGACCAAGATTTCTTAAAGCTTTATTTCATGTCTTACATGGAAACAAGGGGAAATACAGATAAAGGAAAATAATGTATGGCAAGAACTGATTCAGCTCATCAGAATTCTGAATTTAGTTTACATGAGATCCAAAAGCATTTTCCTGCTTTTCATATCCAAGTCCTTAATGAGGCAGTTTTGTCAAAGTGAAATCTCAAAAATAGAATGTTCCAATAAGATGTCTTTTAAATCCGTCTACTCTTTGTGTATGCTAAACTCATCAACTGCTTTTCTAAAATAGCTACTGTTTTGCAGCAAGCGAAGCACAGACAATTGAATGTGTCAACACCACTCATGTGGAGTCACGCTAAGATTCATTTATTTTTGTCAGGCACCCATACTAGTAGTGAATCAACTGAACTGCATTTGTAGTCAGATGTGACATGTATTGCATACCTATCTCAAAGACCTTGGTTCTGCTCTCAGATGGGTGCGCTGGAGGATTGTCAGTAAGGGCTGCAGTGACCCAGAACAATTGATACTGGGGACTATCAAGCTTCTCATCCCTGCAAAAGTCCCTAAAGATTATCTTTGGCTGGCACCATTTCCAAATTATTCTGAAAGAATGGAAGCCCTTTTTTAGTGCACTGTTCTTCAAGAAAAGCCTACTTTGGCAGATTAGAATAACTACAGCAAAATATCTGGTGTATCTTCTTTAGGGTGGTACAGAGGAATAAGTAGGACCAGCTCAATGGATGATGGACAAAAGGATAATGATGATGAACCAAAAGATAATCCTTTGCACAGGACCTGCAGGACCTCCATTGCTCTTTAGTGATGGATTCAAACCCTTGGTACCAAGCTGAGGGTATATTTCAATTTGGAATGTCCCTGCCTGGCACTTGTTGAATTCTGTCTGGGAAAGTCTTGACAGAAATATGTATGTCTGCATAATGCAACAAAACACACTGGTCCAACATGCCCTGGACAGAGACCTACAGAACATTCATTTCCAAAGGCTCGTAGAGACAGAAACATTTCTTCAACTGAGCAGCAAACCAGCAACATCTGAAATCTCAGACAAAGAAGGGACAAGCTGGATAGATCTGCTTTGTGCATTAAATAATTAGAAGATATGGTTTTGCTATAACCTTTTTCCCGGGCAGGATGATGGGGAAGGAAGAGCTTTTGCTTTTATGGTCTGACCAGAGTATGAGAGTAAAAAAAAATGTCTGCAAGGGAACTGGATTGGAGACGACTCACATGGTTGTCACTATCACAGAGCCATCAAAGTCATACCATATATGCTCAGTAAACTTCACTCTTCCAGATGTTGTTTCTGAGAATATATGTGAGGTTGTATCCTTGAGCATATGGTGCCATTTCAACAGTTACATCACAGTAGGTAGCTGAGTAGGAGGAGGCAGCGAGGGAAAGAGACTGTATGCATGGATGTCTGTCAGGGCCACCTTTCCTTTGGAGTTTTCCACATGCCTGTTACTGCTGCAAATGCCCATATTGCAATTAGGCATGAGCTAAGTCGTGATATGGTTTGTTACCAAGTGGAAGAGTTAACAGCTTCTCTCATTTTGTAATCTCACAGACGTAGGCTATTTGCTTAATAGCCAAATCTGACCTTGCAAATGTTGGTGCAGTGCAAGAAGTAATGCAGTTTTACCCTAAGCAAAAAAACATTTTCCCTCCTGCTGATAATTAGGACAGTCACTGAATCTGGGTTCCTACTCCTGACTGGAGGTGTAAACTCAGAGAGGGTTCTCAGGAGGCCTCTGGTAAAGATGGCGTGGCAAGGATGGACTATGGTATGGGCCGCTAGGTCATTTAGATGGTTTGCTAGCCTTACATAGCTAAAATGTGGTGCACGTTCCATCTTTTCCCTAGACGCTTGCCTAAGGGAAGGGATTGTTTGGAGAAATCTCCTCTTGTACCTTCTTTTAGAGTGATGAATATTGTTCTATATCAGTGGCTACACAGAAAATGTTTATACTATTCTTTTTCAAAATTTATAGATCAATACAGACTATGGAAATGTATCAGAAAGTAATCATGTATAATAGACTGACTTTAAACCAACGGCTGCATTGGAAAAGCTTTGTATTTTAATGTCTCAAAGCTTACAGTTTCCTGACCCTTTATAAACTGGCATCAATAAGCTGGAGGTAGAAGTCTGTTTCCTATTACTGAACCACTGAGCCAGCTAGTCTCTTGACCTTACTTGGATTTGCACCAGTGGCATAGAAATAAAATGTTCTGAATTCCATTAATGATTCATTAAGCCAGCTATTTCATGACTTCAGCTGGATCTGTACCAATGGCACACAGTTGAAGAGCTGTGTCCCTCTGCTGATCCAGCTAGCCAACCAATTCAAAATAAAAAAGAATGGAGTTAAGAAATTATATTTAAGGAGCCACTGCAAAAAAGAGTCAGACCTGTGTGACAATAAAATTATAGAAATTATATTGAACACCTATTCTAAATATGAAGTGTCTCCGATAACTTTCAATGAGTTTTTAAATCATCCTTGCCCACACTGTAATCAACAGAACAAACTGGTATCTTCCCATAATCATACTGAAGTCTCTTCTTTTTTTTAATCAAGATTTCTACAGGTAACTAAACAAGTGCTTCCTGTACGCTCAAACTGTTTCACCCAAATGAGTAATTAAAATATGTCATTCTATAGTGCTCATGATAAAATAAGAAAGCCTACTATGTTGGCCAGTAGACTAAGACTACATGGAACAAACATGTCTGGAACAGCCAGCTTAATGAAAGGGCAGTGCTTTGTTAATGGACAGATATTGATAATTAACAGCTGGCAGACAAAGTAATGTAAAAACTTTCCTGAGAGGTTACTGAGTTGAGTTATACTTCAGCGCTGACATGACCAGGACAAAATGTGACTATCATCAGTTGTGTATTGATTTTGATGAGGAAAACTTGTTTCTCTGGACAGTCAACATGAACTCTGGTACGGACTGCCAGCGTATTTCCTAGAACTTCTCCCTGCAGTAAAAGGTTTCTTCCTCACAGACACTTGTTTCCTTACTCTGTCGAAAACTTGACTGCAGGACATTATCCCGTTTACAACCTTCTCTTGAGCTATTATGGATCTACCCTTATATTAACAATCTAGTTTACAAGGACTTTCATACCACGATAATAAAAACCCTCCTACCTATTTCAGCTTCTTGAAATCTTCTTTTGACTCAGTCTTGCAAAAATTTGTAAACTTATACTATTACATTAATACAATCCTCTACTACATTTCTATACAAAAAATCCCACACAAATCCCACTAGTAGGCACTTATAAGCTAGGAAGTACTAAAGCTAACGTTGCCAGTGAAATCTGAATTCTGCCCCTCCTTCTTACCATCCACAAGAGCAACAAATCAACAGGCTACATAGGGAGACTGTGAGATGCTCTGAATAAAAAATACTGTTTTTAGTGTAGGGTGTGAGAATCCTCTGCAGGAAGCTACAAAATGTCAAGCTACTTGCTGTACTTTAGATAGTTTCAGATACGTTTGAGAAAAAAAAATCTTTTTGCCTTGTCTACAGCAGAATATTCACACATAGTGACTGAACCCGTGAGGGAACAGCAGTACGAGCACCAGTGATGCAATATATCTTCAGTAACCAGTGAGCCTGTTTTGGGTTCAGGCTTACACCCACCCACATATGTTGTATTATACCATTGCATAACCAGAGATCTCTGGAGCCTGAATTCTCAGTCTCTATGGCTGCACATACCGCAGCTGCTGTGCCAATATAGAAATACTGATATCGTGTGCTGGTGCACCACCCCATCAAAGTGCTACTAGTGTGACTTTCCCTGAGACATAGGATATTTCTTCGGGCCTTTGTTTTTGCTTTAGAAGTCCATCTAAGAAAATGCTATGCTAAAGAGGAAACTCCTGAAATGGTTCGTTGATGTCTATGCAAATTACAAATGCTTTCAATAATTGCTTGTTAGGACATAGTCAAAAGGAGAATAATCCGGAGTCTGCTATTAGCAAGATAGTATTGAAACCTCAACAGGAATATCTGAAAATACAAATATCTGCTAGAGTCAGAGGGCTTCAACTTTGACAATGGGTTATCATTTGCAGTTGATGATGTTGCTATTAAACGTGGAAGACATTTGCCTACATACCGATTCAAAACAAGTTTCAAGATTTGCTTCCAGACAGTTTCCCGATCATATAGTTCAAGTAAGACAAAGTAAAGATACTTGTTATGATACTAAGTTGCTTTATCTAAAGGCTGTGTAACAGGAGTTTTAATCTCAGAGGAAAGGGGAAGGGCTTGAAGGGCAGAGAAGGGAAGAGGCCTGGGAAGACTGCAAAAACACCTTGCTGAGCCCTGGGGACGCAAAAGTTATTGGGAAAATTTTGCATGCTAACCAAAAGAAAGGGTGATTGCCATCCTTGCTATCTACCTTTTCCCATTAGCAGAGCTCTGAAGAGCTGAACCAGTGTAATCAGATGATGAAAACGACCTTGGATTCTGGGGACCAAGAGCAACTTGCCTGCGAGCTCAAATCCAGCCAGGTGCCTGGAAGAGCAACTGCCCACGCATTTTCACAACTGGCTTATGCCAACCTAAATCCCCGCCTTAGCTGAACCGGGAAGTCCTGCCCTCCTCCCGCCTTGGAGTGTGTTTTGGCACCAGCTCCCTAGCGCTGGCACTAGCCCTGGCATGGCAGTGCCATCACCTAAGTGAAGGAGCTGCTCCGGGTGAAAAATTTAAGAAAAAAGTGTTGGTATTCAGCGGTACTGAGGGGTATTCGGTGGCAGCAGAGGGTGATGTCCTGTTAAGCTGGGGGTGAAGGCAGGTGGGGAGCGGCTAAGACTCAGCCGGTGCACTTGCTGAGCCGGTGACCTCCCC
This sequence comes from Aptenodytes forsteri, assembly GCF_000699145.1. Lineage (NCBI taxonomy): Eukaryota > Metazoa > Chordata > Aves > Sphenisciformes > Spheniscidae > Aptenodytes > Aptenodytes forsteri. The sequence goes on along the minus strand of NW_008795853.1, from coordinate 23,021 downwards.
GGGAAGCCGGCTGGGGGGTCAGCTTGCCGCCGGGCCAGGCAGCGGGGCCGGCTG
>NW_008795853.1:21427-21822 GCF_000699145.1 Aptenodytes forsteri | reverse complement strand
GGCCTGAGCTCCCTGCCCCGGGGGATGCCTTTGAGCGTGGCACGCTCCGCACGGCAGACACCTTTAGGATGACTCCTTCCCCTCCCCCTCCCTGGCCGTAACTTTCGGGGGGCGGGGGGGATGCGTGTGCCTGTGTGCTTTCTGTTGGGAGGGGGAGGAGGGCACGTATGATGCCGCTGCTCGTAGCGCCCGGACGATCCTTTAATAAACCCCTGGCACATGACGTGCGATGGTTGCACAGAACGGTTCCCGGAGCCGTAGCCCGTTCGTGTGTTGCAGGCTTCGGGGTTTCTTCGGCCTTTAGGGGGGCCTTTGCGGTTATTCCAGTGTACCGTGGAGCTCGGCGCTCCGGTGGAAGCGCGGTGCGCCCAGAAACCCCCCCGAGGGGGTCCGAG
>NW_008795853.1:21129-21364 GCF_000699145.1 Aptenodytes forsteri | reverse complement strand
TCGAGCTCAGTGGCTTGCATCGGGAGCCTGGGAAGACATGACCGTTCGTGGAAAGCAGCGTTGTGAGCGCGCTTAGGAGTCGGAAGATGTTCGGGGTGAAAGGGGATGCACTCATTGGAGAGGAGGCCTGGAGTTAACCCGAAAGTTATTTATTAACCTCAGCGATGTTTGACCCGAACGCCCCCGTCTCAGGCCTCCTTCGGAAATGGGTCCGTGCCGCGGGCGGGCGGCGGGG
>NW_008795853.1:0-21077 GCF_000699145.1 Aptenodytes forsteri | reverse complement strand
CGCGGCGTGGCGCGGCGTGCGCTGTTCCCCTGCCGGGTGCTGGACCCCCGCCGCCGGGGCTGGGGCGGGGGCCGGGGGGCAGGAGCTCAGCCCTTCCTGCGAAGCGTTTCGCTGCAAGGCTGTTTTGACGGTAAACCTCTAGAAGACGACGGTGTAATAGAAGTGGAAATCATCCTTAGCGTAGCTTTCAAATTTCAGGCAGTCATATCCTTAATAAGGACAGAGCAGGTTTGACCAGGTGCAAAAGTCAAGCTGGGGGAGTTTGTAGCTTTTGTTTCTGAAAGCTAGGACATGCGTGTAATTACATATTATTGTAAAAGTTAAAGTGAGAAGGAGGTGTCAGCTAACAGAATGCTCCTTGCATACTTTGCACAACTTCATGCTGTGTAACTTGGATTATTATTTTCTGTTGATCAGTGAATTGTTATAATTTTCACCTGTAAATGTTCCCAGAATGCAGTACCAGATACATATGCTCTTACAATCACTTAAATAATGATTAAGTCCCACAATAGATTCAGATAATCTTTCAGAATACATAGGTTTTTATTTTGTACTATAAACCCTGTTTGAGCACTATTAAACTCTTTTAACTTTATATCATAATTTGCAATTCCATTGAGAAGAGCATGTGGCCTGACTTTAATTTTTTGTTTTTTTAAAAGAAAAACAAAATGCATAAGCGAACAGAACAGCTTTAGTCCTTTTCACCTTAACGCCATTGTTTTGAATTGCAGGCTGAAAACTTTTGCAAAGAATTATTTTGCTGTTTTGAAAGGGGACACCTTTGGTTTCTAACAATTTTCCTAGCCCCCTTTTTGTGTATGTTTATAGACATGAAATAAAATTTTATATAAATGTGTTACCTTAATATCATATATTTGGCCAAACTTAATTTTTTTTTCCACTCTGGCATTTTCTTTAACACCTGAAAGAGAGTATTTGTACTTTGGAGGGTTTGGACCCCCTAGTTGTTTCTGCTGTTTCAGCTGTGGAAAGGCAGCAGATTTAAAAATTCACTCTTCTGAATTTCTCTCATAGAAACAAACTAATAATTGCTTCTTGCCTGGTGTGTGAAGGAATAAGTGTAGGAATGGAAAGGTTAGGTATGAGCACTATTTTTTGGTTTAATAATTTAGAATAGCTCAATGATCAGATATTAGATAATTAACATAACATGACTTCTTTAGCTTTTATAATTAAGATCATAGCCATATGTTTGTTTAGTTAGCAGTATATACTTGTGGGTTTATCAGCACAGGCAGATAGATTTATGCTTCTATTAGACCTGATATACTCAGTTTAGAAAGTACCATTATTGCACTTTATGGTAGTATTCAGATGGAATTTAAATTTCCTTAGGAGTAACTCCTTTGAATTAATTTGGAATGAAGTTGTATGTTTATTTTTAAATGAGGACATAAAAAAATTATTTGGGCATGTTGTTAGTCTTTTCTGTTGTTGAGATTGATGCACGTGGCTCCAGAGTGTATTAATACAAAGTGAATAATATTTGTTGTGTTAGCTTAGTTTCACCACGTTCAATTTTGTTTTGCATAAGTTACTGTATTTAGTTTTGCTTAGTAGACCTTTGTGTGTGTATTGCTAGTGTCCTATCTAGAAACAAATGTCTATTTCTTCACTTGTGACAAATTAAGACAGGTACAATGGATTAGAGGAATAGAAAGTTTGCTTATTGTTTAGCCAGAGTAACTTATTGTGTTCAAATGCAAGATTATGCAGAATGCAGCATCTTGTTTTTTAAAAAAAACTACTGGTTAACTTCTCTTATATCTAAACTATCAAGGTCTTTTAGTTACGAGTCAATGAGAAGAATGGAGTCCATAATTAGGACATTTTCTCAATGTGAAAGAACTGTCTTCCTGAAATCTGGAAAAGTAGTGTATGCAGCATCTGCTGACTTGCAGATGTCATTCCTGTTTATTTTTGAGTGTCTATACAAAAAGTTGTAGAGTGAAGCTTATTTATTGAAACAGGAGGAAATATAAACAATGACGGATTACAAAACTGTGAAACTTGTAAACTAGAGGGTTATGTCTTATGCGAATAGGAAGTCTCACTAGTTTGTGGGTAGAAAATTGAGTTCTAATCTTTGTGCATTATCATTTCAAGACATGCAACGTGTGAAAAGAATGCAACCATGAAAGTTGTTTAATGAAGTGTTCACGTTAAAGGTAGTGCTCACTTAAGTTCCAAACCTACGTTTTCCCTCTTCTACCATTGATACGTGGTGCAGGCACATGAACTAATAATAGAGCTTCAGTGTTTTATTCTCATGAGGTTACCCTTGTGGTAAAATACATTTTAAAAGGACCATGATGCTGTCAGATTGGGAGATGTTTGTGATGGAGAATGAGATAACAGAGTTGGGCTAACAATGGCCAAAGCTTTGTGTCCTGGTTTCGGCTGGGATAGAGTTAATTTTCTTCCTAGTAGCTGGTACAGTGCTGTGTTTTGGATTTATGGTGAGACCAATGTTGATAACACACCGATGTTTTAGTTGTTGCTAAGTAGTGCTTACACTAGTCAAGGACTTTTCAGCTTCTCATGCCCTGCCGGTGAGAGTCTGGGAGGGGGCACAGCCAGGACAGCTAACCCAAACTGGCCAAAGGGATATTCCATACCATATGACGTCATGCTCAGTATATAAACTGGGGGGGGTGGTGAGTGATTGCATTGTGCATCACTTGTTTTGTATATTCTTTTATCATTATTATTATTATATTTTCCCTTCCTTTTCTGTCCTATTAAACTGTCTTTATGTCAACCTGTGAATTTTACTTTTTTTTCCCCCCCAGTTCTCTCCCCCATCCCACTGGTGGTGGTGGGGGAGTGAGTGAATGGCTGTGTGGTGTTCAGCTGCCTGCTGGGTTAAACCACAGCACTTTGTCATTTAAGTGTTCTGGACATCATCTTTTAAAAAAGAAACACACATGGAGAAACAATAAATGTGGGGTAGATAAACAAGTAAAAAAGAGGAAAAATATCTACATTTATGGTAAAGGTTGTATTATATGCATGTTCTGTCTGCAGTGTTGTGCACCAGTGCTTCCTTAGTAATGTACAAATCTTGATATGGAATTATTCTGGTTGCCCCTTGCAAGCCTTTCATGTTTGGGATATCTCTAACAGAATGGTTGTTAGTCAGTTACCATTGGTGTCAGGGTATTGAACCTGGATTAGTAAGTACGGAGTTTTGTAATGCTGAAGTTGGCTAGAAAAGGGAAGAGAATGTGTGTGGTGCCCAGAGTTGAATTAATACTACGTCATCCTTCACCGGTGGTGACACTGGTAAAAGTTACATAATCTGTGACCTTTCTTGTTATGTGAGGGACTAAGCAGACCCTTGACTAGAACTGTCCAGAGAGATCTAAACGATGTTGCCATCTCGGCTAGCTTGATGGAAAAAAGATACTCTGGTTCTCTCTGGTTGCTCTTTTATTTTGTCCTTTTTCCTCTCCATCCCCATTTTCTTCTTATTTACCTCTCTTCTTGTTTTCTGCTCAGTAAGCATCTAGTGTAGCTGGTCAAAACTTGATGTTTTGTTACTTTTTTTTCAGAGTATTCCTGATAAAAAATTTGTCAAATTTGGGGTTGGCTAATAAAGCTTCATTCAGTGTTGTCTGCTCTTGAGGTAGGTCTGTGAGAAAGAGTCATCACCAGAGACAAACAGCATTTTCTGTCTTTTCTCCTCTTTTTGTATTATTTCTTGCTTGTTTAAAAATAATAATCTCAGACTAACTTTCTTTTTCAGGATAGTTTTACTGTATTTAGTATTGCTTAAAAAGTGGTAATACAGATTTTCACCTTTATGAAACATTTTTACAATTAAAGGGAGTAAAGGCTTTTGGCAAAATGCAACCTTTACTAATGATTTCTTGTTCAGGTACTTTATTCTTCCTTTCTTCCACTAAGTAAAGATTAAAACATTTTGAATGATAGTTGTGGCCATGGGCCTATGCAATAAAGCAGACAAAGGTTTCTGAAGGCATAACCTCAGACCTTGTTTAGCCTCTTAATACTGTAGTGTGAAAGATCACACTAGCATCTTTAAGTGTCTGAGACCATTTAGTTTGTTGAAATAACAGCGCGTACACATTGTGTCTGAATTTATCACTTTGAAGCAAGCATTCTTCACAGATAGCGAGGGCGTTGTCTACTTGAGAACATCATCCAAACAAAGAGATTACCTGGGCAGATCTGAAGTTCACCAATGTAAAAGTTTTGTAAAAATTATCTTTGAGAAACGTGGGGAACAAAATAGTTGGGGTGTCACAATTTGTTGGTCAGACTGTTTTAGAAATATATATGCTGTCCGTTTTCCAACTAAAAATTCATATGCCTCTCTCCTACTTTATGAGGTACCTTCTCACGACTTTCCTCTAAGACTCATCATTAATAGCATACAAGTTGCAAGATCTTTTCTTGGTGGTGATGCTATTCACATTTCGGACATGCATTGGAAGTTATGGTAAACTTTCTTAGAGAGGTATGGGTGGGAGGGTAAGGACCGATGTTAAGTTTGCTGGGACTTACTGTCAAATTGCCCTAATTGTCTAAATTGAAGTTGGTTAGCTTTTTGCTTGTGATCTGCCTTTCTCTCAAAAGCTACGTCTTACTGGGCACTCATCTTCAAAACATAGATTCAAGTCAGTAGCTTTTCCTAGGAGCCTTAGTTTGCTTCCAAAAAGCTTAATTCAGTGAATGAATTCTAGAAGAGAAATGCTGTACTTCCATTAAGAGTAAAACATTCTAGACTCTGAGCAACATTGATTTTCATCTTTCCCAACTGTAAGGTTGTCATAGTGTTGAGTTTATCCATAGAAACCAGGAGATCTCCCTCTTTGCCATTTGTAGCCATAAGTCTTCACAAAAGCATTTCTTTCTGATTTTTGATACGGCTATGATGATAAGCTTTTATGTCTGGTGAATGTGATCTGTACAATTGTCCAGTTTCCTTTTTATAGTTTAACAGTGCTGAATAGGAACCTTTACCTTTTATAGTTAAAGAGGAAGAAAGTCCTGGGTTTTTTTTCCACTGTTTTTTAATGTGCACTGTGGAAAAAAAATTGGTGACTGGAATCTCACTGGTAAAGCAGACTTTTTTACTTACAGCTTAGTTTGCTTGCGATGGTACTGTTTCTTTTGAACTGCAAGAAGTGGAAACACTGAAGTTAAAAGTATGTAAAGCAAGAGAATATGTCCTAACTATACATGGATGTTTTAATTAATACCTACTTATGTAAGAAATGGCCATTAATTTGGAGGTTGATGTGTTCTTATAGAGCAGGGGTGAGAAGTCTTGTCTAATCAGTGTTTCTTGATTTGGAGTTTACTTACCCAAATATGGTTGAGAGGTCTTTGCCCATGCTCCATGTCTGTAGTTCATATTTAGCAGTACAGAGCTTATCCATTATGTTATGCATTCATTTACTTTTCTGGATTTATATTTGTCCCCTTTTCCAGTACTGCGGGAAAACTTTCTGTGCTACTTACCTTAAAAATTAGTGATTGTGGATTTCATGAGAACTAACTTAGTTCTGGGATAACCTTTAGTTGGTTTGCTGGCTTCGTTAACTGGACAATAACAGAATATATGATCACCAGTCCATGCTTTGGAGAGTCTAGCATACAAAAGCCTGATATGCAGGCACAGAATTTCTCACCTTTAATGTTGATTTAACCATATCTGTCTGTTTGCTTGTTTGTTTTTTCAAGTAAGAGAGTAGAGCATCTTTGTTGAGAGGTACTTTTATATCATATTAGGATTTCACCCATAGCTTTTCTGAAAATGTCTACCTTGAAATTTATAACACTTAGAAGCAAAGAAGTTTGCTGTGCAGTGCCTTTGTGAAGTGAAAGTTAAGATTTTCACTTTGCTTTTTCAGTTGTTCAAGTTGAAAAAAGTTTATTTTGAATACTTGGGAAAATATTTTTTTCTTATTCCGATGGTTGAAACAGTTTTTCTGATAGGGTTTAAAAAAATTTTTTTTGGAGATAAGCAAGTATAGTTTTTGTGGTCTGCAATTCGTGAGATTGATATTGTGCAACAGGAAGACATGATAACTAAAAATGAGAACAAATTTTAGCTCTTGTTAGAATATTTATAAGGTCTTGAAGTATGGATTAAATAAAATAAATAATTTACATACTGTTCCTATGTGTAGATGATGTATGCAACTCTGTCTCTTATATTGAAATGGTCTTATATTAGTAGTCTTGTGTATGACAGAATTCTTCTTGAAAGTTTAGCAGAATGCCTGAAAAAGCTGTTCTTGGAGAATAGGAGGGTAATAAACAACCATATGGGAAATAAGCAGGTAGCAGCCTCTTATGTGGGATGTTTTTAATTAATAAAAAAGTAGCATAGCCTTTTAGGTTGGGGGTTTTTTTAATCACAGAACAATTGAGAAAAGTAAGTTGAAGTTTACAAGGAACAGAAATTGCATAAAAAAGTGCTTGGGAAAAATAGGCTTAATTAGGCAGTTATCTTAGAAAATCTCATTTTGCAAGTAAGAGATTTGTATGTGATGTTTTGTTTACTTGTTTTGTTTTCATACTAATTTACTGAGGCCTATTTTATGCCTAACTTGTCAAGTGCAAAAAAAAAAATAGCATAAACCCTCAATAATAATCTTCTATGTACATTTTGCAAAATACTGCAAAACAGGGCTCTATCCTACTATGACAAGGTGGGTGAATGATATTAATGGTATTTTGTAAGGAATAAAATGCATTGTCTGTTCCTCATACTATGAGATAAATAGCAAAACTTCCACTGGCTGACTTCAGTGATTTAGTGAATAGCGATGTATTATAAATCTATTTTGGAGCAGTAAAGTGTTTTTTGATGTATACCAAGAACTGACTCAATGTTAATTTAGCTCCATGTGCAAATGAGTTACCTAGAAGTGTAATCCTTAATAGCTTTATACTTAATATGACACTTCATTATGTATTCAACATACAAATTGCATTAGTGGACAAATATAGTAATATATTAAGTATTGCATATGTATTTAGGACTGCAACTATAGAAATAAATGTTTCTCAGATATACTTTTTCCTTTTCTAATTAAATTATATCACTTATGTAGTAGAGTTAGGAACCAGAATGCATGTGGGCTTTGAACTATAATATATTTTTGGCTTTTAAGTACTTACTGTGTGGTTATGAAATTCTTAGTTTTCTTCATTATACTGTGTATCGTAGGGAATTTAAAATCTATGTAGAATATTTTTCATTTGAAAAATCTTTCTTGTATTTATTTTGTTGGTTTTCCTCTATGTCATATGTGCCTTTTGAGACCTAAAAGTGGGAAGTAGAAATTTAAGTATATGGTGTGTTTTTGTTTGTTTGGTTTTTGATGGTGTTTTGGTTTTTTGATTTTGGGTTTTTTGTTGTTTTTTTTTTTTAAAATGTATGCTGTGGGGGATTTAAATTCATACTGAAATCTAGGAAGTGAGCTGTTGTTCAGAATCATTTTATGGGAAGCCGTATGGATGAAGAACAATATGCATTCTTCAGGAATTAAAATGAATTGCAGTGAAGTATCCTGCAGGTCTGACTTAGAAGGGGAAGGTTCCTAGGATCTCTGCAAATGACAGAATAGGCAGAGATTGCCATTAAAAAAAAGTAACACCCCCTTTTCTCTTAGCAAGCTGCTTTTAAGGCCCTGGGGTAGGCTATTTAGGGAGGGATTGATAGCAAGGCCTGAGATGAAGGCTGTAAAGCCTTCATCCAGTAATTCTTAAAGGGACACTGTATGTGGCACTAGTTAGGAATTTGGCAAACCAATACACTTCTACTCTGCTATTTCTTAGCCCTTCCTGAAACAATTTTCATGGGATTATGAAGACAGACCAGACTGTAAAAGAGAGGACGTTGGTGTCGGGCAGGTATGTATCCTTTTACCTAGGTACTTGCAAATCTTGTCTTAGGAAGGTTTGGGTGGCAGTGTATGTTTCTGGAAGAAGAAAATTTCCAGGAATTCAAATAGATAATTCAAATAGATATTAGGTAGTTTCCCACTGACGTGGTTCTTTCGTATGCTGTAGAGTAGTGGCATAGCAGTGTAGACAGTGAAAAGCCAAAGGCTTACCATGTACTCCCTGTCAGAATCTTCATATCAGGAGAAAGTGGCAAGATGCCTAAAAGTAAGTACATATCTGGTGGAGAAAAATGCCTGTTGTTTCCAGAAAAAGCAGAAAAAACAAAGTTTAAAGGGAATAGGTACTTCTCATTTCCTCTTTTTTTAGCTTCGTCTTCCTTTTTAGTTGTCTGAATAGTCAAGGGGAGACATTGAATAAGCCTACAGCAAATCAAGGATCCTCAAAAATCAGGTTCCTTGGAAAAATAAGCTGAAATTAAGCATACTGAGGAAAAATGTTGTGAAACATATCTTTAAAAGATAGTGCAGGGATAAAGTGTTTCTGTAGATAATACTCAGAAAACTCCAGAGATGCTGGGAAAAAGTCGCAACAGATGCTCATATGTGTGTAACTCCTGATTAAAACTTCAGCATTGCTGTTATGCTCTGATTTAATACTTTAAGAAAATTTAGACTATCTTAGAAAAAATGTATATAAAGCGGAGTTTTTTGGGGAATGTTTTTGTAATCTCCAGGTTTTTTTCCTACTTTTATTACGATGTCCTGAAAGAATTCCTTCTCAGATAGTCACTCTAATGATGTTCCTTTGCTTTGATAGATGTATATAGTAGATAAGTGAGGTATAATTCCCTAGTTACTAGCTTTAGCTAAATCTAAATGAAAGTACTTCTAGTTATTGTAAAATATACTTGATGGTAGGCTTTTTTAATGATTGCTTTAATTGAAGAGACTAAAAAGTCTGGAGAGGGGGGGAATTTCCTTCCCTCCCAACATCCCATTGTGAGGGATTCCATATCATTCTGGACATGCAGACATTTGTTCTGGTATTTATTTAGCAAAATAAAGAAAAGAAGAAACCAGTAAAAGGTATGTAGAATAAACCAGGAGACTTAAGAGGGTGTTAATATTTTTGAGAGAAATCTTGTAACTTTTTCAAGTAAATGTGGCTACAGGGTAGTGCTGTATTTCCTAATTCTTTGGACAGAAGGCAAGGCACAGAGCTTCAAGAAGTTGGGAATGGTCGTGTTAGTAGAATGTGTATGATTCAGGTTGGGTATATTTAAACTGCTCCAGAATCTAATGCTATTCTGACATCTGTTTTTTAAGAACGTGCTCTGTTCTACAATAGGGAGGTAAGCTGTAAAACCTTAAGGTCTGATCTTGCCAGTTAAGTTCCAGCGGGGTAAGAATTAAAACTATTACTAGTTTCTCCAATGTGCAGGACCTTCTTATCTGAGTGGGACTCGGGCTTTTTTTTGTAAGCATCGAAGATCAAAATGGAAACTCTAAAGTTCATGTTAAAAACAACTGCTGAAAAAAGCAACTGCTGAAGAATTTCCTGTGATCGTTAAGCTTCAAGGATTCTCACCTGCCTGTTCCTATTTCTTTATTCCAAAGGGTATAGCTCTAGTTTGTGCACAATGGTTTCAGTACGTGACTCTTCTCTTTGGCTTGGCAGTTGATCAAAGAGAATTAGTGAAAATACTAGTTGTCATTTCACCATTGTTTTGTCAGAAAAGGGTTCAAGTAGACTTTTTTTGAGTGCTTTGAGTGTTTGAACAGAACATCTTTCTGGAAAAGGCATCTGAGGCAAATTTCTGTATAGCATTAAACTGGAACATCATGGATTATCCTTAATATTAGAAAAATCTCTTAATTCCTTGATAGCATGTCTTATATTTGGTTATTGTTATGTGTACGATACTGTGAAGACTCATCAAATCATAAGGGAGATTTTAGATGTGAAATAGTAATCATTTTCAGTATTTCTTACCAGAATAGTGGCAGCTTCTGGTACTCTCCCCAATAATTTTAGCAAGTCTTCATATTCAGGTTGTACCTAGTATCCTTTTTCTGCACCGAACAAACACCTGCTAAAAATGTTTTACCTGTACTTCAGCCTCTAGAAAGTAAATTCAGCTGTGCATATGAAAAATATGCAGACAAAAAACACTTTAAAATGAATGGTTGAGATCTCATTAGCATCTAGAAAGTATCTGACAATTAGGGCACATTCAAGCGCTTCCTCTATGTTTAAGATATTGTGAAAACATCATCCTGGAGCCATTTGAGGCAATAGCAAAATATATATTATAATTCATTCATAGCATAAATTTAAACTTAACCCCCTAGATACTGACATTCCAACCAGCAGCCATTGCAGGAAAAAGCAGGCAGATGCAGAAATTCTTTATATTTGGATAATTAGGTGCTCTCTCAATTCCGCAACGATAAGTAGACAATTTAAAAAAAAACAAACAACTTTGCTTTCGTGCTGTACCTACATAAGTCTTTTGACTGTAATTCAGTAAGTTAACTTACCTTTTGTGATTTCATTCAATTTAAGTAAAGTCTGTGTTAGCACGTAGTACAGCCTAAGAGAAGCAGGTTTGTAGAGCAAACCACTTAGTACTGGGGGCTTCACATCTGCGTTGTTCACGGTGTTTTGCTTCATGCTAGCTTAAAACCCATGGAGTGAACTCTAAGTAATGGTTGGAGTGCATTAGGTGCACTCTTGGAGTACATCTCGTTTAGTTTTGTCCAAAATGAATTCAGCATTCATGCTTTGATCCCTGTCTGCAGTGCAAACCAAAGTATGGTGATTGGGGACTGTCAGGAGATAGCTTGAAAGCCACACTCCTGAACCAAACAGAAACACTAATATAGACAGACTATTTGCTATGTTTTGCCTCCATGGGATTTTGTGTGCCTCTTGCAATTCTTGCGTGTGCCAGAGAGGTCTTCCAGTGGGTAATGCTGAGAAGACTTTCCTGATGGTGTAAAGTATCCGGAAAGATATTGGCTCTTAGACTGTTCTTATGCATTTTGTGAGGGTGATGTGGACGAGGGCATATCCGTTGAATCTTTGGATACCTGGAGAAAGTAGCTAAAGAGGTGTGAGAAATGCCTTTTCTTAACTAGCCTTGAAATTACTCTTAACTTAAGCTAGCCTAAAGTAAAATTCAGTAGTAAGTAAAAGTATTTCAAATGTCCAAAATAAGCCACGCAATTACAAATTTTTATAAAAGCTATAGATGAAGAAATGACAGAAAAAGCATGTTTACACTAATACTTAGTTTGAACAGGCCCTCCCTGTACCTAGCTGACTTGTCTGTTAGGAAAATACATGCAGTGCTTTGTCAGGGATTTTATCTTCCTGCGTTTACTACATCTCAAGCTGTGTTATTTAGAGATAATTTTCTTCTGGTGTACCATGCAGCCTGCTATAACTGGTCACTGCTTTAGAGCCCAACAGGACTCTTGTCCAGGTTTAATCTTATGCCCTGTGAAATTTTAGGCATGGTTTTATCATCACTGCTGCTTGTTCACTCCCATGCTGTGCTATGCTGGCATAACCTGTTGTGTGGCCGTGCAGGCAGGGAACAGAAACAGCTGAAACTTAACCTGCCAGAAAAAAGGGATCCTTTCCAGCTGAATCAGCTGTGTGATCTGGGTCAGCACTGAGCTCTGCAGACTTCTGCTCCAGTAGGTGAGCAAGGCTGGCAATTTTTTACCTCTACTGTCAAATTTTTTAGACTCTGTTCTTTCTTTAGTGTTATTCTATGCTGCCATTTTTCACTCTGTGCAAAACAAATTTATCTGGCTAACTTAATGGAAAACTACTCTTCTTTTTGAGAGATTAGTTTTCTGCAGCCTGAACAAATTGAATCAACTTAGCGAGAGACCTCAGGAGTGCCAGTGTGAGGGAGGGGCTGGATTGCACAGGTGGGATAGGTAAGGGTGGGAGATGGGACTTCTGCTTTCTGACCACAGCTCAAACAGATGTAATCATGTGTTGGTTTTGTGTAGTTCATGTGCATTAATTCAGAAGATAGTCTTGACACTCCTTTATCTAACTAAGTGTTGTCTCCTGTCTTGGAAGTGTTGTTTTGTCAGGCCAGATACTCTCTTAGTGGTATTTGCTAGCTTGTCCTGATTGACAAGCAAAGACACCGCCTCCACTGAATAGCAAGCAGGAAAAAAATCATAGTGAAGGGAGGGAAGGATTTTGCCCATTATAGGAAACTATTTTGAGGAGGGGGTAAGTCAAGATATATTTTCCCATTTTGTATGTAAACTTCTTTGATTCATGTGAGTAGTAGCTAGATGAGTATGAAGGCTATGCTAGGCATTTATGCTTAACAAAGAGCTGAAAATCTAGTAACTTGCATATGTTCAGCTCTTCTAGTTACCTAACATTAGACTTCCGCAGTGTTAAATCTGGGAAAAGGTGAACACTATGTTACGCATGTACAGGCAAATAGGGTCTCTTTTTATTAATGTGTTAATTTCTAAAAGTCAAAACTTCTAACATTTATTTTTTGTAACTTATTATCTTGACTATAGTATGCCTGACAGAACTAATTTGAAGCCTATAGCCGTATTATTTATATATATAAACGTTTATTATATTATAGATCAAATAATAATTAAAATATATCTATATATGACAAATTACCCATTTCTACCAGATCTGATTTGCCTTCTGCTTCAGAGACTTCTTTGGCACCATCCAGTCTGTCATCTTTCTTACACTCAGTATAGTTTTTCTAAGCATATCTTTACCAGTCAAATTAGCTAATATGCTATCTTTGAGGATGCTAACCTGATATGTACTAAATAGCAGTTGATATGCTATTGCCTTATTTGTCATTTGTTGGACACCTGTCTGTACACCAACTATTTAAAACATCTCCATGCAAGATAATTTTCTAATTTCACTTTTGTCCTGCATACATTCTTCTTGCTGACCTGAACAGAATCATTACTTTTCTCTTGAGTGGACTGTTATCCATGTTATGGAGGTAACTGGAACAACCAGTCACAGGCATCAGCTAGTTGTGTAAGTCAGGCTTTGGGATTCTTGATATGTCCTTAAAAAGGGGGAGGGATTGGGATGAAGGAGGAGGATAGATAGTTTAGTTATATAATTGTGGTCAGTGGACCATGTGCATTTATTTAAGGCCTTATTTCACTGAAAATCAGAAGCCTGCTGGTCCATGCATTTGTCCAATATTGTATGTTTCCATGGTCTCCAAGGCTACTAACTGTGTATTGACCATTGTTTTGGCATCCAAATGCAGTGCTTGGAGATAAAGGTAGCTAGCTGAAATGAGTTTTGAAAGTCACAATGTAAGTACCATCTTCAGTATTAAGATACATCTACAGTGGAAGTGTGATTTTAAAATAGCAGAAAATACTGAAATGGTGTAGTCACTGAAAAAGCAATCCTAACATTAAAAACCACTCCTTCTAGAAGAAAAAGTTAAAGATTAATAATAAAAATGGAATTTTATGGCAAGAGAAAAAGTATAGAGGAGACTGATAGCCCCATTACATAAATCAAAACCATATCATAAAGTATAGCTTCTAGCAAAGAATGTAGAGACTGGGGTTATATAAATGAGGCATAAAGGCTGTTAATGGAAAGCAGACTAGCTAAACAGGGAAAAAGATTTGTGTGCTTGACGATTATGCCTTTGTAGATAGTGTCCCATTCACTATAAAAGTTTAACACGTCACTTAACAAGGGCAAAATTAGGAAATTGTTTTTATAAAAAGAATAGAGAAATAAACCAAATATACCAAATGCTTGTAATCCCAGTAGTATCTCCTTAAAAATCCCTCAGTGAGCCTTATTCAAAGTTGACAAGTATTGAATCTTTAGCAATTCTTTATGATAAATTCGTCTTTTACTCCATTGTATTAATGGTGAAATTAATCCCACCTAGAGAAGTAATACTGTCCATGAGCTCTCATTTATCCCAGCAAAATTATTCATATCTATGGTGAATGAAATGTGAACTGATCCAGATGATAGTATTTTGCCAAGCTAGTTTTCACTCAATTTCTCTTGGTTTAGTATGAGTAAATGCTTGTGCCCACACAGTAGAGATGGGAACAAGTTGCTGCCGGTAGAAAGAAGGTGGGATTTTTTCTTTTGGTAATAATGCATGAGAAAAACTGGTCTGTGGCCAAGGCATTAGTGCCCCATGTTCTTAGGGAATACACTGTTGCCAGGCCCTATTACTGCAGTGCACTTTTATCAAACTTCAGTTGGAAAAAGCAGAAATTACACTCTCTTAAAAAGACTGAATGGATATGATCACATTTGGTAGCCTTGTGCACCACCCGTTGTCCACTGATTGCAATTTGAGAGTCAGTGACCTGAGGCTACATACAGTGGCTCAAAACTCACTTGCCTTCCATTCACTTAATCATGCTCACAGAAGTATATGCTGTTTGTGGGATATTTCTCTTTTTCTTGGATACTAAATGATTGGCTTCCTGTTTCTGAAGTGATTGTACTACTTCTGGTGATGTCTGGTTGATCTGTGAATCTGCTCCTACTTTATTAATGTCTTCTTTCAGGAGAACATTAGATTCCGTTTATTTTAATTACTTTTCTTTATTAACCTCTATAGAACTATTGGGTATTTGGTAAGGTTTCAGAATTTAATTATGGCTCCTATTACAACCGATACAAAAAAAGAAAAGTTTTGAAAAAAGGAGGGGGGGGGAAGTACTCCCAAGATTTTCAGCAGTTCCTCTTCCCCTTCACCTCCTCACCATTAAGCAAAATGCTTGAGCACACTACTTTCTTAATGCTTGCAAGAGGATAAAGCATTAAAAAATAAACTTAGCTCTTCTTTAGAAACAATGGAAGATAAAGAAATAAGGCCAACAAATTCCTTTGCTGTCATCTTCTTCCATGTCTGACTTCTCATCTTTGCATTTGGTTTGAATTGTGCTGGCTAAATACTGGAAATGGCTTTTCAGCACTTTTCTGCTGGTTTTGTATTGAAAATACTCCTCGGTTACTGTTATTTCTGTTCTTATGTAAGTCTTGTTCTTTGTGAATTGACAAAGGCATACTTCCTTTGGGACTGACAGTAATATCTTTTGTTGCCTGTAACGTGACAAGTTATACTGAAATCTTTCTTAGTGGTGGTGTTTACTTTTTCAAATTTTTTTTTCCTTTGGGTTTATGTGCCTTGATACAGAGTTTGTTCATCAAATATATCATATATCCTATACAGATTATTTTTGGTGTTAGGTGAAAAAGTCAACCTCTTGAATGCAACTAGACTGAGAGTTTTCTTACAGAATTTCTACTAAATGTCAAGTACTCATTTCCTTGGAACTTTTTGGTTTGGAACTGCTGTGAGTTGACGTCTCCTGGAATCTTAGGATTTCAGTATCAGGTCAATACTCATAATTACCTTTGTTTTCTCATCTTTTTTTTTTTTTTTTTAAATCTGTCAGATGACAAGGCGTCTCTTCCACTTTGCCTTGCATTCCTGAATCACTTAGGTAACTCAGTGAAATACTTTTATTTCCCCCATTCCATCTTTCTTAGTATAGCTCTGAGAAGAACATTTTTCCATATATAACTGCTTGTAAACTTTGTTATTTTTGACCATGATGTTAATGTTGACTCTTTCAAGACTCCATTTTTCTCCTGTATTTCTTTCATTTTTGCAGCCAGTGAACTTGCAAGTAGTCTGTTGTCCAGGAGCATGTATCTGGAGTATGTACTGCTTTAATGCAATACAAAGGAGGTCATTGAAAGAAATCACTGAAGGTGACTGTGGTGGGCTGACCCAGTCCAGCAGCTAAGCCCTCACCCAGACATTTGCTCACTGCCCCCAGGCGGGATGAGGGAGAGAATGAGAAGAGCAAAAGTGAGAAAACTCGTGGGTTGAGATAAAGACAGTTTAATAAGTGAAGCAAAGCTGTGTGTGCCTTACTGAGGTCAAGGTAGACAATATCCACTGCTCTCCCCTCATCTACCAAGCCAGTCATTTCCTTGTAGAAAGTAGATTTTGTTAGGCTGGGCTCTGTGTTCTGCTGCATTTTTTTTATCTATCTGTTAGTCAGACAGGTAGAAAAGTCTAGTTTGCCTTTGTCTGGCCTTCTGCCAGACAAAAAGCACCTATAAGAAATGTTATAGCTTGTTCAACTAATCAATCTGCCCCCTTTCTTCAGGAATACAGGCATGTTATAGATAAGTGCAAGGAAGCAATGTCCCACTGTATGGCTTTACCATAGATTCTGGTACACAACCTGTAGGATGAGGAAAGACTTATAAACATCTATGGTCTGTTTACATTGTTGGCTAATTGTTTTCCTACAATTGGTGAATAGCATTTCTACTTCTCACGTGTTAGCTTTTTATAGGAGCTTCATCTCCTTTTTTTGTCCTTTCAATGGAATCGGAAATGGAAATTCAGCTTCCATAATTTCAAGGAGTTTCCTTCATAGGGGAAAAAAAAGTATACGTTTTAACTGTGTTAGTTCCATTTAAGTCAATGTAATACATCTGTAATGTTCCTCTGGGCTGTTACACAGCTATCTAATGTCAATTACTGTGCATTGATGGTGCATCTTAAGATGCAGACTGGGTTTTTAACCATGTTATGTGAATGTAATTGAAGAAAATCCTTTTACTGGGTGCCCAGATGAGATCATTTGAGTAAGGACTTGGTTTAAAGATGTTTAAAGCTCACAGTACTGCACAGCTTGTCACTGTTCTGTGATTTATTCTATATTGGATGTAATTTCAGATATTGGATTGTAACTGATAGCATTGCTCACTGTGTAAATCTCTGAAGTTCTTTCTGCCAGTGTACATTATTTCTTATTTATACATTTTGCATATTTCTTTTGTGTAAGTACTTTGCAAATTCTCAGGTAAAAAGGAAGCCTTGAAACTTATATGCCAGATAGGCTACATGCTAAAAAAAAAAAAAAAGCTTTTTTAAGTCTCTGGGGACAAGAACCAATACTAAACTGGTATGTGAGGTTCTTGAATGAACCTGGATTCTTGTATTAGCTTGGATTCACTCTTGTAATTAACTTTGGCTACTCCAGCCTGACTTTCAAAATATGGCTTACTACTAAAACACACTTGTTGGTTATTTAGGAATTACTTAAATTACTTATTACATTATAATAGTTCTGTATGTAAGTTAGAGATCCCTAGAGGCCGCAGTCAATTTGAGTATTAAATGAGACGTCATTTATTAAATATCTATATAACAGTCCCTACATCGAGGGCCTACAGGTCATTTGTAAAAACAAAATTTAGTAGTTGAGAGATGCTCGTAGAACACGCATAATAATTTTGTTTCACTTCAGATTTTCTCTGTTGAAAGGAAGTGAGTGTTATTTTAGGATTTTTTCTTTGCTTGAATATTGTTTCTTACTAAGCCTTTTCACATTAAGTAACCAGGATCAGATGTCTTGCAAGCATTACACGGACACAGCTTTGTCATTAGTGTCATTCTCTTTGGTTCCTTAGTTTTTTAACAGAATACTTTAGTATAGAATTTGTTAGCTGAATAGCTAAAATTCTGTAGAAATAGTTTGTCTATTCTGTAATAAACAAAGGTCTGTATCAGTTCACCAGTCTGTTCAAATTAGCTAATTCAGAGAAGTACATTTCTGTATATTAGAAGTATGTAATGCATATTTTTGTTGTATACTTTGCTCTTAAGAGAGTCAAGAGGCTTTTGATTTTCCTCATAGTCTGTCATGATCAGTATCACCAAAGTTTTACCTTTCTGGATGAGGGCTAAAGCACAGTCACTAAACTAAAGGGCAGACTTGCAGTAAAAATAGTTTTATAAGGGTAATAACTATATATTTCATTAATAATTAAGGTTTCCAAACCTCGTTATTTACTGAGGCACTGCTAATATACTGGGAATGACATACATGGAGTGATATATTTTGCCTTCCTCTACATCTGAGGTTTTACTTCTGACTGCATCCCTCCTTGCTCCAGGGAATTAGAATTTGAGATGAGAAGTTGAAGATGCAAAGCACCATTAGTAGTTTTAACTTAATGTGGTATTTGAAAGCATATAACAGTTTCTAAAAGAATGAACAAATACTCCGCAGTTAATTTATCATATTGGTCAACCTATGTGAACATTACCTTTCTTGTGTGTTTTAAGGGTGGATTGAAGATTTTTGGATATATTTTGCATGGGGGGAAAAAATAGTACATGAGTCAAAAGATGCAAGTTGCAAAAGAAAAAAAAAGCTGCAGTTGACACAAGAAGGGGGTTAGCGTTAACATATAATGTGATGATGGATGTCAGGGGCAGAGGAAGGTGTTGAGTCATTGTTTTAGACTTGTGAGGTGGATTTACTAGAGTTTGTGTGCTCCAGAGAGCAGAGAATATTCTGTTGACCCAGTTCTGCAAATACTCATTTGGGGATATTATGGTTGCTCCAGTGAATGCTGCATTAAAAGTAGAAGAAGCTTTAAATATTCTTGAAAATGGAATGCATTGCCTTTACTCTCTCTGTGGAGCAGTGCCGTTAAGAGCTACATCCCTAGCCATACACTTCTGAAATTAAAAAATCTTCATGGCTGAAGAGGTGCCCAAATTCTAAGAAGTCTTGTATTTCTGAAGAGAGATATAAATAGTCAATCAAACAAGTCTCTGTAACACTTCATAGGGTAGATCCAAAGAGAGACATAGATGTGGTGATGCTTCAGTATCTTAATATTAACAGTTTGGACCATGCAGTGGGAGGGAAGAGAACAGGGTTCAAATCTCTGCGTTTTGAACTATTGTTGCATTTTCTTTTCTGTTAGAGGGCAAGTAACGAAACAGAAATAGTCCATGGAGCAGGGACTAGAATCTAGGTCTTCTCTTGCAGTTGAGTGCCACAGCTATTAGGTTACAGTGTGGTCCTTGGTGCTGATTGTCTGGATGCCATAGCATTTTAATTCTTAACTGGGTAGTTACCTAGCTTTAGCAGATGATAAGCTTGTCACCATCCAGCCTTTTAGTTTCTTAATTAAAGCACTCTTCCGGGAAATAAATGTGTTTGAATCCCCATAGGCTAACAGGGAATTAAGCCCAAGTTCCTTGCCTCTGTGGTACTTGCTGTAATCCAGTACGGATCTACAGGAAAAGTTCTGGGCTGGTAGTCCCAAGCTATTTGTAGACCCTTGTGCACCCTGCAGTGCTCTTACACTGTCCTTTCACAGGGTGCATGTGTGCTGCCTCAGGTGTAACCTCTGTGTTACCTTGCATATGAGCCTTTTAGCGTATGTCTTGGTGAAGCTTTAGTCTTCTATAAAATTTCCACCAGAAAAAATTAAGTGCATATATTATCTCTATTTCTAGGGAAATCCTGTGGTGTTTGTTGGATTGCTTTGTATAGGACTTGAGGGCCTGAATTTTACTTGTATGCAAAAATGCATTTATTATGTGCTACCATGGATTCAGAAGCCATGCACATGAGGAGAGAATATCAAGGATGTTTATGAAATATTTGAATGCTGTAACAGCAGGAGCACTGTTTTTTGTTGCCATTTAAATGAAAATATCTTAGCATTCAGAAAGCTCTGGGATCACCCAGCCTGGAAGCTTTATTAGTACACCTGAAGGGATGAAGTTCCTGGACAATCAGGTTTTCCTTTCAGTTGTTTAAGTTAAATAATAACAAATACTTTTTTTAAAGAAAAGAAAAATAGCTGCCTGTTTTACTTAGGAAGGTTTTGCTTCTGTTGTTTCTCTGATGCAGTCTTCTTCCGTGTCTTCCCATAACAAAAATGCTTTCTGTAAGCTTTAAGAAGATTGTAACAAGCAGGAAAAAAAGTTTGGGGGGGCTCTCCTCAGCCTTCTTCCCCAAACCCTTATTTACATGCCATATGATTAAAAAAAGAATAAAGAAATAAAATATGAAGCCTGTTCTCCTCACCTTGGTTTTTTGCTTTATTGATCAATAAATCCTTGGTGTAGTTCAATACATTTTTTAATTAGTTACTATTTTCGTAATTACCATTTTGTATCTTAATTTTTTTGGTAGTGGCGCTTCAATGCAAAATTGAAATTGAAGTTACTCAAAGTCATTGGTGTCAAGTTGTTTTTTTTTTTTTCTGTTTCTTCTTGAAAAGACACACTGTGGCTTTGTTTGTTTGCTGGATTTCTTTTAATCTGATAAGGAAAACAGTCCTGAAAAACGTAAGAAGTGCTGATATGACCTTGGCCATATCTTAGCTAGCAGGTGTCTTAAGAATAAGACGATACTACATCATCATTTCCTGATGAGTTACAGCATCATGATGGCATGTGCTCCCACTCAGAATCTATTTTAAGAAATGACAGAAGCACTTTCTTATAATTAATCTTGTGTTCAAAAATACTGGATTGGAGTGAAGAAAGTCTACAAAGTAATGACGTTCTGGAGAGGAAAAGAGAACTAATGAAAAAGTAATTATTTAATCTGTATCGTAAAAAAACTTAGCAGAAAAAAAAGAAAACAACTCAATCTCTGTTTTTCATATTTGTCTATATATCTGTCCATATTACAGATTTGTACAACAGAAGAAATACTAAAGACTTCCTCAAAGAAACGTGGCCCACTTTGCTAGGCAGAGTTTAACACTGTAATGGCTGTTAGAAATTGCAGCATGTGTTTTGGAAATTTATGATCAAATCTTCTGAATAGCAGCGCATCTGATCTCTCTGCTACAGGTTCCTATTTTGGCACTGGTTTCAGTTTGTCAAGAAAATGTAGTTCATTTCGGGCACAATGATTGTAAGGGGCAAGCCTTAAGATGAGAACTCCTCAGTATGCTGCAAATACTGACCTACTCTGGACAACTCTGTAGTTTCCCAGAACGTAAGGGTCCTGAAAGTGTTTGAGGTTACTCTGTACAATTAATGTTTGTTGACTTGACCTTAGTAAGGTGAGTACAGGTTTTTATAAATTAGTTCAGATTAGCTGTATTTTAACTCAAGATATAAAACACTCAGCTACATACACTGTAGATTATTTGAGTGTAGAAAACCTTTTGTTATAGCTTTATATTGCGCTTAGAAAACAGAACAGCTGTGTACTACCATAATACAGATTAGTACTAGTACAAGAAGAAGAGCCTAGTACTAAGCTAAATATTGTAAGTCATGAGCCATA
>NW_008795852.1:0-857 GCF_000699145.1 Aptenodytes forsteri | reverse complement strand
GGACGGGATCCTGTCACCCGGACAGGACCATGTCACCCAGCTGGTCCCCTGTCAGTCACCCGACGGTCCCCCTGTCACCTAGACGGGGCCCTGTCACCCAGCCGGTCCCCTGTCAGTCACCCGGACGGTCCCGTGTCACTGGGACGCTCCCGTGTCACCCAGCTGGTCCAATGTCACCCTGCCAGTCCCATGTCACCCAGCCGGTCCCGTGCCACTGGGCTGGTCCCGTGTCACCCGGACAGTCCTGTGTCACCAGGATGGTCCCACATCACCGGGACTGTTCCATGTCACCGGGACGGTCTCGTGCCACCGGGCCAGTTCCGTGTCACCCAGCCGGTCCCATGTCACCGGGCTGGTCTCGTGTCACCCGGACAGTCCTGCGTCACCAGGACGGTCCCATGTCACTTTGCCAGTCCCCTGTCACCCGGACGGTCCCGTGTCACCGGGATGGCCCTGTGTCACCCTGCCGGTCCCGTGCCAACAGGATGGTCCTGTGTCACCTTGCTGGCTCTGTGTCACCCAGCTGGTCCCCTGTCACCCGGATGGCCCCGTGTCACCAGGACAGTCCCCTGTCACCTGGCCGGTCCCCTGTCACTGGGCTGGCCCCGTGTCACCAGGACAGTCCCCTGTCACCTGGCCGGTCCCCTGTCACTGGGCTGGCCCCGTGTCACCAGGACAGTCCCCTGTCACCTGGCCGGTCCCCTGTCACCCGGATGATCCCGTGTCACCCGGACAGTCCCCTGTCACCTGGCTGGTCCCCTGTCACCCAGATGGTCCCATGTCACCAGGACAGTCCCCTGTCACCTGGCCGGTCCCCTGTCACTGGGCTGGCCCCGTGTCACCAGGACAGTCCCCTG
>NW_008795851.1:0-460 GCF_000699145.1 Aptenodytes forsteri | reverse complement strand
CATGGGCATGCGTGTGCCTGGGGGACATGTGTGTACCCGGGGACATGCGTGTGCCCCAGGTCCACGTGTGTCACCAAGAACATGTGTGTGCCTGGGGGACATGCATGTGCCCAAGGACACGTGTGCCCCTGGGGACATGGGCGTGTGCGTGACCAGAGCTGTGGGTCCCTGCGTGCTGAGGGTTGGGGACACGTATGTGTCTGGGGACACGCGTGTGACCAGGGACATGCGTGTGACCAGGCTAGCGTGCGCGTGTGCGTGCCCAGGGGACGGGTGTGTGCCAGGGAACACGGGTCTGTGTGTGCCCAGGGACACGGGCATCTGTGTGCCCGGGGACATGCGTGCCCCCGGTGACAGGGACACGTGCAGCCTGGGGACATGAGTACTGTGCCCCCCGCCGTGTGTGCCCGGGGGACACACGTGTGCCCGGGAACACGGGCACATGTGTGTGTGCGCACGC
>NW_008795850.1:0-440 GCF_000699145.1 Aptenodytes forsteri | reverse complement strand
ACAGACCCCTATAGATCCATACAAACCACAAGCCAGCACCCACCCCAGCACGCGGCCACAGTTCAGGCCCTCTGCCCAGTATCCACCAGTATAAACCAGTACGGACCAGTATAGAGCAGTATAGGCCCCCCACGGACCAGTATAAACCAGTACAGACCAGTATAAGGGGGTACGAGGCACTGGGCACCTCGGCACGCAGCCCACCCGCTCCTGCGGCTCTGCCCAGTCCGTCCCAGTATAAGTCAGCGTGGACCAGTATAAACCAGTACCCACCCGTACGGGACTGGGCTGACCAGTATGGGACCAGTTCGGACCAGTACGGCCCAGTAAAGGCCGTTGCACACCCGCAGTTCACGCACCCCGGCATCGCTGCCCAGTATAGACCAGTATACACCAGTACCGGCCAATACGGACCAGTATGCGCCCCAGTACCCACCAGT
>NW_008795849.1:0-1298 GCF_000699145.1 Aptenodytes forsteri | reverse complement strand
CCAACCCCAACTATTGTATGATTCTATGATTCTATGTGTTTTATCTTTGACTATTTCAACTATGAAGAGAGTGTAGGACGACTAGTTCACACATAAACATCTACAGGAGAAGGACACAATGCTGACTTAAACTAAACTGTCTGAAGTTTAACTTAGATGAGGTGTATCACAATGATCTGGTTAAATGATTACAGTAGACAGTGTGAATAAACTCCATAGTTTTGATTACTGAAGTTTTATCATTATGTTAGACAGATAAGCCTAAAGATATAGACTGATGTGAGGAGAGAAAAATAGATGGTGCAGGGGCCTGCAGCTCTTCAACATACATTTGCTGATCTAAGCTCACATCTGTGTGATTTAGGACCACCATGTTTTGTTGCCTTGGTTATCACCGTGTAGATACAAAGAAAGTGTAGCCCATGTGAAACAGTTTTTTTTCATTGCACATACTGCATTATGGTCACACCATAACCCGATAAAAGTTTACTGAGGACTTAATCTCTAATAGATCTATTCCCTAGCACACATTAACTAGAGAAACTGGCATATGGCATGAGATGCACATGGAACAGCTCTGCATGATCTGTAGTCTACAATAGTTTGAGCTATGGTCTACAGTAGTTTAAGCACACATTTGCAGACAGATATTTTTGAGGACTGCTTAGACTTACTTTTTGAAAAAAGAAATAATATCAGAAAGTAAAAAATAATTGCTAATTGAAAGATTCAACCCTACGGCCATAGGTATGACATTATCCTGGTATTCTATGCTTTTAAGAGAAGACATTTGCTTTAGTAGCTAGAATAACATACAGAAGATGGTAGCCTATTTTGGTTTTGTGCATGATAAAAACACCAATGTAATATTTCATAAAGTGGCATGAGCAGGTGTGAAATCTGGAATATAAAAGAGAAAGTCTTAAAAATGGAAAAGTTGGTAGGAAGTGGATGGCTGATTCAAGAGAAAGGTGGTTATTTCACAGTTCTGTGACGTCCCGGACATCTGCTGGAAATACAAGGCGGCAGAGAAGAAACAGTCTAGGAGGTTCCTGGAGTGTGTGGAAGACAACTTCCTGACACAGCTGGTAAGTGAGCCTACCAGGGGAGGTGCCTCGCTCAACCTGCTGTTTACAAACAGAGAAGGCCTGGTGGGAGATGTGGTGGTCGGAGGCCGTCTTGGGCTTAGCGACCATGAAATGATAGAATTCTCGCTTCTTGGTGAAGTAAGGAGGGGGGCCAGCAAAACCCCCTCCTTGGGTCGGGGGGACGGACTTCCGGAGGGTGGACTTTGGCCT
>NW_008795848.1:0-622 GCF_000699145.1 Aptenodytes forsteri | reverse complement strand
TTAATGGGTCGGTGGGTTGGTTAATAGGTAGGTTGGTTTGGTTAATGGGTTGGTTGGTTGGCTGGTCAGTTGGCTGGTTGGTGGGCTAGTTAAAGGGTTGGTTGGTTAGTTAATGGGCTGGTGGGTTGGTTAATGGGTTGGTTGGCTGGTTAGTTGGCTGGTTGGTGGGCTAGTTAATGGGTTGGTGGGTTAGTTAATGGGTCGGTGGGTTGGTTAATGGGTTGGTTGATCAGTTGGCTGGTTGGTCAGTTGGCTGGTTGGTGGGTTAGTTAATGGGTCGGTGGGTTGGTTAATGGGTTGGTTGATCAGTTGGCTGGTTGGTCAGTTGGCTGGTTGGTGGGTTAGTTAATGGGTTGGTTGGTTAGTTAATGGGTCGGCGGGTTGGTTAATGGGTCGGAGGGTTGGTTAATGGGTTGGTTAGGGAGAGGGAGATGGCGAGTGGCTGGCTGGGCGGGCTGGCTGGTTGGTTGGCTTCGTAGAGAGGACGGGGACAGGCGAGCGGCTGGTGGGGCGCCCGGGCGTGGCCGGTTGGCTGGTTGGCGAGGGACGGACGGACGGACGGACGGGCGGGCGGGGTCTACGGAGATGGAGGGGTTGATGGACAGGTGGATGGAGAGGCGGG
>NW_008795847.1:0-338 GCF_000699145.1 Aptenodytes forsteri | reverse complement strand
TTCTGTGTTAAAAACCTGAACTGAAAATAAATGAAAATCCTGTAGTCTTCTAGAGTAAAGACAAGCAAGAAATTATTTCCACAACTTTTAAGAACGGTTAATTCCCCCATCCCTGTTAGCTTCGTGTGGCATTAACATTTCATGGGTTTAACTTTCTAACATAAACATCTTGAATCAAATAATTTGTATCAGCAACAACACTTGTAAGCAGCAGTGTAACTAACTGACAAAAATGAAAAAAAATAGAAAATGTATCTCTTAAAATGTTGAATAATTTTAGGCTTTTTGGGGGGTGTGGGTTTTAAGACTTTACTCAGTGCTGACACTGATCCAGCTCT
>NW_008795846.1:0-599 GCF_000699145.1 Aptenodytes forsteri | reverse complement strand
TGACTTAGTGCAATATCTGTGCCTATTAAATGCAAAATTGAACCCCAAATATGAAATCATTTAAAATGTTTCTCATGAGATCCTTTATTGCTACCATTTAAGTTGATGACAAATGTCTGTTGAATTTACAGATTATCTTCAGACTTTAAAAAGTGAAAGAAGTAGATCATCTTACGTGCTGTGTTTCAAATAAAATTCTTTCTAATAATTCAATTTTCTTGGGAAGGAGTTTCAGTGATTTTATAAAGGAGAAGCTGGAAGATGCTGTCCTTCATTGGTTATACAGAAGTCTATTAACGCTTACTCCTTTCACTACCAGTCTGAGCACTGATGGGAAAGTACTCTTCTGTGTTCATATGTAAATCAGAGAGATGTATTCCAGCAGCAGAAGAAATATTTCTTGCAAATAGAGAATTGAGAAGTTAGCTCATTGTGTACATTTTTCCAGAATCAAATGTCTGTTTATAAATAATTCATTAGCAGTATAGAAAATGTATTTGCTTATATTTTGCAAAAAAATATAGAAACATGACAAATGTTTATTTGCATGTGAATTACTTTTTCCACAAATTATTTCATTTACATAATCTATCATATAG
>NW_008795845.1:0-485 GCF_000699145.1 Aptenodytes forsteri | reverse complement strand
GGTCTCCATAAAATGGTCTCCGTGGGGTGAGATGGTCTCCATGGGGTGGGTGGTCTCCGTGGGGTGGATGGTCTGGATGGGGCAGTCTTTGTGGGGTGGGGGGTCTCTGTTGGGTGGGTGGTCTCCGTGGGGTGGGTGGTCTCCATAAAATGGTCTCCGTGGGGAGGGTGGTCCCAGTGGGATGGGTGGTCTCCATAAAATGGTCTCCGTGGGGTGGATGGTCTGGATGGGGCAGTCTTTGTGGGGTGGGGGGTCTCTGTTGGGTGGGTGGTCTCCATAGGATGGTCTCCATGGGGTAGGGTGGTCTCCGTGGAGCGGGATGGTCTCCATGGGGTGGATGATCTCCCTGGGGCGATCTTTGTGGGGTGGGTGGTGTCCATGGGGTAAGCTGTCTCCATGGGATGGGTGGTCTCCATAAGATGGTCTCCATGGGGTGGTGTCCGGGGGGTAGGTGGTCTCCATGGGTTGGGCGCTCCATGGGATGG
>NW_008795844.1:0-508 GCF_000699145.1 Aptenodytes forsteri | reverse complement strand
AGCCCCTGGTACCCCCTGCTCGGTGCCCGGTGCCCCCGGTGCCCTGTGCCGGTGCTCAGCCCCCGGTGCCCCCAGTGCCAGCCCCTGGTGCCCAGTATCAGCCCCCAGTGCCTGGTGCTCTGTGCCGGTGCTCAGTGCCCGGTGCCAGCCCCCGGTATCGGTGCCCTGGCCTGGTCCCGGTGCCGGCGTCCGGTGCCAGCCCGTGGTATAGGTGCCCTGGCCCCCGGGGCCCGGTGCTCTGTGCCCGGTACCAGCCCCCGGTATCGGTGCCCTGGCCTGGTGCCTGGTGCCAGCCCCCAGTGCCTGGTCCCGGTACCGGTGCCCATGTCCGGTGCCAGCCCCTGGTATAGGTGCCCTGGCCCGGTGCCGGTGCCCGGTGCCCCCCAGTATCAGTGCCCGTTGCCCCCGGTGCTCAGTGCCCTGGCCCGGTGCCTGTTGCCCCCCGGTATCGGTGCTCGGTTCCTGTTGCCGGTGTCTGTTGCCCCCCGGTGCTCGGTGCCTGTTGCCC
>NW_008795843.1:0-278 GCF_000699145.1 Aptenodytes forsteri | reverse complement strand
TTCCTAGGACTATCTCTGTTTTTTGGAACATACCTCTAAGTTGGCTGTAAGTATCTCTGTTAATGTAGGAAATTCTCATGCAGGCATGATGCAGCACTCTTGTTCTTCAGAACTGTATGTCTCACATGAAATTAAGGTCAGGTTCTTCACTGCCTGAGAACTATTACATGTCAAAAAGAATCACCTCTTTTGAAAAAATCATTGCAATAGTTCAATGTAGAAGTGCAGTCTTCATTCATGTGGACTTTAACTGAACATTTTTATGCTGTAAAAGATTT
>NW_008795842.1:0-348 GCF_000699145.1 Aptenodytes forsteri | reverse complement strand
CTGTGTGTGTGTCTGTGTGTGTGTCTGTGTGTGTGTCTGTGTGTGTGTCTGTGTGTGTGTCTGTGTGTGTGTCTGTGTGTGTGTCTGTGTGTGTGTCTGTGTGTGTGTCTGTGTGTGTGTCTGTGTGTGTGTCTGTGTGTGTGTCTGTGTGTGTGTTGTGTCTGTGTGTGTCTGTCTGTGTGTGCCCCCCCGTGTCCCCCCCCAGGGCTTCCAGCGGGTGTACGAGGAGCTGGGGGACATCAGCCTGGACGTGCCGCTGGCCCACGGCCTGCTGGAGCGGCTGGTGGAGCTCTGCTTCCACCGCGGCATCATCACCCGGGCGCTGCGGGACGCCTGGCCCGCCAGGTA
>NW_008795841.1:0-272 GCF_000699145.1 Aptenodytes forsteri | reverse complement strand
AAAAAAAAAAAAAAAAAAAAAGTCCAGTTCCTTCTACAAAGATTTCTATTGATCTGAATAGGAGCTGGGGAAAAAAAAAAAAGTTAATAAATTCAGAATTTATGGGAAGTTCTTCCAAAAAAAAAAGAAGAAAAAAAGTTCTACAGTCTTGTGCCTGTACTGAGTGAAATATTCCTCAGGTTAATGACATTTTTTTCAAGGATTATGTAAGTGGAAATGAATGTTACTTTATGTCACAAATGTGCAAACTTCCCAGACTGTATCTCCATTGT
>NW_008795840.1:0-483 GCF_000699145.1 Aptenodytes forsteri | reverse complement strand
AGCGAGGGGACACGGGGGACAGTGAAGGGTCAGGGGATAGCCAAGGGACGGCAAGGGGACAGCAGGACAGTGAGGGGACACGGGGGACAGTGAGGGGACACGGGGACAGCCAGGGGTCAGGGGACAGCCAGGGGACAGCCAGGGGATGGGGGAACGGTGAGGGGACACGGGGGACAGCGAAGGGACACGGGGACAGCCAGGGGATGGGGGGACAGCGAGGGCACAGCAAGGAGACAGCAGGACAGTGGGGGGACATGGGGACAGCGAGGGGACAGCAACGGAACAGTGAGGGGACAGCAGGACAACGGGGGGACACGGGGACAGCGAGGGGACAGCGAGGGAACAGGCGGACAGCGAGGGAACAGGGGAATGGCAAAGGGACATAGGGACAGTGAGGGGACAGCAGACAGCAAGGGGACATGGGGGACAGTGAAAGGACCCGGGGGACAGTGAAGGGTCAGGGGACAGCCAGGGAACAGCGAG
>NW_008795839.1:0-597 GCF_000699145.1 Aptenodytes forsteri | reverse complement strand
CATCTAGGTGTCCACCAAGACATCACGCAAGGCTGGGAGCAACACCAACCTCGGTGTCCCACACAGGGCTGGGAGCAGCGCCAACCCATCTAGGTGTCCACCAGGACATCACGCAAGGCTGGGAGCAGCGCCAACCCATCTAGGTGTCCACCAAGACATCATGCAAGGCTGGGAGCAACGCCAACCCATCTAGGTGTCCACCAGGACATCACACAGGGCTGGGAGCAAGGCTGGCAGCAGCGCCAACCCATCTCGGCGCCCACCAAGACGTCGCGCAATGCCGGGAGCGACTCCCCGTTGCCTTTCTCACCTGGGATCTCCTTCCTGATGGTGGTTCCGGAGTAGGTCGCCTGGCACCAGAAGGAGTTGCCGTTCAAGCTGCTGACGGGGACGGTGAACTCGCTGCTGAGGCTGTAGTAGCCGTTGCTGGTCTGAATGGCCTGGAAGGTCTCTTGGTTTCCCGCGGTCCTGTCGTCCCACGTGACGGTGACGGGCGGGGGGAAGAAGTCGCTGACCAAGCAGCCGAAGGTGACTTTGGCGTCGTTGCACCCGTCGCAGGAGATCAAGGGGTAGATCACGGGGGCTCTGCGAGAGGCT
>NW_008795838.1:0-414 GCF_000699145.1 Aptenodytes forsteri | reverse complement strand
GCCAAGGCTGACACTGGTCTTCACATCCCAGACCAGCTTTTCCTCCTTTGGGAGTACCAGATCCAGGTGAGCAGAAGACTGGGTGGCCCATTCAGAAGGTGACCCCCACACAAGCCGCCATCTACCCTGTTACATGTCCCATAGAGACCCTCATATATCTGAGCTGCCCTGACATCACACAAGGCATCCCCCACTTCGCATCTTCCCTGTTGGTCTCTCCTAAAGATCTTGTATCTCCATGACCACAAAAGCTGTGGGAGCTGTCCTTCCCCACCTCGGCTCATTCCACTGAAATCACACGTTTGTGATGGCACACGGAGCTTCTGCTGTCTGTGCCCCAGGCTGTGGGCTATGATGGACATTTTGGCTGCAGCACTCTGCAGGGAAGGACATTGGCGTCCCAGAGGACAACAA
>NW_008795837.1:0-298 GCF_000699145.1 Aptenodytes forsteri | reverse complement strand
GCAGGGAGGGCCCGGGACTCACCGCAGCTTTCGCTCTTGGTGCTGCCAGGAGAATTTGCCAGTTCAGACACTTCTTGTCTCCTTCTCTCCTCCCTTCCCCTTCTGTAACTCCCATCGCTTGGCTGTCCTCCACCTAAGAGAATACATGGGTGTCTTACAGCTCTTTACAAGACAAAGCTTCCTAGACACGTAGCCTCGCTCACTTGCACACTACGCAGCCATACCATGCTGCTGGTGATCCATACAGACCCTGCGGTGCACGTGGGCGACCTGACCTGCTGCGGACTACGAAGAAGGA
>NW_008795836.1:0-962 GCF_000699145.1 Aptenodytes forsteri | reverse complement strand
AATCATTTCATTGAGCTAGAATTATTTCTGTGTGATTAGGTGATGGGGATCTTCTTTCACTGGTCTTCTGTTTCTGGAGCGTGTCCTGACAGCGTTTGTCATCCAGAGCCTTCCCATCTGTTCCTGAGATGAGTGATGGCCACGATGTGGAACGACTCCTGTGAGTAATGCCTTAGGCTTTAGGCTTGGATTTAGTGAGTCCCCATGGACAAACAGATGTGATCACTCCACTCTAGAGTGAATTTGGAGGTGTTTCCTCCTCCTCCTTCCTCGTTCTCGTGCTCCATCCAAGAATTTTTATATGCTGACACTCTAGAGTGAATTTGGAGGTGTTTCCTCCTCCTCCTTCTCCTCCTCGTTCTCCTTGTCGTCGTCATCGTTGTCATCCTCCTCCTCCTCCTCCTCCTCCTCTTACTCTTCCCTGTT
This sequence comes from Aptenodytes forsteri, assembly GCF_000699145.1. NCBI lineage: Eukaryota > Metazoa > Chordata > Aves > Sphenisciformes > Spheniscidae > Aptenodytes > Aptenodytes forsteri. The sequence goes on along the minus strand of NW_008795836.1, from coordinate 536 downwards.
CTTATTCCTCCTTTTCCTCCTCCTCCTCCTCCTCCTTCTCTGGTTCTTCATCATCATTGTTGTCCTCTTCCTCCTGTTCTTCCTTCTCCTCCTCCTTCTCCTGTTTTTCTTTGTCTTGTTCTTCATCCTCCTTCTCCCATTCCTCCTCCTCCTGTTCTTCATCCTGTTCTTCCTCCTTCTCCTGTTCCTCCTCCTCCTTCCTCCTCCTGCTCTTCTTCCTCCTCCTTTTCCCCCGCCTCCCCCCCCTCTTCCTCCTCCTTCTCCTGTTTTTCTTTGTCTTGTTCTTCATCCTCCTTCTCCCATTCCTCCTCCTCCTGTTCTTCCTCTTCATCCTCCTCCTCCTGTTCTTCCTCTGCCTCCTGTTCTTCCGCCTCCTTTTCTTCCTCCTCCTGTTCTTCCTCTTCATCCTCCTCCTCCTGTTCTCGTTTCTCCTCGTCCTCCTCCTCCTTTTCTTTATCCTCCTTTTTTACTTCCTCATCCTTTTCTTTATTCTCCTCCTCCTCCTCTTTATCCTGTTCTTCCTCCTCTTCCTCCAC
>NW_008795835.1:0-442 GCF_000699145.1 Aptenodytes forsteri | reverse complement strand
GGCTATCTACCACGCGATAAAATGTTGCCGCGTGAGCAGCTACGTATCAAAGGTCGTATCAATGCGATTTTAGAGCAAGTCAATCGCGATAACCGTGGTGCTCAGCTCGTATTGTCTCGTACCTCACCACAAATGCTGACGGCACTGATGCAAAAAGAAGTACCAGAGATTGCTGAGCAAATCATTGAAATTCGTGATGTTGCGCGTCAGCCTGGCTTACGTGCTAAGATTTCAGTCAAAACCGATGACCATCGTATCGACCCTGTCGGTGCTTGTATTGGTATGCGCGGCACCCGTATTCAAGCCGTTCAACAAGAGCTTGAAGGCGAGCGTATCGACGTCGTGGTATGGTCGGATGATGCAGTGCAATACATTATCAGCGCATTGGAACCTGCGGATGTTGATCGTATTATTCTTGATGAAGATACCAAAACTGCAGATA
>NW_008795834.1:0-582 GCF_000699145.1 Aptenodytes forsteri | reverse complement strand
GCCCGTCTCTCCCCCCATTCTCCTCAGGCCACTCGGCCTCAGGCCCCTCTGGCCCCGCCCCAGGCTGGCTGTGACTGATAGGCCACCACCAGCTCCGCTGATTGGCTTAGTCATGGCCAATGGCCTGGCTGTTGCTGGGTGGGCATGGGCAGCCCAGGCCTCTCTTCACAGAGTGCCCTGTGTCCCCTCACGGGCGAGCGGGGCCTGACTGGGGCAAGGTTGATGTAATTTGTTGCCAACTAAAAAGGGAGCAGGAGAGCAGCAACAAAACCAAACTAAATCAGCTTCCCCCAGCTCTGCTCTTCCCAGGCTCAGTCTCGCTCCTCCCTTCCCGACTCCTCGGCCCCCTCTCCCCACCCGAGCGGTGCAAGGCAACGGGGAATGGGGCTGTGGGTGGCCCACAGCACCTCGTCTCTGCTGCCCCTTCCTCCTGATGCTGTTCCCCTGCTCCTGCCTGGGCCCCACAGGCTGCAGCTCTGGCCAGAGAACCTGCTGCTGTCTGGGCTCCTCTCCAGGGGCCGCAGCTCCTGCCAGTAGCCTGCTCAGGCCTGGGCTCTCCACGGGCTGCAGCTTCCTGGTGGA
>NW_008795833.1:0-411 GCF_000699145.1 Aptenodytes forsteri | reverse complement strand
GTGTCCCCGTCCCCACTGTGTCCCCATCCCCGCCATGTCCCTGCCGTGTCCCCGTCGTGTCCCTGTCCCCGTCGTGTCCCCACCCCACCGTGTCCCTGCTGTGTCCCCATCGTGTCCCCATCCCCATCATGTCCCCGTCCCCGCTGTGTCCCCGCCGTGTCCCCGCCGTGTCCCCATCCCCACCGTGTCCCCGTCCCCACCGTGTCCCCGCTGTGTCCTCGTCCCCACGGTGTCCCCGTCCCTGTCGTGTCTCTGTCCCCACTGTGTTCCCCCTCGTGTCCCCGTCCCCGTCGTGTCCCTGTCCCCGCCGTGTCCCCATCGAGTCCCCGTCCCCACCGTGTCCCCGTCCCCGCTGTGTCCCTGCCGTGTCCCTGTCCCTGTCGTGTCCCCGTCCCCACTGTGTCCCCATCC
>NW_008795832.1:0-416 GCF_000699145.1 Aptenodytes forsteri | reverse complement strand
CACCCGGACAGTCCCCTGTCAGTCACCTGGACAGTCCCCCATCACCGGGACAGGGCCCTGTCACCCAGATGGGGCTCTGTCAGTCACCCGGATGGTCCCCCGTCACCCGAACAAGATCCTGTCACCCGGATGGGGCCCTGTCGGTCACCCGGACAGTCCCCCCTCATCCGGACAGTCCCCTGTCACCCGGACAGGGCCCTGTCAGTCACCCTGATGGGCCCCCGTCACCCAGACAGGGCCCTGTCACCCGGACAGTCCCCTGTCACCTGGACGGGATCCTGTCACCCAGACGGGGCCCTGTCAGTCACCCTGATGGGCCCCCGTCACCCAGACAGGGCCCTGTCACCCGGACAGTCCCCTGTCACCTGGACGGGATCCTGTCACCCAGACGGGGCCCTGTCAGTCACCCTGATGGG
>NW_008795831.1:0-282 GCF_000699145.1 Aptenodytes forsteri | reverse complement strand
GATATGCATCAGAAAGTACGTGGACTGTAATACAGTCTTTTAGATTTATTCCACCATAAATATCGTAAGGCCAGAAATAAGCAAAAATCAGTACTTGGCTAAAGATTCAGTTATTAATGGAATAGATTATTAAAAACTATGTACATATATGGGTATATGTACAGTTGTAACAATAACAGTTATTCGTATACAAGCAGAAAAGACTAAATAATGTAAAAGAAGCAATTTTAGGAGAACAACTCTAGAATTTACATTCAAAATGAGAGAAATATACACACACAT
>NW_008795830.1:0-222 GCF_000699145.1 Aptenodytes forsteri | reverse complement strand
GCTGTGCCTGGGGTCAGCCCATTCCCGCAGCGGGTCCCATCTTGCCAGGGCAGGGGGTGCGGAGGGGCCGGGTGGGTGGCAGGGGTACCTGCCTGCACCCGGGGAGGCGAGGGCAGGCGGGGGGGTCTCCAGCCCAGCCCTCCCACCTTGGCTTTCTCCAGCTGCGCCATGCCTGGCGCTCCAGCCTCCTTGCGCAGCGCCTCCCGGTTCTCCTCCAGAGAC
>NW_008795829.1:422-670 GCF_000699145.1 Aptenodytes forsteri | reverse complement strand
GGCCAGGCCGGAGGGAGGGATGGACGGGCGGACAGACGGATGGGGTAGGAGAGACAGACAGCTGGGGTGAGCGGGCAGCCTTGGACGGACGGACGGACGGACAGCAGGGATGGCCCGGCCAGCGGGGTGGACGGACAGATGGACGGATGGATGGATGGGGTAGGACAGACGGACAGCTGGGGCGAGCGGGCGGCCTTGGACGGACAGATGGACGGCAGCGATGGCCAGGCCGGGGGGGGGGACGGACA
>NW_008795829.1:0-316 GCF_000699145.1 Aptenodytes forsteri | reverse complement strand
GCCCGGGCGGACGGCCGGATGGCCGGCCAGGCCGGAGGGATGGACGGACGGACGGACAGATGGACAGATGGCCGGACGGACGGATGGCTGGCCAGGCCGGAGGGATGGACAGATGGCTGGACGGATGGATGGCCGGCCAGGCCGGAGGGATGGCCGGGCGGACAGACGGACAGATGGACAGACGGACAGACGGACGCACCGGGCACTCCAGCACCGCCTCCTCCTCCTTCAGCTCCACCTTCTTGTCCCCGGGCTCGGCGCAGAGCAGCGCCTCCAGCACCGGCCCCTCGGGGAGCCCCCCCTCCTTCTTCAGGGG
>NW_008795828.1:237-659 GCF_000699145.1 Aptenodytes forsteri | reverse complement strand
GCGTTTCAAGGAGAACTGTAAACTACAAGTTTACAAGAGTAAAACTATCCAGTCTATGTAATTACACTTCCTTCCAGGATACATCGGTCATTTGTTTTACATTTCAGTGGAGAGTTTTATGTTAAAATCACTAAATTCTGATATGGAAATAGCAAAATGTCATCTGTAAATCTTTGAAAAGAATAGTACATTGAAGGAAAACTCTTCATATAAAATGTAAATGACATGTTTCTGCTGTCAAAGGTTATAACGTTTTTGAGTATCTTTGCTGTCTTTGCCTTCTTTGTCTTCATTTTCTTCAGATGACATTATAACTACCGTACCTCAACGTAACATTAAACTGTTCAAGGACTCTTGCAAATGATATGAAGTCCAAAATGCCTTACTGTCCTCATTTTGGCTGGGATAGTTAAATTTCTTCA
>NW_008795828.1:0-206 GCF_000699145.1 Aptenodytes forsteri | reverse complement strand
GTGCTGAAAACAGTGTTGATAACACAGGGATGTTTTAGTTACTGCTGAGCAGTGCTTACACAGCGCCAAGGCCTTTTCTGCTGCTCACACTGCCCCGCCAGTGAGGAGGCTGGGGGTGCACAGAAAGCAGGGAGGGGACACAGTTGGGACAGCTCAAAGAAATATTCCACACCATACGACATTGTGCTCAGCAATAAAACTGGGGG
>NW_008795827.1:0-411 GCF_000699145.1 Aptenodytes forsteri | reverse complement strand
CTTATTTTGGGGGTATGTGACATCAAAACAATAAAAAAAAAACCAAAATGGCCCAATTTGGTGGGTTATTTTGGGGTTTTTGGTGCCAAAACAATAAAATAACCCCAAATGGCCCAATTTGGTGGCTTATTTTGGGATTTCTGGCACCAAAACAATAAAATAACCCCAAATGGCCCAATTTGGTGGGTTATTTTGGGGTGTTTGGCACCAAAACAATTAAATGACCCAGTTTGGTGGGTTATTTTGGGGTTTTTGGTGCCAAAACAATAAAATAACCCAATTTGGTGGCTTATTTGGGGGTGTTTGGCACCAAACCAACAAAATGACCCGATTTGGCGGGTTCTTTGGGGGTGTTTGGCACCAAAACAATGAAATGACCCAGTTTGGTGGGTTATTTTGGGGTGTTTGGCA
>NW_008795826.1:0-367 GCF_000699145.1 Aptenodytes forsteri | reverse complement strand
GGGGGGGGGCACCCCAAAACCCCGGGGGTTCCCCTCTTTTTTGGGGAATTCCTGACCAGATTTCGCTCTTTTTGGCGATTTTTCCGGCTGGTTTTGGCTCCTTTTTTGGCGATGCCCCGCCCGTTTCCGCTCCCGTGCGGTTTCAACCGCTTTTTTGCTCTTTTTGGCGCTTTTCCGACCTTTTTTTGGCGGTTCCCCACTGGTTTTTGCTCTTTTTGGTGAGTTTTCGCCCGGTTTTTGCTCTTTTTGGTGGTTTTTTTCACCCGCTTTTCACTTTTTTTGGCAATTCCCCGCTGGTTTTTGCTCTTTTTGGTGAATTTCCAACCGGTTTTCGCTCCTTTTTTCCCAGTTCCCCACCGGTTTTTGC
>NW_008795825.1:0-885 GCF_000699145.1 Aptenodytes forsteri | reverse complement strand
CCTCGAGGAAACCTGAAACAAGGAGTGTGAAGAGTAAGACCTCAAGGGTATTTCTTCTAAGCTAAGAACAAAAGCGAGCAAAACAAAATACTGGGCAGCAGTAACACGAAGCTGTCTTTAAGAGAAGATGGACAACCTAATGCTTCACAGTCCTGGACAGGTTAAATCAAATTAAAAGGTGAAAACATAGTTTAGCACCTATTTTAATGTATTTGACAATCACTCAAAAAGAGAGCACAAAAATACCAGGAGGTGGTGTGGTTTTTTTTTTAATTCCAAACTTTGTGGAGGAGTTTTAGGCAACAAAATACTAAACTGATGATTTTGGGCTACATACACAAGTAGCTTGTGTTAGTGATGCTATCAACACTGCTATCTGTAATTTATACTACCATTCTGAATAAGAAAATTACTTAGAAGCTAAAAAAAAAGGTTTTGAAAACACTGAGGCTTGCTAAGTGACAGAAATACTTATTAGAAAAATAATCCCCAATCACCTAACAGCATGACAATAAGTAGTTAAGGGTACCACAAGCCTGAGGTTGCTCAAATAATGTACCTAAACATCTGTTTGGGGGTGTTTATGAGAAGCAGGGCAAGGAAGAGTCCTAACTTCTGAAATAAAAATACCAAGAAATTACTGCTCAAAACCAGCCACCTTAGTCGAATTAACACAGAGCTTAGCTGTATTATTCTTATTAGCCAGAAATGTGTTAATCAGACATCATCCTGTAAAGGAATTATATCAAATATGATAGATTTATTAGATGTCACATTTGAGTATAAACAATTTACATGTGTAACTCCGAGAAGCATGAGGTACTGTTAGTATAAAATAAGGTATGTAATGTTGCTTATAGGAAACTGAAGAAAGGAAGGAAGCTT
>NW_008795824.1:0-762 GCF_000699145.1 Aptenodytes forsteri | reverse complement strand
GGGAAATAAATTTAAGTGTGATTTAAAAAATATGTAAAGCAAAACAGATGTACAAAACCAAAACAGAACAAACCAAAGGAAAACAAAACCCTTTCCAAAGCCAAAAGCTTTTGTGAGTTTTCCCAGTCTCATTGAACAGAACACTAAACGTAAAAAGTAAAAATAGTACAGAATAACCACATCAACTGCAAAATCTTCCTGTACTCGCATTTCTGTGTGGTTAAGTAATTAAACTAACCTTTCGTGGCTTTTGTATTCTGAGAAACCCAGGATGTGAAATTCTCACCAGTTGTGGATTCTGTGACCTCCACATTTTGAACAATGCCCGAAGTGAGTTTGGCATGGGCTTGATCAGTTTTTTCCTCCCTTCTCTTGATAAATGTTTCCCCTTTTCCACTTGGCTGGCAGAAAGACGACTATTAAACGTTCATTTGTTTAAGCTAACAGACTGTGGTCATCTGCTCCCCGGGGAAGGCAGGAATCCAAACAGGTCTAAAATGGCATCGTTTAGGAACACAATCAATTCATTATCTTTTTCATAAAGTTCGCATGTGCACACATTAATCATAACAGAGTGGCACTGGGCAGAAAGTTCTTACCTAAGCAAGTTCAGTGCTGCAGCATCTCTTTATCATTTAACTGCCTCTTGCAGTTAGGCTTTTATTGTCTGCTCATTCAGCTGTTGTTTTATGAGTGCTAGTGTATCTTTTGTATGCACCAGTTGAACAACCTCCAGCGAACCTTCATGCAGTGGGTCCCACA
>NW_008795823.1:0-326 GCF_000699145.1 Aptenodytes forsteri | reverse complement strand
GTCAATTAATTTGAAAAGTTTTAAAATACATTTTTGTATGTTTTCACTACAGCTAATACTTAATATAACAAAACACTTGGATTCTCTGCTGATTTACTATCACTCTTTGCAGAACCTTAGTATCAAGAGAAAAAACATATTTTCAGCTAGTTACCATGATGCCTGGTTCAAGATGCATAAGAAATTCCCAGACTGGATTATAACTACATCTAAGCTAAAACTTGAGGCTACACCTCACTTCTGGTACAGGAACAAGTTGAAGTATTTCTTTCAACTACAGCTGAATTAATGTTTGCAGTTTGTCATGGTTTAACCTCAGCTGGCAA
>NW_008795822.1:0-431 GCF_000699145.1 Aptenodytes forsteri | reverse complement strand
GAAGGGAAGGGAAGGGAGGGAGGGAGGGAAAGAAGGAGAGAAAGGAAGGAAGAAAGAAAGAAAAAGAAAGAAAGAAAGAGAGAGAGGGAGGGAGGGAAGGAAGGAGGAAAGGAAGAAGGAAAGAAAGGAAGAAAGGAAAAAAGATAGAAGGAAAGAAAGGAAGAAAGAAGGAAAGGAAGGAAGGAAGGAAGGAAGGAAGGAAGGAAGGAAGGAAGGAAGGAAGGAAGGAAGGAATTTTTTTAAGGAAGGAAGGAAGGAAGGAAGGGAGGAAGAAAGAGAGAAAGAAAGAATAAGTGTTAATTTTGGAAAGCAAATATTCCAACTGACATGTAGCATGAGTTCATGCCTGATGGAAACACGGGCTGATTAGTAAAATAATTGCAAGTGTTTTGATGCAAATAAATCACAAATCATAGAATCATAGAATCATT
>NW_008795821.1:0-622 GCF_000699145.1 Aptenodytes forsteri | reverse complement strand
TCCCCATTGTCCCTTGTCCCCATGGTCCCTGTGTCCCCATGTGCCCCTTTCCTGTGGTGCCCTTGTCCCTGTGGTCCCTGTGTCCCCATGGTCCCCTATGTCCCCATTGTCCCATGTCCCCATATGTCCCCATGTTGTCCCTTGTCCCCCATTGTCCCTTGGGTCCCCGTGTCCCCATGTGCCCCTTCCCTGGGGTGCCCTTGTCCCCATGGTCCCTGCATCCCCATTGTCCCTTGTCCCCATGGTCCCTGTGTCCCCATGTGCCCCTCGTGCCCATTGTCCCCCATTGTCCCCATTGTCCCACGGTCCCCTATGTCCCCATGGTCCCTGTGTCCCCATGGTCCCCATTGTTCCATGGTCCCCATTGTCCCATGTCCCCATGGGCCCCTGTGTCCCCATGGGCCCTGCGTCCCCATTGTCCCATGGTCCCCTATGTCCCCATGGTCCCTGTGTCCCCATGGTCCCCATTGTTCCATGGTCCCCATTGTCCCATGTCCCCATGGTGCCCCTTCCCTGGGCTGCCCTTGTCCCCATTGTCCCATGTCCCCATGGTCCCTGTGTCCTCATTGTCCCCCTTCATCCCCATTGTCCCATGTCCCCATGGTCCCCTATGTCCCCATTG
>NW_008795820.1:0-239 GCF_000699145.1 Aptenodytes forsteri | reverse complement strand
ACAGAAGTCCGGGTAGGTGACATCAGTTGCTCTTCCCTTGTACACTGATGCAGTCACTCCGTTGTAGAAGGCCACTAGATTAGTCAAGCACAATTTGCTCTTGGTGAAGCCATGTTGGCTGTCTCTAATCACCTCCCTCTGTGACTTCGATAGACTTTGACATAACTTCCAGGAAGGTCTATTCCATGATCTTACCAGTCACTGATGTGGGGCTGACTGGTTGGTAGTTCCCAGGGTCC
>NW_008795819.1:0-353 GCF_000699145.1 Aptenodytes forsteri | reverse complement strand
CCCGTCCCCATCCCCGGGGCTGCACGGTGCCATCCCAGGGGGGCGGCAGGACCCCAGGACCCCTGTCCCTGTCCCCAGCGGTCCCTGTCACCATCCCATGGCATGGTGGGACCCCCGTCCCCATCCCCGGGGCTGCACGGTGCCATCCCAGGGGGGCGGCAGGACCCCAGGACCCCTGTCCCTGTCACCAGCGGTCCCTGGCACCATCCCATGGCGGGCCCCCCGTCCCCATCCCCGGGGCTGCACGGTGGCACCCCTGGCACAGCAGGACCCCAGGACCCCCGTCCCCAGGGGTGCACGGTGGCATCCCACAGCACAGCGGGACCCCAGGACCCCCCTCCCCATCCCCGGCG
>NW_008795818.1:9021-14162 GCF_000699145.1 Aptenodytes forsteri | reverse complement strand
ACATCCAGGGACCCCAGCATCTGGGGACCCCCCAGCATCCAGGGACCCCCTAACATCCAGGGACCCCAGCATCTGGGGACCTCCCAGCATCTGGGGACCCCCGAACATCCAGGGACCCCCCAACATCTGAGGACTCCAGCATCCAGGGACCCCCCCCAACATCCAGGGACCCCCAGCATCCAGGGAACCCCCGACATCCAGGGACCCCCCAGCATCCAGGGAACCCCCAGCATCCGGGGACCCCCCAGGATCTCAGCACCTCAGCATCCCAGCACCCCAATATTTCAGGACCCTGGCATCTAGGGACCCCGGTGTCTTGGGACCGTGGCATTCAGGGACCCCGGATTCTCAGGAGCCAAATATCTGGGGACCCTGGCATCTTGGGACCCTGGCATTCAGGAACCCCGACATATGGGGACCCCAATATCTGGGGACCATGGCATCTGGGGACCCCGGCAAGGGGACCCTGACATTTGGGGACCCTGACATATGGGGACCCCAACATATGGGGACCGTGGCATCTGGGGACCCCGGCATCTCAGGAGTCCAGTATCTGGGGACCCCGGCATCTTGGGACCATGGCATTTGGGGACCCCAACATCTGGGGACCCCAACATCTGGGGACCATGGCATCTGGGGACCCTGGATTCTCAGGAGCCACGTATCTGGGGACCCCGGCATCTTGAGACCATGGATTTTGGGGACCCCAATATCTGGGGACCCTGACATTTGGGGACCCTGACATTTGGGGACCCTGACATATGGGGACCCCAACATCTGGGGACCATGGCATCTGGGGACCCTGGATTCTCAGGAGCCAAATATCTGGGGACCCTGACATATGGGGACCCCAACATCTGGGGACCATGGCATCTGGGGACCCTGGATTCTCAGGAGCCAAATATCTGGGGACCCCAGTATCTTGAGACCATGGATTTTGGGGACCCCAATATCTGGGGACCCCGGCATCTTGAGACCATGGATTTTGGGGACCCCAATATCTGGGGACCCTGACATTTGGGGACCCTGACATTTGGGGACCCTGACATTTGGGGACCCTGACATATGGGGACCCCAACATCTGGGGACCATGGCATCTGGGGACCCTGGATTCTCAGGAGCCAAATATCTGGGGACCCTGACATATGGGGACCCCAACATCTGGGGACCATGGCATCTGGGGACCCTGGATTCTCAGGAGCCAAATATCTGGGGACCCTGACATTTGGGGACCCTGACATATGGGGACCCCAACATCTGGGGACCATGGCATCTGGGGACCCTGGATTCTCAGGAGCCAAATATCTGGGGACCCTGACATTTGGGGACCCTGACATATGGGGACCCCAACATCTGGGGACCATGGCATCTGGGGACCCCAACATCTGGGGACCCCAACATCTGGGGACCCCAACATCTGGGGACCATGGCATCTGGGGACCCTGGATTCTCAGGAGCCACGTATCTGGGGACCCCAGCATCTTGAGACCATGGATTTTGGGGACCCCAATATCTGGGGACCCTGACATATGGGGACCCCAACATCTGGGGACCATGGCATCTGGGGACCCTGGATTCTCAGGAGCCAAATATCTGGGGACCCCGGCATCTTGAGACCATGGATTTTGGGGACCCCAATATCTGGGGACCCTGACATATGGGGACCCCAACATCTGGGGACCATGGCATCTGGGGACCCCAACATCTGGGGACCCCAACATCTGGGGACCATGGCATCTGGGGACCCCAACATCTGGGGACCATGGCATCTGGGGACCCTGGATTCTCAGGAGCCAAATATCTGGGGACCCTGACATATGGGGACCCCAACATCTGGGGACCATGGCATCTGGGGACCCCAACATCTGGGGACCATGGCATCTGGGGACCCTGGATTCTCAGGAGCCAAATATCTGGGGACCCCAGTATCTTGAGACCATGGATTTTGGGGACCCCAATATCTGGGGACCCTGACATTTGGGGACCCTGACATATGGGGACCCCAACATCTGGGGACCATGGCATCTGGGGACCCCAACATCTGGGGACCATGGCATCTGGGGACCCTGGATTCTCAGGAGCCAAATATCTGGGGACCCTGACATATGGGGACCCCAACATCTGGGGACCATGGCATCTGGGGACCCTGGATTCTCAGGAGCCACGTATCTGGGGACCCCGGCATCTTGAGACCATGGATTTTGGGGACCCCAATATCTGGGGACCCTGACATATGGGGACCCCAACATCTGGGGACCATGGCATCTGGGGACCCAGACATCTGGGGACCCCAACATCTGGGGACCATGGCATCTGGGGACCCTGGATTCTCAGGAGCCAAATATCTGGGGACCCTGACATATGGGGACCCCAACATCTGGGGACCATGGCATCTGGGGACCCTGGATTCTCAGGAGCCACGTATCTGGGGACCCCGGCATCTTGAGACCATGGATTTTGGGGACCCCAATATCTGGGGACCCTGACATATGGGGACCCCAACATCTGGGGACCCCAACATCTGGGGACCATGGCATCTGGGGACCCTGGATTCTCAGGAGCCAAATATCTGGGGACCCTGACATATGGGGACCCCAACATCTGGGGACCATGGCATCTGGGGACCCCAACATCTGGGGACCCCAACATCTGGGGACCATGGCATCTGGGGACCCAGACATCTGGGGACCCCAACATCTGGGGACCATGGCATCTGGGGACCCTGGATTCTCAGGAGCCAAATATCTGGGGACCCTGACATATGGGGACCCCAACATCTGGGGACCATGGCATCTGGGGACCCAGACATCTGGGGACCCCAACATCTGGGGACCATGGCATCTGGGGACCCTGGATTCTCAGGAGCCAAATATCTGGGGACCCTGACATTTGGGGACCCTGACATTTGGGGACCCTGACATATGGGGACCCCAACATCTGGGGACCATGGCATCTGGGGACCCTGGATTCTCAGGAGCCAAATATCTGGGGACCCTGACATATGGGGACCCCAACATCTGGGGACCATGGCATCTGGGGACCCCAACATCTGGGGACCCCAACATCTGGGGACCATGGCATCTGGGGACCCTGGATTCTCAGGAGCCAAATATCTGGGGACCCTGACATATGGGGACCCCAACATCTGGGGACCATGGCATCTGGGGACCCTGGATTCTCAGGAGCCACGTATCTGGGGACCCCAGCATCTTGAGACCATGGATTTTGGGGACCCCAATATCTGGGGACCCTGACATTTGGGGACCCTGACATTTGGGGACCCTGACATATGGGGACCCCAACATCTGGGGACCATGGCATCTGGGGACCCCAACATCTGGGGACCATGGCATCTGGGGACCCCAACATCTGGGGACCATGGCATCTGGGGACCCTGGATTCTCAGGAGCCAAATATCTGGGGACCCTGACATATGGGGACCCCAACATCTGGGGACCATGGCATCTGGGGACCCCAACATCTGGGGACCATGGCATCTGGGGACCCAGACATCTGGGGACCCCAACATCTGGGGACCATGGCATCTGGGGACCCTGGATTCTCAGGAGCCAAATATCTGGGGACCCCAGTATCTTGAGACCATGGATTTTGGGGACCCCAATATCTGGGGACCCTGACATATGGGGACCCCAACATCTGGGGACCCCAACATCTGGGGACCATGGCATCTGGGGACCCCAACATCTGGGGACCATGGCATCTGGGGACCCTGGATTCTCAGGAGCCACGTATCTGGGGACCCCAGCATCTTGAGACCATGGATTTTGGGGACCCCAATATCTGGGGACCCCAGTATCTTGAGACCATGGATTTTGGGGACCCCAATATCTGGGGACCCTGACATATGGGGACCCCAACATCTGGGGACCATGGCATCTGGGGACCCAGACATCTGGGGACCCCAACATCTGGGGACCATGGCATCTGGGGACCCTGGATTCTCAGGAGCCAAATATCTGGGGACCCTGACATATGGGGACCCCAACATCTGGGGACCATGGCATCTGGGGACCCTGGATTCTCAGGAGCCAAATATCTGGGGACCCCAGCATCTTGAGACCATGGATTTTGGGGACCCCAATATCTGGGGACCCTGACATTTGGGGACCCTGACATATGGGGACCCCAACATCTGGGGACCATGGCATCTGGGGACCCAGACATCTGGGGACCCCAACATCTGGGGACCATGGCATCTGGGGACCCCAACATCTGGGGACCATGGCATCTGGGGACCCTGGATTCTCAGGAGCCAAATATCTGGGGACCCCAGCATCTTGAGACCATGGATTTTGGGGACCCCAATATCTGGGGACCCTGACATTTGGGGACCCTGACATATGGGGACCCCAACATCTGGGGACCATGGCATCTGGGGACCCTGGATTCTCAGGAGCCACGTATCTGGGGACCCCAGTATCTTGAGACCATGGATTTTGGGGACCCCAATATCTGGGGACCCCGGCATCTTGAGACCATGGATTTTGGGGACCCCAATATCTGGGGACCCCAGTATCTTGAGACCATGGATTTTGGGGACCCCAATATCTGGGGACCCCGGCATCTTGAGACCATGGATTTTGGGGACCCCAATATCTGGGGACCCTGACATTTGGGGACCCTGACATTTGGGGACCCTGACATTTGGGGACCCTGACATTTGGGGACCCTGACATTTGGGGACCCTGACATATGGGGACCCCAACATCTGGGGACCCCAACATCTGGGGACCATGGCATCTGGGGACCCTGGATTCTCAGGAGCCACGTATCTGGGGACCCCGGCATCTTGAGACCATGGATTTTGGGGACCCCAATATCTGGGGACCCTGACATTTGGGGACCCCGGCACCTTGGGACCCTGGCATTTGGGGACCCCAACATCTGGGGACCCCAACATCTGGGGACCATGGCATCTGGGGACCCCGGCATCTGGGGACCCCAACATCTGGGGACCATGGCATCTGGGGACCCTGGATTCTCAGGAGCCACGTCTCTGGGGACCCCGGCATCTTGAGACCATGGATTTTGGGGACCCCAATATCTGGGGACCCTGACATTTGGGGACCCCGACATATGGGGACCCCGACATATGGGGACCGTGGCATCTGGGGACCCCG
>NW_008795818.1:436-700 GCF_000699145.1 Aptenodytes forsteri | reverse complement strand
GGCACCAATGCCACTAACACAACCACCACCACCGGCACAACTGCTGGCACCGGCACCGCCGCCGGCCCCCGATGGGCCAGGGACACCACGCAGCCCCCGGACACTGTCCCCAACCCCCTGCTGCCACCAGCCCCCCTGTCCCTGACCCCAAAGCCCGCTGTCCCTGTCCCCACGGTGGAACCGGGCTCCTGTCCCCAAACCCGTGGCACAGCCAGGGTCCTGTCCCTGTCCCTGCCCTGTCCCTGACCCCAAAGTGTCCCTGTC
>NW_008795818.1:0-420 GCF_000699145.1 Aptenodytes forsteri | reverse complement strand
CGTCCCCACGGCGGAACCAGGGTCCTGTCCCCAAATCCATGGCACAGCCGGGGTCCTGTCCCCGTCCCTGTCCCCATCCCCACAGCAGAGTTGGGGTCCTGTCCCCAAATCCATGGCAGAGACGGGGTCCTCTCCCTGTCCCCATGGTAATGCTGGGGTCCTGTCCCTGTCCCCGTCCCCGTGTCACAGCAGGGTCCATCCCTCTCCCCATCCCCATCCTCGTGTCACAGCGGGGTCCCGTCCCTGTCCCCATGTCACAGCGGGGTTCATCCCTGTCCCCGTCCCCTTGTCACAGCAGGGTCCATCCCTGTCCCCCTGCCCTGTCCCCGTCCCCTTGTCACAGCGGGGTCCATCCCCGTCCCCGTCCCCGTGTCACAGCAGGGTCCCGTCTCCTTGTCACAGCGGGGTCCATCCCTGTCC
>NW_008795817.1:0-410 GCF_000699145.1 Aptenodytes forsteri | reverse complement strand
ACTCTATCCCAGTCAAAACCAGCACATCCACCTAAAGCTGAAAAAATCACTGAAGATGGTAACAGAGACAAAAAGGAGCAGCTCAGCTCCAGGTTTTTCAACTGTCCTCCAGAGACAGTAAGTATCTGGTGATCCTCTCAACTGAAGAGAGAACTTGGTAATACTTTGTCATCACACAGTTGTCTAAATAAAGAGGTAATACGATGTTTTGGTCTGAACACAAGTAACGAAAGCCAGAAGGGAGCACAAATTTAGAATTTCAAGTGGGTTTCTCAGTTTTTTTTGAAGACAGCCCATAGGTATTGCTTTAAACCTGGCACAACCACTTTTACCAAGTCCTGAAGCTCTTTGCTGGTATGAAGAATGCATTAGCCAAGGATGATTACAATAAGTAGTTCAGAACCCTGACT
>NW_008795816.1:0-281 GCF_000699145.1 Aptenodytes forsteri | reverse complement strand
AACCGAAAGTAAAAAAGTAAAGCATGCCTGTTTTGTTGATCTGATCTATCATGTTATCCATTGGAGTCCATCCATTCACACGTTATGCTGTTTTTTCAGATATATTACTGATGAATCATCAAACTATAAATATCACAGGCAGTTTTTATTAGACGATTACATTTTATTAACTTTAATTGTATGAAGACTGACTTCATACAGACTTTATAAAGAGAAAAATCAATATGGTTTTAGGTATTGGTCCAATGGGAATATCAGCTGTTATTAACTCTTTATGTATC
>NW_008795815.1:0-734 GCF_000699145.1 Aptenodytes forsteri | reverse complement strand
TCGCACAAGGGTTCACGAGAGGGTTTGCACGAGGGCTCACAAGAGGGTTTGCACAAGGGTTTGTGAAAGGGTTTGCACGAGGGTTTACCTGAGGGTTTGCACAAGGATTCTCACAAGGGTTTGCACGTGGTTTTGCACGCAGATTGACACGAGGGTTTGCACGAGGGTTCACAGGAGGCTTTGCACAGGGGATTGCATGGGGGTTTGCACAAGGGTTTGCACAAGGGTTTGCATGAGGATCCACAGGGGGGCTCGCACGAGGGTCTGCGTGCAGATGGACGGGAGGGTTTGCACGAGGGTTCACACATTGATTGGCACGAGGGTTCACACAAGGGCTCGCACGTTGATTGGCACGAGGGTTTGCACGAGGATCCGCGGGGGGGGCTCGCACGAGGCTCTGCGTGCAGACGGATGGGAAGGTTTGCATGTGGGTTGACAGGAGGGTTTGCACGAGGGTTCGCACGAGGGTTTGCACGAGGATCTGGGGGGGACTCACACGAGGGTCTGCGTGCAGATGGATGGGAGGGTTCGCACGTGGATTGACAGGAGGGTTCGCACGAGGGTTTGCATGTTGATTGGCACGAGGGTTCGCACGAGGGTTCGCACGAGGGTTTGCACGAGGATCGGGGGGGCTCGCACAAGGCTCTGCGTGCAGACGGGCAGGAGGGTTTGCATGTGGATTGACACGAGGGTTCGCACGAGAGTTTGCACGAGGATCCGTATGAGGGCTCACA
>NW_008795814.1:0-563 GCF_000699145.1 Aptenodytes forsteri | reverse complement strand
AGGGGATCCCAAGGTGGTGTGGGGGGATGTGGGGGGGTGTCTCGGTGCTGACCCCCCACCACCACCAACCACGGACCACGGTGCCGGTCTGGGGGGGGCCGGGCCGGTCTGGGGGTACGGCGGGGGGCGGCATGGTGTGGTGCTGGTGTTGAAGTGGCTGTTTTTTCAGCCACATCCTGGGCAGGACTTGGCAAACGGGCGCCAGATCTCCTGCCCGCGCCTCGTTGGGGTGTCGCACCCAGCACCGGGACCCCAACTGGGGTCCTGGCGTAACTGGGTGCCCTCTCCCAGGGCACCCCGTTCCCTGCCGGGTGTCCATCTCTCCCGAGGAACCGACGGTGGAGTTCGGCACCTCCCTCCTCCTCAACTGCACCAGCTCTTGCCGTAACTACAGCCGGCTGAGCTGGGAGGTCTCCATCACCAAGATGGGGACGCGGGGACCCGGCTGGGTGTCCCTCAGCATCCCCAACGTCACCGACTGGAGCTTGGAGCTCCAGTGTTTCGGCGTTTTCGGGGAGCACCGGGATATCGCCACCACCACCCTCCATGCTTATCGTAAGGAC
>NW_008795813.1:5142-5864 GCF_000699145.1 Aptenodytes forsteri | reverse complement strand
GAGGGGAGGGATGTGGGGAGGTGAGACGGGGACATGGGACATGGGGAGACATGGAGGGATGAGGGGACCAGGGACGTGAAGGACGATGGAGGGACGGGAGATGGAGGGATGTGGGGAGGTGAGGGGGCACGGGGACAGGGGGGGATATGGTGGGATGAGGGGACACGAGACACGAAGAACGTGGGGACGTGGTGGGATGAGGGGACACGAAGGACACGGGGACATCGGGGGCCGTGGGGCGACATGGGGAGATGAGGGGACACGGGAGGACATGGTGGGATGAGGGAACGTGGGGGGACATGGTGGGATGAGGGGACGTGGGACATGAAGAACGTGGGGCCATGGAGGGACATGGAGGGACATGGTGGGCCGAGGGGACGTGGGGACATGGGAGGACATGGAGGGACGTGGTGGGCCGAGGGGACGTGGGACACGAAGGACGTGGGGCACGAAGGGACGGGGGGAGATGGGACATGAAGGACGTGGTGGGCCGAGGGGACGCGGGGACGTGGGAGATCATGGAGGGCCAGCGGAACATGGCGGGTCACGGAGGGTTGAGGGGGACACGTGGGCGACGTAAGGGGACACGGAGGGGACACGGGGACCCCCGGGCTCCCCCTAACCCCCACTTATCCCTCTCCCCCCCCAGCTTTTGGGAGGTGGCAGTGGCCAACGGGATGGACATCTTCCGTGTCTTTGATGCCCTCAACTACCTCCCCAAC
>NW_008795813.1:3775-4024 GCF_000699145.1 Aptenodytes forsteri | reverse complement strand
TGCGGGAGCAGTTCCCCGAGGTGCCGCTGCACGTCCACACCCACGACACCGCCGGGGCCGCCGTCGCCTCCATGCTGGCAGCCGCCAACGCCGGCGCCGACGTGGTGGACGTGGCCGTGGACGCCATGGCCGGCATGACCTCCCAACCCAGCATGGGCGCCGTGGTGGCCTGCGCCCGTGGGACCCCCCTCGACACAGGTACGGACAGCCCCGTGGAGGGGCCACCACGGTCGCGGAGGTGCCGCCGGG
>NW_008795813.1:2950-3688 GCF_000699145.1 Aptenodytes forsteri | reverse complement strand
TGGTGGCGGAGGTGCCACCGTGGTCTTGGCAATGCCAACGTTGTCATGGAGGTGCCACCATGGTTATGGAGGTGGTGACGTGGTCGCGGAGGTGCCACCATGGTCTTGGCAATGGCAACGTGGTCATGGAGGGGCCACCATGGTCATAAGGTGGGGACCGTGGTTACGGAGGTGCCACCCTGGTTATGGAGGTGGTGACGTGGTCACGGAGGTGCCACCGTGGTCTTGGCAATGCCACCGTGGTCACGGAGGTGCCACCGTGGTCGTGGAGGTGCCAGCGTGGCCTTGGCAATGGCAACGCGGTCACGCTAATGGCACGTTGGTTGTGGCAATGGCACTATGGCCGTGGTCAGGGCGATGCCACCGCGGTCACGGAGGCGCCGCCACGGTGGTGGTGTCATGGCCACGTTGACGGACCCATGGCCATGGCGACGCCACTGTGGTCATGGCAATGACTCCGTGGTCATGGCAATGGCGCTACGGCCATGGGGATGCCACCACGGTCATGGCGATGCCGCCGTGGTCATGGAGGCGCCGCCGTGGCCGTGGCGACGGACCCGTGGCCGTGGTGATGCCAGCGTGGTGGCGGCCACGGCGATGCCCCCTCAGTCGTGACATTCCGCCCAATCCGCGGTGTCCCTCAACCAACGGTGGCCCCCAACCCACGGCCGCCCCTCGCCGCAGTCTCCCCAGTGCACGGCGGCCCCATGGGGGTCCCCACCCACGGGTGCCCTCCAC
>NW_008795813.1:1067-1730 GCF_000699145.1 Aptenodytes forsteri | reverse complement strand
TGGGTGCTCCATGGGTTGGGTGCTCCATGGGATGGGTGCTCCATGGGATGGGCGCTCCGTGGGATAGGTGCTCCGTGGGATGGGCGCTCCATGGGTTGGGTGCTCCATGGGTTGGGTGCTCCATGGGTTGGGTGCTCCATGGGTTGGGTGCTCCATGGGTTGGGTGCTCCATGGGTTGGGTGCTCCATGGGTTGGGTGCTCCATGGGATGGGTGCTCCATGGGATGGGCGCTCCATGGGATGGGTGCTCCATGGGTTGGGTGCTCCATGGGATGGGTGCTCTCCGTGGGGCAAGACCCCTCTAGGGGTGAGCTGCTCCCCAATCCCTAGGCAGGATCCCTGTGGGGGGCAGCGTAGCGGGGTGACACCTTGGGGTGACATCACGAGGTGACACCCACGGGGTGACGCCGCCGGGTGTTGCCGGGCGCAGGTGACGCCGTCCTCGAAGGTGGTGGGGGACCTGGCGCAGTTCATGGTGCAGAACGGGCTGTCGCGGGAGGAGGTGGAGGCGCGGGCGGACGAGCTCTCCTTCCCCCTCTCCGTCGTGGAGTTCCTCCAGGGTCACATCGGAACCCCCCCGGGGGGCTTCCCCGAGCCCTTCCGCTCCCGGGTGCGTGGGGGTGCTGGGAGGGGACTGGGAGGCACTGGGAAGGGACTGGGAGGG
>NW_008795813.1:0-320 GCF_000699145.1 Aptenodytes forsteri | reverse complement strand
GGTTTGCTGGAGGCCGTTGCCATGGCGCCACACGCCCGTGACAGCACGTGGCGCTGGTTGTCACGGCAACGGTCCGTGGCAACAGCCCGCCCCCCCCGCCGTGCCAGCTGCCTGGCAATGGCCTGGCGCTGGTTGCCATGGCACCCGTCCCTAGCAACAGCTCCCAGTGTTAGTTGCCATGGCACCTGACCGTAGCAACAGGTCCCAGGGCTGGTTGCTATGGCATGCGACCGTAGCAACGGGTCCTAGCCATGGTTGCCATGGCACCCGACTGTAGCAACGGGTCCTAGCCGTGGTTGCCGCGGGACCCCACCCCAGCA
>NW_008795812.1:0-343 GCF_000699145.1 Aptenodytes forsteri | reverse complement strand
GGGGGAGGGGGAGGAAAAGAAAGGGAAAGAGGGGAAAGAAAGTGAAAGTGAGGAAAGAAAGTGAAAGTAAAAGAAAATGAAAGTGGGGAAAGGAAGGGAAAGTAAGAAAAGAAAGGGAAAGTGAGGAAAGAAAGTGAAAATAAAGTGAAAGCGAGGAAAGAAAGGGAAAATTAAAGAAAGTGAAAGTGAGGGAAGAAAGAAAGTGAGGAAAGGGAAAATTAAAGAAAGTGAAAGTGAGGGAAGAAAGTGAAAATAAATGAAAGTGAGGCAAGAAAGGGAAAGTGAAAGTGAGGAAAGGGAGAGTGAGGAAAGAGAGGGAAAACAAAAGTGAAAGTGAGGAAGG
>NW_008795811.1:874-1173 GCF_000699145.1 Aptenodytes forsteri | reverse complement strand
CCGTTGCCGTAAAACCACCGACTTTAGGCGGTGGATATAAGGCAACTTGTACACTATAACGCTTGCATAAATTTTGCTAAAATAATTTGCATGAAAACACTCAAGCTACGCATACGAGATAAACACACAGCAAAGCTTAACCGCCTAAGTGGTTTGGTTAATTTCGTATGGAACTACGTTAATGCGTTAAGCTATGAGCATCTTAAGCGTACTGGCAAGTTCTTTAGTGCTTACGACCTAAACGAATACACCAAAGGTAGCGGTGAATTACTGGGGTTACACTCGCAAACCATTCCAGC
>NW_008795811.1:0-853 GCF_000699145.1 Aptenodytes forsteri | reverse complement strand
GCCAAAGCTAGAAAACAATTCAAAAAAGCTAAATTATCATGGCGAACCAACAACCCAACATCAAAGCGTAAAAGCTTGGGTTGGCTACCGTTTAAACAATCTGCCATCAAACACATCGCCACACACCAAACAGGTAAAAAAGGCTTAAAATCCACCTTACAGCTTAGTTTAGCCAAAGGACAAAAGCTAATCATCGACCTATGGGACAGCTACAACCTTAGCCTATATCAAATTAACACCCTTGAGCCCCGCGGGCGGCCGCAAACGCCAGCCGTAACCGTTGGTATGCCTGTATCACAGTCAAAGACTATCCCAAACAATCATGCGGAACGGGTAGCGTAGGCATTGACTTAGGGCTTAAAGACAGTGCTACCGCCTCAAACGGTGACAAGCTAACCATTAAGCAAACGCTCAAATATGCCAAAGATTTAGCTATAGCCCAACGCTCAAACAACAAAAAACGTATCAAGGCTATCCATGCCAAAATCAAAAACACAAGGCAAGACCTGATACACAAATTCACCACCCAATTAGTCAAAGACAATGCCCTAATCGTGGTCGGTGATATTCAGAGTAATCAATTTAACAGTATAAAAGGCAAACTCGCCAAATCGGTTTACGATGCAGGCTGGTTTGAACTGAAACTATAACTGACCTACAAATGCGAGAACGCAGGTTGTCGTTTTGAAATCGTGAATGAGAGATACACGAGTGTTTGCTTGTCGACAGAAACCCCCGCCAATAGTCCGAAAGGTAGAAAATCGCTTGGAATAAGAGAATGGATATGTGCTTCGTGTGGCACATGGCATGATAGAGATATCAATGCCAGTAAGAACATTCTTGCGGTCGGGCT
>NW_008795810.1:0-2418 GCF_000699145.1 Aptenodytes forsteri | reverse complement strand
CGCATGGATCTCCATCCACTACCTCCACTAGGTGGCAGACCGAAGGACCTCGCTAACACACCATCCCTCAAACATCGGTGTGCTACTCTCAGGCTTATCTCTAGCAAGAGTTTTATCTCTTTCCCCCTTCAAATCTAGTTTAAAGCTCTTCTAGGAACTCTAAGGCCAAATTCTCAGTCTTTTAATGTGAATTTTGAAGAAAGCCATGTTTAAATCCAAGGTAGCAATTTCATGTTATGGTAGAGCTGTAAACAAAATCCTAGTTGTCTTTGTACACGCTAGAACACTAGAATCAATTTGTGAGATCAACTGCCTTTGAAGAAATGTGTTCCCTAGGAGAAAGTCTCATCCCACCTTATTTTAATCCCTTATTATTAGTTATTCTAGTTATTTTAACTATTTTATATACCTAAGCCACATTAGGATGAATTGCCTCATGCAGATTCCTCTCCCCAGATGATGAGATAAGTAGCTTGGAGTAGATGTCTGATCTCCAGGAAAGTCAATTATGCTGAGCTGGATCTTAAGCCAAAGGAAAGACCTGAAAAGCATTGTACATTTCTCTTCCTTCTACACCCTGTCCTGTGTTGTTGATTGCAATGATGGAAATCTTGGCTAATGATAAACACTTTTGAAAATCTAGAAAGTTATTCAAGCTAAGTGACTAGCTCATTCAGTTTTCTGTCATTTGCATAATGCCTGCCCACATGAAAGGCTAAATTAACTCTAATCCATTTTCAGATGCATCAACCATCCAGGCTAAGTTGTGTTATACTAATATGGCACATTATAGAAATTAATTAATTAATGTTTGTAAAACTCGTAACAGTCTTTGTATGGTCCACAGAAGTATCACAGGTTGCCATTCCGTTCAATATACTTCCTCTTCCAAATCAGTGTAATCTGCCATGAACTTCATGTCAAAAATCACAACAGGAAAAAAAAGAGACATTTTGAATTTCTTCTTATTACTTGGGTATCCTTCACCTTTGACTTCAACCAATCATTTCCTGCCTTTGTGAAATTTCATTTTAGCAGTACTTGGTGAACTGTGAAAGATCAAGATTAAAAAATTCTCCATACTTCCATACTGCTTTACTGCATGCAAAAGCTTATGTTTACAGCAATTTTGACAGGGGAAAAAAAACAAAGCAAAGCAAAACAAAACCCAAGTGTCCAAAAATAAGTGAGCAAGAAGAGTACAGAATAAACATACAGCTTTTCTTTATTTCTCATTGTATGTGAATTATTTCAGTTGGACCTCACCTTCCTGTAACCATATTTTTTTGGTCTCAGTGAGACAAATCACATTTTTTACAGCTTAATTTATGCATGCACCATGTTAAAGTTCTATAAAGCATTTTGTACATTTCATCTTTCATCATTTTAATATGCAACAGCAATAATGCAAAGAGAAACTTTTTCTTCTGAGTTCATGCAAGCATGCCCATCTCTAAACCAAAAGAAAGATGTCATTACAGACTAGTGATATTTCCAGAGAGGATGCATTAGCATTAAAAATAAATGCTCTGCATTCAGATAAATGCAGAGATAAGTCTATGCAAAAAACCACAGTTTTATATTCATGTTATTCAGTAATGTGTAAGAACATGGTTACAAAAAAGCTTTTACCATATATATATATATGAGTACACAATGTACTTATTACTTTTAGAAAAAAAGATTCCAGTGCTCTTTAGCAAACCTGGATGCAATTAATTTCAAGGAATGTGGTTCTTTCACTCATGAGAAGGGTGGCTAACAGACCACTAGTTAATTTACTAAATAAAGTCCATGAGAAGAACAGCTTAGTAGTATGTGTTCATCTGTTCCAGGAAACTCTTCATTAAGATATATTTAGATATAAATTATCATGTACATGCAGGGTTTTCTTATAATAGGTATTTTTGCATGAGTGCAAGATATGACTTTGAACATATTTACTATAAAAATAGATGAGAAAAAAATAATTTAAAAAAAATTACTGTTGTATCTGTGGCCAGAACTGTAACACAGTAAACATGATTTTTTGCCATTTCTAGTAAAAGGTTTTAGGCTCTGCCCTGAGCTGAGAGCACAGGTCTCAGGACTGGGATGGGCTCATCTTGGCCAGAGCTGGGCTGAGCTGGTTTCAATGCCTGCCTTGTGACCAAGGGCCTGTTGCCTTCCCTGCCTGAGCTTGAGCTCCACCAGTACCTCCATGGGAAGGGTCTGGCAAACCCAGGGGGTCCCCATGTGTGAGCATGGGGAAACTGTGGGGGTCACGTTCATCCCTTAGCTGGGAGCAGCCAGAAGGCAGCAACCTGAGGTAAGGAAACAGTGTATCAAACTAAGGAGGAAGGGCCTTACCCCACTTCAAACACAAATCTCCCATACACTTCATGAATAATTCTGGAGGGCGGACTTTGGCCTGTTTAG
>NW_008795809.1:0-523 GCF_000699145.1 Aptenodytes forsteri | reverse complement strand
ACACTGGGCCTGTGGAGAGATGCCTTCAAGAAGGGCCATTGCACCTGGAGCTGTTCTCTCATCAGCACAAGGTGTGTGCACAGCTCTGCTGTCCCTAAGTACTCTCATGGGGTCTGGGCCTGCTCAGGGAGGGAGGGAAGGGGACAGGACAGGAGGGGAGCTGCGAGGAGGGGAGCTTCCCTGGATTGCTCTGGATTGGCAAGTCTTTCCAAAAATAAGGGTGGAGTGGCATGCCGGGAGCCGCTCACATCGGCCAGGCCGGCACCTGGCAGGAGACAGGGCTCTGTCCCCGGTCCCACTGCCCATGCTGAGCCCAGCACCCAGGGCCTCCCTCAGGCCTCGCCTTCCCTTGGGTAGTGAGGAGGAGAGATGCCCTGTCCTGGCATGGTGCAGGGCATCCTCCTGTGGCCAGAAGGAAGGACAGAGCCCCATCACTCTCTCCACAGGGGCTGAACGCTGTACTTCGTGTCTGTCCCCGGGGCTCCCCCGTGCTTGCAGGCCCCACAGGGCTTCAGGGCCAAGC
>NW_008795808.1:0-2223 GCF_000699145.1 Aptenodytes forsteri | reverse complement strand
CTTGATCAATATTGGCATCGCTTCACTGTAAAAAAGCTATTTAACCCCAGTTCGGGATAAGCCACATTGTTCGCTTCACTGTTGACATCTAAATTAACCCCAGTTCGGGATAAGCCACATTGTAACTCATTGATACTATTTACAATGTTACTACCCGTCCCTGCTGAGGCATATTTTTGATGGTGGGTTTATACGGAAACCAGCAATAAGAAATCAAACCTGACAGCAAGTTTGTAATAAAACCCGTGACACTACGATGGCGTGAGTGTTCGATTTGGCACAAGTTTTTAAGCTCTCCAAACATCGTTTCAACCAAAGAGCGATGATTGAGTAGTGCCTCATCCATAGGCTCAAGTAATTGGGGTTTCATATTACGCCGAAGTTTAGTGATCAAAGTAGTATCACTGTGTTTTGTGAGCCACTCGTTTAGGGCTTTACTGATATAGCCTCTATCACCGAATAGCTTACCAAACAAAGGTGTTGCCATATCCTTAACAGGCACTCTGTCATCCGTATTACCCGCAGTGACTTTAACAGATACAAGCTCGCCCTTATGATTGATAATGGCGTGCAGCTTAAAGCCATAGAACCAGCCCATGCTGCTTTTGCCTCGGGTTGCAAGTCCCTTAAAGACTTTATGACGGTAGATACGCTTGTTATGACAAACTGCTATCTTGGTTGAATCAATATAGCTGATACCCGTACAGTCGCCCATCATGCTTTGCAAGTAGCTGCACAGTGGTATGATACTGCGCGGCACAAGCTCTATAAATTGCGAGTAGCTCGGCAGGTTTGGAAACTCCCGTTTCATCATGCCAAGCATGTGATGGTAGTAAAAAGACTTAAACTGTCGATACCGCAGTTGATGAAACAGTACCAAGATGGTCATCATCTCTGCTACACTTATCTGGCATGCTCTTAACCTTTGGTGTCCCGTTGCGATTAAATGAGCGTCAAACTCAGGTTTGAATTGCTGATAAAAGTCGACAATATGGCAGTATAGTTCGGTTAGGTTGTCCATGTAAGAAGTCCTTGTTGTGAAGTTTGTCTTGGTAAACTTACTTTAGCAACTTCGGACTTCTTTTTTTTATTGATAAAGTAAAAGTACGGCTCAACATAAAACATCCTTAAAAGTAAACACGAATAAATAACTGAAGTTACGCAGCCCTTTAAAAAAGCGCTATCATAACAAAAAAAGCAGTCAGCGAGAGTAAACAAATGAACAAAGACATGATAGAACTCTACAGCGACTACCTCATCGCAAGTTTTGGGCAAACCACCGCCACAGGACTTGCCAATCTACTACAAGGGAGCATCTACCATGACAGCATCACCCGCTTTCTAAACAGTGAAACACTCACCGCCAAAGAACAATGGCAACTGATTAAACCCATGCTAAGACAGCATGAAAATGCCACACCCAATGCCATCGGCTATCTCATCTTTGATGACACCATACAGCCCAAACCACACACAAGCGTCGACGACATCAACTGCTGGCACTACGACCATACCCAAAACAAAAATGTTAAAGGCATTAACCTGCTTAACTGTCTGTATCATCGCAAAGATATCGACATACCCTTAAGCTTTGACATCATCACCAAACCCAATGTCTTTACCGATGACAAAGGCAAGGTAAAATGTAAAAGTGATAAAACCAAAAATCAGCGACTGCTTGATATGTTTGATAGCGCAATCAAAAACCAAGTCAAATTCGACTATGTATTAGCCGATTCTTGGTTTTCAGCCAAAGCAACATTCAAACATATTCGTAAAGCTAACAAGCATTTCATCTTTGCGTTAAAGTCAAATCGCTTGGTGGCTTTAACCGCGGATGATAGAGAAAAAGGTAACTTTGTACGTATTGATGAATCTAATCTACCCGATAATACCCCTGTTCACGGCTTTTTAAATGACTATCATGATGAAGTCTTGTTATTACGCCGAGTCTTTACAAACAAGGACGATTCTACAGGGGTGTTATATCTGGTATGCTCAGATTTGCAATGCGACAAGGATAAATTTATCAACGGCTATCAAAAACGATGGCAGGTTGAAGTGTATCATAAGTCGTTAAAGCAAAATGCCAATTTGGGTAAGTCGCCTGCTCATAGCCAAAGGGCTCGGTTTAATCATATGTTTTTAGCCACGTATGCGGTGTTTAAGCTTGAGTGTTTGAAAATCAAAACCAAGTTAAATCATTTCGCTTTGCGTTTAAAG
>NW_008795807.1:0-355 GCF_000699145.1 Aptenodytes forsteri | reverse complement strand
TAACAAGATTTTGAAATGAAATTTTTTACCACCTTACAGCAATTTAATCTAAAGCTCTGCTGTACAAAGTAGCTGAGTCGTTGCTTTTTAGTATTGAGTTTTTGCTTTTTAGTATGTCACTCCACAGACTAGAAAATAATCAATAGTCTTCTTAACTCCACTAAAAAATTCAGATTACCATGTAGAAAACTGTCATGTAATTAAATCTTGATACACACAAACAGAAAAGAATATTAAGTACGACTATTAAAGATAGGTTTAATTTCAAAAAACCCACAACATTTTAAAAAGCTTTGATTAGCAAACAAACACAAAAGGAAAATGGCAAAGACAAAACAAAAGTTTTCATATAGTT
>NW_008795806.1:0-285 GCF_000699145.1 Aptenodytes forsteri | reverse complement strand
TAATTTGCTTTAACATTATTCTCACATGCTCTACTTTGTTTTTAACAAGAAAGCACAAGATACTTGATTCTGTTATTAGAAGCAGCAGTAGTTTCGTTTCAAAACAAAGATCGATGTATTTGAATTTCTGCACAATTCATTCTAAATTAACAAAATTTGCCTTGGCAAAACTGCCTCATAAAGAAAGGCAAATTGTAATTTAACTGCCTTGGATCAAATGAAGTTAGTGACAACACCATTCTCATTATGGTATGTTCCCATTTTCTCTTAATCTGTTTCTAAATA
>NW_008795805.1:2372-2966 GCF_000699145.1 Aptenodytes forsteri | reverse complement strand
GTCCCCTGCTCCCTTCTCCTCCTCCTCTTTCACCACCTCCTCCACCTTGTCCTCCTCCTGCTCCCTCCTCCTTTTCTCCCTCATCATCACGCTCTTGACTCCTGCAGCCCCCTTCTCCTCCTCCGTCTCTTCCTCCTCCTCCTCAGGATGTTTTCTCCTGCTGCCTACTTCTCCTTTCACTCCTCCTCCTTTTCCTACTCCTACTCATCAAGCCGTTGTCTCTTCATGCCTCCTCCCCCTCTTCCTCCTCCTCCCTGCCATGCTGTTGTTCCCTGCTGCCTTCAACTACTCCTCATTTTTCCCCTCCTCCTTCTGCCTCCTTCTCCTCCTTGTCCTCCTCGTCATTCTCTTGACCCTCCTGCCTAGTCCTCCTCATTATCTGTTCTCTCCTGCGGCCTCCTCCTCCTCCTCTTCATCATGCTGCGGTCGCCTGCTGCCTTCTCCTCCTCCTCATTACGCTCCTCTCTCCTCCTGCCTCCACCGCCTCCTCATCATCATCATACTGCTCTCTTCTCTGCCTCCTTCTCCTCTTCCTTGTCCTCATTTTCCTCCCACCATGCTGTTCTCTCCTGCAGCCTCCTCCTCCTCCTCCTC
>NW_008795805.1:0-1636 GCF_000699145.1 Aptenodytes forsteri | reverse complement strand
GATCAGAGAGAATGGCTGCTTGCATCATGAAATGGCATTAGTGGTGCTAAGTGCATTACCAGGGGATGAAAGCAGGGGGTACTGGCAACAGAAGGCAAAAATGGCAGAAGCAATAGGAGGCAACAGCAGGTAACAGGACCAAAACCAGGAACAGGAGGCAAGAAATTATGAGGAGGAAGAGACAACATGAGGCAAGAGGAGAGAAGAGGAGGAGGAGAAGGAGGAGGCAGCAAGAGGCAACAGTATGAAGATGAGGAATAGAAAACAGAGGAGGAGGAGGAGGAGGAGGCAGTAGGAAACAAGATCATGACTAGGCGGAGGATGAAGAGGAGGCAGGTGATAATAGCATGACGATGAGGAATAGAGAACAGAGGAGGGGGAGAAGGAGGAAGAGGAGGAGAAAGATGAGGAGAAGGAATAGGTGGAGGAGGAGTATGGGGAGGAGGAGGAAGAAGAGGAGGATTTTAAGGAGGAGGCGGCAGAGGAGGAGGAGGCAGTAGGAGACGAGCATGACAAGGAGGAGTAGGCATATGAGGAGAAAAAGGGGGAGAAGGAGGCAGAAGGAGAGAACTGGAGGAGGAGGAGGAGGAGGAGGAGGAGGAGGAGGAGGAGGAGGAGGAGGAGGAGGAGGAGGAGGAGGAGGAGGAGGAGGAGGAGGAGGAGGAGGAGGAGGAGGAGGAGGAGGAGGAGGAGAAAGCCAAAAGAGACAATAGCATGAGGCAGAGGAGAAGGGGAAGGAGGACAAGGAAGCCGCAGGAGACAACAGGATGACAAAGTGGAAGAGCAGGAGGAGGAGGAGGGGGAGTTGGCGTCAGGAAACAACAGCATGACAAGGAGAAGGCGGCGTAGGATGCGAAAAACAAGGAAGAGGAGGTAGCATGAAACAACAGCTTAGGGAGCAGGAGGTGGAGGAGGCAGCAGGAGATAATAGAAGTTTGTGGAGGAGACAGGAGACACCAGCATGTGGAAGAAGAGGAGGAGGAGGAGGAGGAGAACGAGGATGAGGAGAAGGAGGAGAACGTTGAGGAAGAAGCAGGAGACAATACCATGATGAAGAGGAGGAGTAAGAAGAGAGGGAGGAGGAAGAGGAGGAACAAGAAGTAGCATGAGGCGGAGGAGGAGGAGGAGGAGTTGGCGGAGGAGGAGGAGGAAAATAGCACAGCATGCTGAGGAGGAGGAGGAGGTGGAGGAGTTGGCAGCAGGAGGCAGTAGCATGGAAAGGATTAGGAGGTAGAGAAGGAGGAGGACGAGGAGGAGGCAGCAGCGGACAATATCAGGGGAGCAGAACAAGGAGGAGAAGGAGGATGAAGAGGAGGCAGTAGTAGAAAACAGAAGGATGAAGAAGAGGTAGGAGGTAACCGTATGTCGAGTAGGAGGAAAAGGAGGAGGAGCAGAAGGAAGAGAAGGAGTATGAAAACAAGGAGCATAAAGGAGGAGAAAGAAGAGAAGGAAAAGGAAGTTGAGAAGGAGGAGAAAGAGGATGAGGTGGCAGCAGGAGACATGATCATGAGGAGTAGAAGCAGGAGGAGGAGGAGAAGGGGGACAAGGAGGAAGAGGAAGATGAGGAGGAAGAGGAGAAGAACATGGAGAAGGAGGATGACGATGATGACGATGACCAGGAGGAGGAGGAGGAGGA
>NW_008795804.1:2140-2368 GCF_000699145.1 Aptenodytes forsteri | reverse complement strand
GGGTGCTGGTGCAGTGGGTGTTGGGGTGCACCAGGGCTTGGGGTGCTGGGATGCAGGAGTACCAGGGAGCTGGGGTGCTGGGGTGCAGGGTGCCAGTGGAGCGGGTGTTGGGGTGCAGGGTCCCGGTGCAGCGGGTGCAGGAGTCCCGGGGTGCGGGGGTGCCGGTGCACCGGGGACTGGGGTGTTGGGGTACGTGGGTGCTGGGGTCTCGTTACACAGGGTGCGGGG
>NW_008795804.1:0-972 GCF_000699145.1 Aptenodytes forsteri | reverse complement strand
TCCTGTTACGCGGGTTCCCGGTGCGCTGGGGACTGGGGTGCTGGGGTGCAGCGGGTGTTGGGGTCCCAGTGCAGCAGGTCCCAGGGTGCAGGGTGCCGGTGCAGCGGGTGCAGGGTCCCGGTGCAGCAGGTGTTGGGGTGCTGGGGTCCTGGTGCAGTGGGTGCAGGAGGATCAGGGTGCTGGGGTGCCGGTGCAGGAGGACCAGGGTGCTGGGGTGCCGGTGCATCAGGGACTGGGGTGCTGGGGACCCATTGCACCGGGTGCTGGGGTGCGCCGGGTGCTGGGGTCCTGTTACACGGGGTCCCAGGGTGCAGGGTGCCGGTGCAGCAGGACCGGGGTGCGGGGGTCCCGGTGCACTGGGTGCTGGGGTGCTGGGGTCCTGGTGCAGCCGCTCTGGGGTGCTGGGGTGCGCCGTGGGTTGGGGTGCTGGTGCAGTGGGTGCAGCAGATGTGGGGTGCGGGAGTACTGGGGTGCTGGGGTCCCGGTGCAGCGAATGTTGGGGTGCAGGGTCCTGGTGCACTGCCTGCTGGGGTGCATGGGGTGCAGCGGGTGCAGGAGGACTGGGGTGCTGGGGATCCATTGCAGCGGGTGCTGGGGTGCGCCAGGTGCCGGGGCAGCAGGTCCCAGGGTGCTGGGGTGCCGGTACACCGGGGAGTGGGGTGCTGGGGTGCACCGGGGTGCCGGTGCAGCAGGTGTTGGGGTGCAGGGTGCCGGTGCAGTGGGTGCAGGAGTCCCGGAGTGCGGGGGTCCCAGTGCACTGGGTGTTGGGGTGCTGGGGTCCTGGTGCGGTGGGGACTGGGGTGCTGGGGATCTGTTGCAGCGGGTGCTGGGTCACAGGAGGACCAGGGTGCTGGGGTGCCGGTGCAGGAGGACCGGGGTGCTGGTGCACTGGGTGTTGGGGTGCAGGGTGCTGGTGCAGCGGGTGCAGGAGAATCGGGGTGCGGGGGTCCCGGTGCACCGGGGACTGGGGTG
>NW_008795803.1:0-293 GCF_000699145.1 Aptenodytes forsteri | reverse complement strand
GGAGGAAGAGACTTCCCCTGAAGCCTGAGCTGCCCTTACAGAACCGCTTCACCACTGTGCAGACCAAAGAGGAAAGTCCTGTTACACCAGGAGAAGTGATGGAGCTGAGTAATGCAGCCCGATCTGCCCCCCACATAACAACCAGCGCAATTAAGAAAAGGCGACGGGTGATAGTAGTAGGCAACTCTCTTCTGAGAGGTATGGAGGTACCCATTTGCCAACGGGACGCACTCTAGAGGGGTGTGCTGCTTACCCGGGGCTCATATCAGGGATGTCACCGGGAGGCTACCAAG
>NW_008795802.1:0-470 GCF_000699145.1 Aptenodytes forsteri | reverse complement strand
TCACGCGTGCACGCTTGTGCAGTCACACACACACACGCTCGTCCGTGCTCACACATGCTCACGCAGGCTCGTGCACACTCACGTGCTCAAGAACATGCTCACGCGCGCCCATACGTGCTCGTGCACGCTCATACATGCCTGTGCATCCTCACGCACACTTGTGCGCGCTCATGCACTCGTGCACGCTCACACACACACGCTCACGCACGCTTGGGCATGCTCAGAAAACACACTCGGGCGTGCTTGCACACGCCCGCACATGCATGCTCGTGCACGCTCGTACTCGTGCACGCTCGTACATGCTCATGCACGCTCACACATGCTCGTGCGCGCTCACAGATGCTCACACATGCTCGTGCACGCTCACAGATGCTCGTGCACGCTTGTGCATGCTCACACATACTCATGCATGCTCACACATGCTCATGCACGCTCGTGCACTCACACATACTCATGCACGCTCACAGATG
>NW_008795801.1:0-1346 GCF_000699145.1 Aptenodytes forsteri | reverse complement strand
TTGAGCAGAATCCTACTGGCAACCGCCGTAATGGCTACAGCAAAAAGACCGTTAAATCAGCCGTTGGTAGCTTTGAACTTGAAACACCTCGTGACCGCAATGGGGAATACGAGCCTGTTTTGGTTAAGAAGCACCAAACCAAACTTACGCCTGAGATTGATAACCGCATTCTCTCTCTATTCTCGCATGGCATGAGCTATGGGGCAATCAAAGACCACATTGCTGAGATTTACCAATTGGAAGTCTCTGAAGCCACCATTAGCAGTATCACTGACCAGCTTATCCCACAGCTTAAAGCATGGCAATCCTGTCCTTTGGACAGCGTCTATCCGTTTGTCTGGCTCGATACCATCCACTACAAGGTTAAAGACGAAGGGCGCTATGTCAACAAAGCGGTTTACACGCTGTTAGCACTGAACACCGAGGGTCGCAAAGAACTCATTGGGCT
Source organism: Aptenodytes forsteri (assembly GCF_000699145.1). Lineage (NCBI taxonomy): Eukaryota > Metazoa > Chordata > Aves > Sphenisciformes > Spheniscidae > Aptenodytes > Aptenodytes forsteri. Next base: position 898 of record NW_008795801.1, on the reverse strand, counting down.
ATACTGCTCTGAAAGCGAAGGCGCAAACTACTGGCTGTCGGTACTCACTGATTTGCACAATCGTGGCGTACAAGATATTCTGATTGCCTGTGTCGATGGCTTAAAAGGCTTCCCTGAAGCCATACAGGCTATCTTTCCTAATACCGAGGTACAACTATGTGTGATTCACCAAATCCGTAACAGTATTCGTTATGTCGCAAGTAAAGATCAGAAAGCTTTCATGCGTGATTTAAAGCCTGTCTATAAGGCAATCAATAAAGATTCGGCTGAACTGGCTTTAGATGAGCTTGATAGACTCTGGGGCAGTAAGTACCCTGCTGTGATTGCTTCTTGGCGAGACAAATGGCATTTGCTTTCTGCTTATTTCAAGTACCCCGATGCGGTCAGAAAGCCGATTTATACAACCAATGCGGTTGAAGCGGTACATCGCCAATTTCGTAAGCTAACTAAAACTAAAGGGGCTTTCCCTAATGAAACCAGCTTGCTTAAACTTTTATATGTTGGTATGTTAAATGCGTCGGAGAAATGGACAATGCCAATTAACAATTGGGGACAAACAATGATGCAGTTGTCTATCCATTTCCCTGGTCGATTAGATGCTGTAATGAAACTTTAATTTATCCTGACACAGAATTTTGAACGCTCTCGACCGTTTTTTTAGCCTAGCAAGTTTGGCAGTTGAATCTTGTCTTTGGTTGCTTTGGATTGACCTTGATCGTATCTTTTAATCCAAGCATAAAGGCTATGGGTGATCATGCCTAAACGTGTAGCTACTTCTGCTACGCTATAGCCTTTCTCTGTCACTTGTTTAACTGCTTCGATTTTGAATTCTTCAGGGTATCGTTTACCGCTCATAATCACCTCATAAATTAGCCATTTTATCTAATTTTAAGGTGTT
>NW_008795800.1:0-541 GCF_000699145.1 Aptenodytes forsteri | reverse complement strand
TGGAAGAATTAAATAAATATTAAGTTAGGATTTGACAAAGTATCCACCAGATAGTTGGGCTGTACATGAAACTAGTTAATTTTAATAGCTTATATCAGAAAAAAAGTCCCTTTTCAGTTAGTTAAAGGCTTTTGGTTGAAATAAGTCAGTTGACCATGCTTTTATTTTTCATTGTTTAACTGGATTCTATCGAATAATACCTGGCAAGTAATTATTTGAGTTTCTTTTCTTTTTTAATTCCTGCAAGAAGTGAAGAGATTATTTAAAAGAAGGAAGATGTCAGTATTTGCTTAGCATCAAGGATAAATGCTAGTCTTACTTCAGTTGAAATAGATGAGGATATTAAATTATTGTAGCTATGTAGGGTTTTTTTTAAGAGGCCTAACAAATTACAAAATATTCTACTTTTACTTCCCCAAATACTAGACTGAGACTATAGAAAGGCCTTAAACTCCTTTCATAATGCTAGTTCTTAGCTAGCTTTGTGGGTTTTTTTTAATGCTTTGATTTTGTTATTGATTTATACTCATATTTTGAAACA
>NW_008795799.1:6258-6540 GCF_000699145.1 Aptenodytes forsteri | reverse complement strand
CAAATCCTCGGCTTTTGGTCAAAAACCCTGTCCTGCGCCTCCTCCGCAAGGGCTCTGGCTTCTTCTTCAGCAGCTCCGATGTTTTCGGGGTGCGACAGGCGACCGGGGAAGGGGCTCGAGCGGCTCGCAGAAGTCACCAGCGGCGGCACAGACTACAGGGGCTGCATCCAACCCACTGTGCTGCACCCGAATCACTGCAGAGCACCCAGACCCTTGCATCGTGTCTAAACCCCTGCCCCGGCCCCGGACCCCCCGCCCGGCTCCTGCCGCTTGCACCCACAA
>NW_008795799.1:5932-6225 GCF_000699145.1 Aptenodytes forsteri | reverse complement strand
CCCCCACACCCCTGCGCAGTGCCAAAATCTCCTGCCCTGGGGGGTGTACAACGCATGGGGTGTCCAGGCATGGGGTGGGGAGCTGGGCACAGACAGGGGTCTGCACGTGGGGCAGGAATTTGGGCTCAGTGCAAGGGGTTGGGGAAGATAACGGGATGTGACGACACGTCCGTGGTGCAAGGGGTCAGCGATTAGGGGAGAGGTCTGGGCTCGATGGAAGGGGTCCGGGATTGGGTCAGGGGTCTGGAAACGGGTCTGGGAGCCGGGCAGGGACAGGGGTGCTCAAGCCACCT
>NW_008795799.1:0-581 GCF_000699145.1 Aptenodytes forsteri | reverse complement strand
GGGCACTTCACCATCTCCAGGGACAACTCCCAGAGCACGCTCACGCTGCAGATGAACAGCCTGAAGGCCGACGACACGGCCACCTACTACTGCGCGAAAGCTGGTGCTGATGGTGGTGGCCCCAACCCCGTGTCTGGGCAGGAAAACCACAGGCGAGCGGCGTCCTGGTGGGAGGCAGCGATGCCTGGCAGCCCCCAGCCCTCTGCGCCGCGCTGCGACGGCTGCAGCCGGTGCATCTGCCTGCCCGAAGGCCAGACCCCCGGCACCGTGCCCCACCCTCCCGGCACCGTGCCCCCAATGTCTCAGCACCGTCCCGAAACCCTTGCACTCAGCCTGGACGCTTGCACCAAGCCCAGACCCCTGCCCTGAGCCTGGAACGGCCCTGCCCTGGCTCCCCAAATCCCAGCATCTTCTCAAAACCCTGCCCTGAGCCCAGATCCTTCACACCAAGTGAGGACTCTTGCACCCAGCCCCGGATCGTTGCAGCGATTCCACACCCTTGCGCTCAGCCCAGACCCCCCCGCCCCCCGCCAGGACCCCAGTTTTGCTCCTCCGAGGCTGGTGCCAGCCTGGAAGCAAGG
>NW_008795798.1:0-1539 GCF_000699145.1 Aptenodytes forsteri | reverse complement strand
GGGGCAAAATGGGCGATTTAGGGGCAAAGCGGCCGATTTCGGGGTGAAAATGGGCGATTTTGGGGGGGAAGGGTCCAATTTTGGGGTCAATGGGCAATGTGAAAATGGGCGATTTTGGGGGGGAAGGGTCCAATTTTGGGGTCACAATGGGCAATTTGGGGGCGGAAGGGGTGATTTTGGGGGTCAAGTGGGCATTTTTGGGGGCAAAATGGGCTATTTAGGGGCAAAGCAGCCAATTTTGGGGTCAAAATGGGCGATTTTGGGGTTCAAATGGGCATTTTGGGGTTCAAAATGGGCAACTTTGGGGCAAAACGGGCTATTTAGGGGCAAAGCGGCTGATTTTGGGGTGAAAATGGGCGATTTGGGGGCTGCAGGGCTCAATTTTGGGGTCACAATGGACAATTTTGGGACAGAAGGGGCATTTTTGGGGTCAAAATGGGCAATTTTGGGGTTCAAATGGGCGATTTGGGGGCGGAAGGGCCAGTTTTGGGGGCAAAATAGACAATTTTGGGGGCAAAATGGGCGATTTAGGGGCAAAGTGGCCGATTTTGGGGTCAAAATGGGCGATTTTGGGACAGAAGGGCCCAGGTTTGGGGTTCAAATGGGCAATTTGGGGGGCAAAGTGGATGATTTTGGGGCAGAAGGGGCAATTTTGGGGTCAAAATGGGCGATTTGGGGGCAGACGGGCCCGATTTGGGGGTTCAAAGGGGCGATTCGGGGCCAGGAGGGGCAATTTTGGGGGGTCAAACGGGCAATTTTAGGGGCAAAATGGACAATTTCGGGGTCAAAATGGGCGATTTGGGGGTGGAAGGGCCCAATTTTGGGGGCAAAATGGGCGATTTTGGGGTTCAAATGGGCATTTTTGGGGTCATCCGATCTGGGCGGTTTTGGGGTTCAAATGGGCATTTTTGGGGTCAAAATGGGCAACTTTGGGGGCAAAACGGGCTATTCAGGGGCAAAGCGGCCAATTTTGGGGTGAAAATGGGCAATTTGGGGGCTGCAGGGCCCAGTTTTGGGGTTCAAATGGGCAAATTTGGGGCCACAATGGGCGATTCGGGAGCAGAAGGGGCAATTTTGGGGGTCAAGGGGGCATTTTGGGGGTCAAAATGGGCAATTTTGGGGTTCAAGTGGGTGATTTGGGGGCAAAGTGGGCGATTTTGGGGCAAAGCGGCTGATTTTGGGGTGAAAATGGGCCATTTGGGGGTCAAAATGGACAATTTTGGGTCACAATGGGCAATTTGGGGGTTCAAGTGGCCAGTTTGGGGGTCAAAATGGGCAATTTGGGGGTTCAAGCGGGCAATTTGGGGGCAAAATGGGCGATTTTGGGGCAAAGCGGCTGATTTTGGGGTGAAAATGGGCCATTTGGGGGTCAAAATGGACAATTTTGGGTCACAATGGGCAATTTGGGGGTTCAAGTGGCCAGTTTGGGGGTCAAAATGGGCAGGCGAGATTTGGGGTTCAAACGGGCGGTTTGGGGGGCAAAATGGGCGATTTTGGGGCAAAGCGGCCGATTTTGGGGTTCAAATGGGCGATTTGGGG
>NW_008795797.1:0-632 GCF_000699145.1 Aptenodytes forsteri | reverse complement strand
CACCGGACCCCTGCGGGGACGGGGGACGAGGTGACAGGGACCCCGGGGCGTCCCCAGAGCCCCAGACCGGCCCGTGTCCCACCCCGAGCCCAGCGCCCCTGTCCCCGTCCCCCACCTGTGCCCGCGGAAAGCGTACACCGGCTCCACGTCCAGCGCCGCGTTCCTGGAAAGGGGACAAGAAGGGGGAGGAGGGTGACAACTGCGCCGGGGGTTGTCCCCGTCCCTTGCCACCCCTCCCAGCCACCCACTTTTTGGGGGCGACGGGCTTCTGGAGGTTCCAGAGCTTGAGGGTGCCGTCCTCGGAGGCGGTGAGCAGGGCGGCCTCGGCGGGGTGGAAGGCCAGACCCCGCACGGCGTCATAGTGGCTGCGCAGGGTGAACTTGGGGCTCCACGTCTTCTTCAGGGCGTCCCGGCCCTCCGGGAGCTGCGGGGACACGGGACACAGTGGCAGGGGACAGTGGCCAAGGGGCAGTGGCACCCCGTGGCCCCAGCTGGGGCTCGTGGCAGGTGGCTTTTGGTGGCCAGAGGGCGAGGAGAGGACCGGGGGGGGACCAAAGGGACGTGATGGGGAGCAGGGTGGTCCAGGGTAGACGTTCATGGGGTGTTGGGGACACCACGGGGACAGCGGAGCC
>NW_008795796.1:0-750 GCF_000699145.1 Aptenodytes forsteri | reverse complement strand
GGAGTCCACGGGTGACCTAGAGGGGACACGGGCATCCACGGGCAACTTGGAGGGGCCACAGGTGTCGGGGAGGGGACACGGGTGTCCTGGAGGGGCCATGGGCGACCAGGGAGGGGCCACGGGAGTCCATGGGTGACCTACAGGGGACACAAGTGACCGGAGAGGGGACGTGTGTGTCCTGGAGGGGCCACGGGCGTCCACGGGTGACTGGGGAGGGGCCACGGGAGTCCACGGGTGACCTAGAGGGGACACAGGTGACCGGAGAGGGGACGTGTGTGTCCTGGAGAGGCCACGGGCGACCGGGGAGGGGCCACAGGCGTCCATGGGTGACCGGGGAGGGGACATGGGCAACCAGGGAGGAGCCACAGGTGTCCTGGAGGGGCCACGGGCGACTGGGATGGGGCCACGGGAGTCCACGGGTATCCTGAAGGGGACACGGGCGATGAGAGAGGGGACACGGGCGTCCTGGAGGGACCATGGGCAACCTGGAGGGGCCACGGGCGACCGGGGAGGGGCCATGGGCTTCCACGGGTGACCTAGAGGGACCACGGGTGACCGGGGAGGGGCCACGGGTGTCCTAGAGGGAACATGGAGGACCAGGGAGGGGGCATGAGCGACCAGGGAGGGGACACGGGCATCCACGGGTGTCCTGGAGGGGCCACGGGCGACCAGGGAGGGGCCACGGGTGACCTGGAAGGGCCGCGGGCGACCGGGGAGGGGACACAGGCATCCATGGGCAACCTGGAGGGG
>NW_008795795.1:0-654 GCF_000699145.1 Aptenodytes forsteri | reverse complement strand
TTTCCAGGGGGTGGGAAGGCCTCCAAGTAGCAGCGAGCGCGGCATAGTGCTCAACTGCGCATGCGCGGCACTTGAGCTGTAGTACCAGCTTTTCATCACCGGGCGGCAGCAGAGAGCGCGGTATAACGCTAATCAGCGCATGTGCGGCTTCTGAGCGGCAGTACTGCATTTTGATCACCAGGTGGCAGCAGCGAACACACTGTAACACCCCACCGCGCATGCGCTGTGTCTGTCCTGCAGTACTGGCTTTTGGTCGCCGGGCGGCAGCAGAGAGCGCGGTATAACGCTAATCAGCGCATGTGCGGCTTCTGAGCGGCAGTACTGCATTTTGATCACCAGGTGGCAGCAGCGAACACACTGTAACACCCCACCGCGCATGCGCTGCGTCTGTCCTGCAGTACTGGCTTTTGGTCGCCGGGCGGCAGCAGAGAGCGAGGCATAACACTAATCAGGGCATGCGCGGCTTCTGAGCTGCAGTACCGGCTTTTGATCAATCGGAGGCAGCAGAGAGTGAGGCATAACGCTAATCCGCGCCTGTGGGGCGCTTGAGCGGCAGTACCGGCTTTTGATCACCGGGTGGCAGCAGAGAGCGCAGCGTAGCACTCAAATTCGCATGCGCGGCACCTGAGCGGTAGTACCGCATTTTGATCACCG
>NW_008795794.1:0-346 GCF_000699145.1 Aptenodytes forsteri | reverse complement strand
GCTTGGCTTGGTCTGAGAAGGCAACCTGACAACCACGTTGCAGTCACAGACACAGCCGTCCTGGGCTGTGAGCTGTGCAAATGCCAGCAGAAAGCTCTGGGAACACTTTGCACATACGCCAAAGCGCTCCTGCTGCTTCCCCAAGTGTCGCCAGCCTGAGCCCTGAGAACTGGAGACCCGTGTTTCATGCTAGCAGGGCAGGGGAAGGTAGAGTTGTCTCCTCTCTGGCAGCAGGCTGCCAGGCTTTGGAGCAGGCATGCTCTTGTGGGGCCAGACTGGTGCCTTTCCTATCTCCTGGCCTTCATGTGGTTCTCATACTCATGGACAGCCCCATCTCTGTTGACAA
>NW_008795793.1:0-407 GCF_000699145.1 Aptenodytes forsteri | reverse complement strand
ACGGACAGTTAACCAGATAAAAGTAGACACAGAAAAAAAATTTGAAAAGCAGTCCGGTTCATGACAGACAGGAAGGAATTAAAATAGAAACAGGAGCTGGATAAAAGTAGACATAGAAAGAACATTTTAAAAGTGACAGGATTAAGGAAATAAAGGAAAAAAATAAAAAATAGGGACAGCGAACTAAAAGAGACACATAAAGTAAATTTAAAAACCAACAAGGTACATGACAGACAAGAAAGAATTAAAAAATAGGGATGGGAACTTGATAAAAGTAGACATAGAAAGAAAATTTAAAAAGTGATGGCACTAAGGAAAGACAAGAGACAATTAAAAAATAAAAACAGTGAACGGAGTAAAACCAGACAAAGAAAGGGCAATTTAAAAAAAGGATTAAGAAAATAAAG
>NW_008795792.1:492-780 GCF_000699145.1 Aptenodytes forsteri | reverse complement strand
ACCCCCGCGACGGGTTACACGCAGCGCCACGTTTGTTTATGTAGGGCCTACAGGAACGGGTCTGTTTACGTGTTACCGCCATGTTTGTTTACGTAGGGCCTACAGGAATGGACTTGTTTACACGCAACGCCACGTTTGTTTACGTAGGACCTACAGAAAGGCGTTTGTTTACACGCGGCCGCCATGTTTGTTTACGTAGGACCTACAGAAACGGGTCTGTTTACACGCAGCGCCATATTTGTTTATGTAGGGCCTACAGAAAAGGGTTTGTTTACAGGTGGCCGCCAT
>NW_008795792.1:0-455 GCF_000699145.1 Aptenodytes forsteri | reverse complement strand
TTTATGGCCCCCCACCATGTTTGTTTACGTAGGACCTACAGAAACGGGTCTGTTTATGTGTTTCCGCCATGTTTGTTTACGTAGGGCCTACAGAAACAGGTTTGTTTACACGCAGCGCCATGTCTGTTCACGTAGGACCTACAGGAACGGGCTTATTTACATGCAGCCGCCATGTTTGTTTACGTAGGGCCTACAGAAACAGGTTTGTTTACACGCAGCGCCATGTCTGTTCACGTAGGACCTACAGGAACGGGCTTATTTACATGCAGCCGCCATGTTTGTTTACGTAGGGCCTACAGAAACAGGTTTGTTTACACGCAGCGCCATGTCTGTTCACGTAGGACCTACAGGAACGGGCTTATTTACATGCAGCCGCCATGTTTGTTTACGTAGGGCCTACAGAAACAGGTTTGTTTACGTGCAGCTGCCACGTTTGTTTACGTAGGACCTACACA
>NW_008795791.1:0-606 GCF_000699145.1 Aptenodytes forsteri | reverse complement strand
TCCTAGTCCCCTCGCACTGAAGTGCCTCCGAAAGCGAGCAGGCAGCAGTCACGAGTGGGGCGCGGAGCTGCGGGGGCGGGAGCCCGCGGGAGCTCCCCGGGAGCTGCGCGGGGCCGGACGGGCCAGCAGCCGGGCCGGCTGGGGCAAGGTGCGAGTCAGGGGGCGGCTGGGGACTGCCCCGGGGCGGGCGCACCCGCGCCGCCGCCGGAGAGAGCACCCGTCCCTCCCCGGGGAAAGGCAGCAGGAGCTCATCGCCTGCGACCCCCCTGCCTGGCTTCTCCGCTCCTTCCGCGGCTAAACCCGAGCTCCCGGGGAGGGAGGCTGCAGCCCTGGCCGAGGGCGATAGGGATGCGCCCTGCGCGTTGCTCCGCGCCCTGCCCGCTCCGGAGCGCGGGCAGCACCGCGCCCTGCCCGCGCATCCCTGGCCGGGCTTCTTCCCTCACCCCCCGGGCTAATCTTCCCTTTTCCCTGGGGATGCGCTCCCCAAGTCACCTTCGCTCGCCTGGAGGGCAGGGAGGCCTTTGCACCCCGAGAGGGATTAGGACCAGTCCCTCTCCTCCCCCAGACTGGCTGAGAGCCGCGGGGGCAGCGCGGCCTTCTCCCCGC
>NW_008795790.1:0-712 GCF_000699145.1 Aptenodytes forsteri | reverse complement strand
GCAGTTACTGAAACAGTAATGGATCTGTCGATACTGAAACAAAAAGGATCCACTGTCTTGCTTTGGCTGTAGTAACAGTAGGACAGCAGCACAAATTTGGAAGTGTACAGTGACAGCTGACATAAGAGCACGACAAGGAAGAAATATTCAAAGTATAAGATTTTGTGCATCCTTTTTAAAAAAATCTTAACTAATTGTAATTTTGCTGCTTTCCTGTTCAACAATAATTGGCAAGCTTTCCAGTGATTTAATCCTACCCCACTAAGATCCAGGTTCCGCTTTGAAATACATACAGAAATACGTGTATTAAACAAAAAAAACATAAAACAAAACACCCACACACACACTTTAGACAAAGACCTGAGTTAGCTTGAAGAATAAAGCTAATTGTGTCTCCAACACGAGAAGCACCTGAGGCTGCAGTGCTTTTACAGTGAGAGAGAGAGAGAGAGAGAGGACTTGTAAAGAGAGATGCAAGGCTTCCACCCTCCCTATGGCTACCCACAACCCAAATCAGGTACAGTCAGAGCAAACAAGAAGGGAATGGTTTTGCTTTGTCTTCCATTTACTTTAATTAGTTCTAACTAACACTAAGGCTTCCCTCCCACTCCAGGATTTTTCTTTTTTTTTTATTTTTTGAGACATCTGTGTTAACTTGTGGTAAGATGCTGCTTAGAAATGTCATACAGACATGCCAGGGAACACAGGAGGC
>NW_008795789.1:0-459 GCF_000699145.1 Aptenodytes forsteri | reverse complement strand
TACCTTGAGACAAAATTCTTAAGATCTCTCATTTAAAACTTTGTTCACTGAAATGTAGTATTTCTGCCTTAGTTACTATAGTACACACAAATGCTTGCAATAGGAAAAAAAAAAGTATTTACTGATACAATGCAAATCAGAAATGGAGTACATTATGTGATCAGAATATTTATTTTTGTAGCATACCTTGAGACAAAATTCTTAAGATCTCTCATTTAAAACTTTGTTCACTGAAATGTAGTATTTCTGCCTTAGTTACTATAGTACACACAAATGCTTGCAATAGGAAAAAAAAAAGTATTTACTGATACAATGCAAATCAGAAATGGAGTACATTATGTGATCAGAATATTTATATTTCTAGCAAATTATTTACTTTATATGAGAGATTGCTAGTGGCTGTTTGTCTCTATCCGTGTAGCTGATGCTAAGTTGTTTTCTTTCATCATCATTCTTTGA
>NW_008795788.1:0-345 GCF_000699145.1 Aptenodytes forsteri | reverse complement strand
AGAGCTAGAGAAACATTATTTTGGGCTGTGCCAAGCGCATCCACAATCAGCTGGTGGTCCCTTTCATTAATTTTTTCCCACTGAGGCAATATATCAGATAAGAGCCACTGGTTAGTTCCCAATGCTAATAGAGAAGACTGCAATGGGTGTTCTAGTTTGTTTAAATCACTTGTTGCTGTACTCAGTTTATTTACGAGTACTTTGGCATCTATACTTTGTCTGGTTACGGGGCTTCCAATAGGCCCGTATCGATTATTTAATTGACAGAGTACTCTGAGGAGTTGCGTATCCCATTAAGCCTCATGTGGCTTGAGACTCCTTTTCAATAAGCCATTAGCTCTTTCT
>NW_008795787.1:0-738 GCF_000699145.1 Aptenodytes forsteri | reverse complement strand
AGGTACAGGCAGGGACAGGCAGGGGACAGGGGACGGAGGGACAGGGAGTGACAGGGGACAGGCAGGGACAGGGACAGGTGGGGACAGGCACAGGCAGGTACAGGCAGGGACAGGCAGGGGACAGAGGGACAGGCAGGGACAGGGACACGGAGGGAGAGGGAGCGACAGGGGACAGGGACAGGCAGGGACAGGGACAGGGAGTGACAGGGGACGGGCAGGGACAGGGACAGGGGACACAGGGCCCGGGACAGGCAGGGGACAGGGGGACAGGTACAGGCAGGGACAGAGGACAGAGGGGACGGGGACAGAGAGACAGGGAGTGACAGGGGACAGGGGACAGGCAGGGACAGGTAAGGGCAGGTACAGGCAGGGACAGGCAGGGACAGGGGACACGGGATGGGGACAGGAGGGACAGGCAGGGGACAGGGACAGGGGACACGGGGACAGGGGACACGGAGGGACAGGTACAGGCAGGTACAGGGACAGGGGACACAGGGGATGGGGACACAGGGCCCGGGACAGGCAGGGGACAGGGGACACGGGGACAGGGGACACGGAGGGACAGGTACAGGCAGGGACAGGGGACACGGGACGGGGACATGGAGGGACTGGCAGGGACAGGGGACACGGGACAGGCAGGGACGGGGGACAGGGAGTGACGGGGACAGAGGGACAGGCAGGGGCAGGGGACACGGGACAGGCAGGGGCAGGGGACAGGGGACTCGGGGGACGGGGACA
>NW_008795786.1:0-761 GCF_000699145.1 Aptenodytes forsteri | reverse complement strand
CCACCAGATCCCGGCCGCCGTCACAGACCTGCCAAGCGGGGGGGGACGGCACGGGTGGGCTGGGGCACCCCGATCCCGGGGCGAAGAGGGATCAGCCAGGCGCTGAGCTCCCCGCTGGGGTGGGATCTGGCGGGATCCCTCGCAGGAATCCTCCTTTCCCCGGCCCCTCCGCAGGCTCAACATCGATGGCCTCCTGGTCTACTTCCCCTACGATTACATCTACCCCGAGCAGTTCTCCTACATGCTGGAGCTTAAGAGGACCTTGGACGCCAAGGTACGGTGGGATCTGGCGGTCCCTGTCGGGCTGGGATCCACCCACCCCGGGGACCTCCCTGCCGGGGTGACGCCGCTGCTCTCGGCAGGGCCACGGTGTGCTGGAGATGCCCTCAGGGACCGGGAAGACGGTGTCGCTGCTGTCGCTCATCGTCGCCTATCAGCGGGTGAGTGCCGGTGCCGGATCCCGGCCGATCCCAGCCCCGCAGATCCTGGCATCTCCTCTCTCCCCAGGCCCGGCCGCTGGACGTCACCAAACTCATCTATTGCTCCCGCACAGTGCCGGAGATCGAGAAGGTGGGATGAGGAACTGGGGAAGAGGTGGGGGGAGCAGATCCCGGAGAGGATCCCCCGAGGGACCCGTCTGAGTGTCGCTGACACAGGTGATCGAGGAGCTGCGGAAGCTGATGGATTTCTACGAGAAGGAGCTGGGGGAGAAGGTGCCGTTCCTGGGGCTGGCGCTGAGCTCCAGGAAGAACCTCTGCATC
>NW_008795785.1:0-234 GCF_000699145.1 Aptenodytes forsteri | reverse complement strand
GTGCTCCATCCCCATGGTCCCACGTGCCCCGTCCCCGTGGTCCTTGCAAGCCCCTGTCCCCCGAGCTCCCACGTGCCCTGTCCCCACGTCCCCCGTCCTCGTGGCCTCGTCAGCCCTGTCCCCACCGTCCCCTGTGTCCCGTCCCCACGGTGCCCGCGTGCCCCGTCCCCGTGGTCCCGCGTGCCCCGTCCCCGTGGTCCTTGCAAGCCCCTGTCCCCCGAGCTCCCACGTGCC
>NW_008795784.1:0-337 GCF_000699145.1 Aptenodytes forsteri | reverse complement strand
GTGGTCCATAGACTAGGGGAACGATATCTGCGTATTATATCAAAGGATGTATCAAAGGATGGGAAGGGAGGTGGTGGTTAATGAGGATGTATTGGATAGCATGGGACCTGAGCATGACATAAATGGTATGGAATAAGGCGTTGAGAATGTGCTGGTTTTGGCTGGGGTAGAGTTAATTTCCTTCATAATAGCTAGTATGGGGCTATGTTTTGGATTTGTGCTGAAAATGGTGTTGATAATACAGGGATGTTTTAGGTATTGCTGTGCAGTTCTTACACAGTCAAGGCTTTTTCTGCTCCTCATACTGTTCCACCAGCGAGTAGGCTGGGGGTGCACA
>NW_008795783.1:0-277 GCF_000699145.1 Aptenodytes forsteri | reverse complement strand
GACTGAAGTATCTGATGATGATGTTTGGTTTCTCCAGTTTCTTTGGTTTTACAACTGTAAAAAGCAAGACAGATGTTCTGTTAAAATGATTAAAATTCATTCAAAATATATATGTAATTACACACATATAAGAAATGTACGTATAGTGTATAGTATATACTAATATATGTAATTTAATATATACATATATATTCATATGCATCTATTCTATATATTCTACAATATTTGTTTTGTCCAATCTCAAATATAGATAAACTCTATGCTGCTCTGGTGTATG
>NW_008795782.1:18217-26933 GCF_000699145.1 Aptenodytes forsteri | reverse complement strand
TCTTATGTCAAACTAAACCTACGGACAAGACACTGCCTTTCCTTAGTTACCTTTCATGAAGCATGCACAAGGATCTCGCAAACATCCAGGTATCCAGAGACCACAGGCTCTAAGTCAATGCTGTGCACTTTAAATACTTATTTTTACTGCAAGGTACATTTGAAATCTCAAAGGTTGTTTAGTATCACACTGTGAAGAGGCAGAAATAATCACCCTCTCAACTTTACTGATGGAGAACTCAAGCGCTAAATATTCATGTGGAGACACCAACATCCACACCAGAACAAGAACAAAAGCTACACAACACCCAATTTCCATGACAAACCTTTCTCAGGAGGACAGGAAAAAGGAGAAGGGACAGGAGAGCAGAAAGACTATTTCAGGGGAAAAAGGTCCAAAGGCAGTGCCTGCCAAACTCTATGGTTGCTCATTTAAAAAAGTCTTCACCTGATCCAGGCTGTTCAGTTGTCACCCAGCAGTATCACAGAGGAGTCTTGTACCACACAGGCACACAGACCGTAAGATAGGACTCAACATACTGGACTTCCACGCACAAAGTCAGCTCAGTCTGGCTCTAACACTGGTGGCTTCATTCAGAAAACCCAGAACCTTCTCCCACGACGAGAGAGGTTTAGCCAGAGCTGACATGCCTTGACACCAGCAAAGCAATTTTGTGTTTAGGGCCTTTCTTATCTAGGCAGCAGGTTTCAAGCCCTTGTGGTCTGAAGGAAGCTGAACATTTTTCCCATCTGACAGCTGTGAAAAGCTTGACTTGCTTCAGTCCTGTTTCCACTGAAAATCACAGCATGGGAAACAGGCTCGTAGGTGACAATCCCCTGATCATCTCAAGGTGGACAGTGATGGACAGGCAAGCTAAGACAGCTTGCTTCAACTCCCAGCCTTCCAAGGCTTGCCTGTACCAGTGATTCACATGCTCATACCTTTTTTTTTTTTTGAACTGCAGGATCCTCGGAACAGGGGCTGTTTTCAAGTCGACAAACATGCAGTGCCTACACGATGTCTCTCAAATGTAAGAATATGCCGACAGACCACTGATCTCAGTTGGAGTTTTTGCCTCGGCTGGAAACATAATTACCCTCCCACAGCCTGGGAAGTGGTTTCTGCAACTCAGCCAGGGCATTGCTGAGTAGCTGAGCTGCAGGTGTTCCTGTAACAACAGCCAGGGCTGAGCAGCAAGACTGATCTCTTCCATGGTGTCTTCCCAAACATTTCAGACAAATTTATTTGCAAAGAATAAGCAAGCACATAAATCAGCACAGCTGTAATATGCCTACTTCCTTACTCTACAAATCAAATATATATTCTGTACACTTTTTTCCTACTTCCCTTAAAAATGACGTAAAATTTGTCTCCTCAGTAAGAGGCCCTAAAGAAAGCCTATACTTTGAATAATGAGATTCTCATTGGCTTTAAACGCATACTAATGCTTTTATACTCCTTTGTGCTCAATAGCCCAAAGGTTCAGATGTTTGCAAGATGCTAATTCTTTTCTATTCTGACATCAAGCATTCGTAAGAAAGGCGATCTGCATGCAATGTATTTTTCAAACTGACTGATATGATACTGTATTCTCTTAATGACACTCTACATTAGACCTTAAGGTAACAGCTTAAGAAAAAAAACACATTAGTAGGCATGAATTTCAGACAAGTTAATGAGAGCTAGCTTTATTCAAAAGAATCCGTGATGACACTCTGCTTCCAACAGCAAATTACCGAGTACATAAATGTCACTCCGGGCAATAGTGGCTGAGAGAACGTTAAGGGAGACAGCAGAAGGAATTTTCACCGAGTTGAACAGTAACAATGACCTCCAGAACTAGAGTTACTGCAGCATCTGTTCAGCTTCTGACCAAGTTTCTAGGAAGAGTTTACCTTGAACTAAAGACCACCTTCAAGATTTCAACACTTAAGTCATAAATTTGCCTTCAGAAGGAAACAAACATTCTACCACCCTCCAAACAGACCACAGGTTGCAGGGTTCAGCGTACAGTATCATGGTGCTTTAAAAGAGTGCTTACCTACACTCAGGCCTGCTATTCCACCCCATTTGAGGTTACGGAAGCTGGGCTCCCCTCTCCTCCAGAGTAACCGTGGTAAGGGTTTCTGTTTAAGCCTTACGCTTATTTAGATATCAGGGATGGGCTTTGGCTTATTCTGTCAACGAACAGAGGGAATAGTTCTCCCACAGCAAAAGGAATGCTTCCTGGATGCATTCAGAAAGAAGGGAGAAGAAAATAGGCCCACATGCCTGGCTACAGCAAAACCTTCTCCCTCCTGACACATGGACTCACACACGTAAAGTCTCTGCAGCTCACCAGCCAAGAAGCATGTGAAGGGCAAAAGGAAAGGAAATCCTGCTTTGAATATGGATGCGCCCATTTTTCTGCCAGCTTTCCGACTGTGTGAGCACAGCACCGTCCAACTGGTCCATAAGCATTAATCATTTCATGCTCACAGAATTATTTTATAGCTTAGGAGCCAAAGCACAGCGGTAGCAGTGTTACATACGCACACTAGTTGAAGCATCCAGAGAAGCGCCTGTGGTCTTTTTCTTTAGAGGACTATTATTCTTTTAGCAGCTTAGAGCGTATTTAGGAGCCAAAGCACAGCGGTAGCAGTGTTACATACGCACACTAGTTGAAGCATCCAGAGAAGCGCCTGTGGTCTTTTTCTTTAGAGGACTCTCTATTATTCTTTTAGCAGCTCAGAGCGTATTCACTGACTTTTAGCTGTGACTGCTCTCCACAGCTGTCAATCACACCACGGAATATTCGCTCAGACACCTAGCAAAGGACTAGTGTGTTGCCACTGAACATCTGCAAAATTAGCAAGACTTGCCCAACATCAGATAAAGGCTACAGCAAGAACAGGTCTATTTTCTCATCCTGATCAGCTTCTGCTTTCCTTAAGAACAAGGCACACTGTACACATCCCTTGCTCTTTTAGGAACAGCTTCAGAACACCCTTTTACCCAAAGGGAGCAAAAGCCAAGTTTAGCGTGGCTGCGTTCGTATCGTTTGGGCTTTTTCTCTCCATAGCTTGCTTTCTCACTCAGATTTTTAGCATCTTTTTCTGTTAAGACATCCTCTGCTGGAATTTATTTTTAACATAGGAAGCATTACCTTCTTGTGCTTACAGGCATCCACGCACACATTAAGAAACTTATAAATGGTTTGATGAAAGTAATTGCAGTGAGTCTTCAAAGTGATATCTTGGAAAATGCCGTGTGAAAAAGTGTTAGGTCTCAAAAAACAGATCATCAGCTGCTTTTTGGTAACCTCAGCTCACACAGCAATTGCCACGCTATCTACTGCACTCATTACCGTAGAGCGGACATTTGACTTACAACACAATAGCCAAGAGGAACCTGGCAGCTTTCAGACTACAAATGTTTTCCTCTTCCCTACTTGCACAATTACAGTTGAAAAGTTGTAAGGGAAAAATATGGTGATTGAAAGAATCTTTACTCACCATCACTAGCAGCATTAACTGCAAAACACTATTTTTCTTGTAAGATAAAAACACACATTACTGCCTAGCACAGACCAAAGCTATCCGATATGTACATGTCTATCACATTTACCAATACTAGCTTGTACCTTTTGCCCTGTCACAGCAGTAGCTACCTCTCAACATTCACTACTTCATTACTAGTCTCATCTGCAGAGGTTTCTCTAACAGAACAGGAGCAGAAGTCACTGCCTGGATTTCCCAGTGTGTTTCACTTAATTTTACTGTGTCAGCTGATGCACTGAAAAGCATCCCTTAAATCTGCGCCTAAGACACCTGGACCATCAGATGCAGAGATAGAAGCCACGGCTGTGTCACTGCTCGCACCAGGGCTGGCTCACTGGCAGAGGCGCAGTACATGAGGTAGCTCTGCTCTGACCCCTTCACCCTGGTCAAAGGTCTCCACTTCTGAAACTGCAAGCATAAAGGGCAAGCCTAGGATTACATAGTTCAACAGGAGAGGGCTCGTTTCTCAGCCTGAGCTGGGGATGAGAAGCACACACCTACAGCAGGGCTGGAGCATATCTTGCCACACTGCCCAGGTTACATCCAAAACTGCCCAGATGCCTGATGTAACCTGTAACTGGGAAAATAAAGGGCTGGTTGCAGGCCAGCGCAGTTAATGACTGATCCAGTTATATCACATTAAAGCCTCAAATGGTGCCTCTTCTGGGACAGTGAAAACATACACTCTAAGCATGAGAGGACCTCTATTTCCCTTTCCCTGTTTAACAAGCGTAAGACAACTGGGATTTGCTTTCTTTACATGTGTAAATGGACCTAAAAAGATTTCCTGTGCCATTTTTAGAATCATAGAACCGTATGGGTTGGAAAGAACCTTAAAGATCATCTAGTTCCAACCCCCAAATCTAGTTCTTTTCCCTGTGTTGTTTAAACCCCACTAAGCTGGTGAGAGTTAAAAGCAAATCTCATGATACTCAGGCAATATGCTAACTTGCACTTTTCTTTTGCATAATAAAGCAGCGCTATTTCCACATCTTTTCTAGAGTTTCAAAGGCTTGTTTAAAGCAATCTGCCTCACGTGGATGCTAAGTGTGACTGTAGGACAACCCAAAGTATCCGATTTATTGGCAGAGGAAACTTAACAATTCCTCTTGTCCTGTGCTAGGAAAATTTAAAGAAGGTATCTGTTCTTTTCATCTGCTGTAGAATTTTCCTAGGAGCTTTTCCTATGGAGGAATTACAGATAGGAAAAGATACAGACTCTTTCTAGGGCATTTTGTTCTGCTTAAGAGCCCATCAGCAACCCCAGCTCACAATTAAGAGATACAACTTTCCTGCTAAGCTGTCGTTTGCTAGAAGCTGAAGTTCGATAGCATTGCCTGACTCTTGCATCTTCCATAAAGCCCAAAAAAACTTGTGAGTTTGGGTGCTGGGGCTGGAAACTGCAATTAGGAACTGCATTTGGAAGAGGATTTGAATGCTGAGAAAGCCTCCCAAGTCCTTTATTCTGTAGCACAGATTTTGACCTGGCAGCCAACCCTTCTTCCCAATCTTCAACACAGACAAACCTGTAATTGGCCTCTGATGTGGATGCACCGCGTGAAAGACTTCCGTACAGGGGAAAGAATTTCCTTTGTTTCAGACTGGATTGATTTTCCTCTAAAAAAATAGTGTTATTTCTTTTGATAGCTGTTTTTAACTTCTTTATTTTTCAACAGTACCTTCTGCAATTTTTTCCAGAGCAAATTGCCCACAGATAGCAAAACAAGAGGAAAAAATCCAGTAATGCCCATGCAACGTCCAGGTCTACCTTCTGTTCACTAGGTGCAAACATCATCCTCCACAACAGCTATATACTGGGAGGAAATCTCAAGGCCAGATACAAAATCTCAGGATGCAACAAAACGCAGCCCTCTGTCTTGGACTCAGCTCCTCCATTAAAAAACAACCCCCAAACTCATCCAGCAGATGAAACAAATTCCCATTCTTAGCCTCAACAGCATAAGGTGAGGAGAAAAAAAACAACGGGGAGGAAATATATCTTTATGAAACCTACAGTTTGGAAAGAGTGTAAACAGCAGCCTGACTGCTAAGGCATACCATGCAACACCCCTGCACCACTGCAAACCAAACCAAGGGAACCTTGCTGATAGCTTGCAAAGCGATGAGCCGACTCCTCTGTGCCAATGCACTATCACACATTAGTTGGAGTCTGGTCTATGAACTACGCATTCGTTACGCGCTAAGTCAAATGAGAAGCAGTGTCTGTCCTTGGCTCCAGACATTGAAAGCCTTTGTTATTTCCTCATGTTTTTTGTGATTTTCTAAATTACAAAGCAATTACTTGGTTAATACCCTTCATCCTAATACTGTTTCAAATCAGCATGTGGACCCAAACCTTAAACCTAAAGTTAAACACTGACCCTTACCGGAATCAATCTTAAATACAGCACAGTCACTTCTATCAACACGAACCTTTACTTATTTATAAGCACAAAACCCACAAGAGCCACATTATCTGTTCTAGTACCAGCATTAGGAAGTCCTTATCTGCCTAAACATGGTACCTCAATTCCTGCTTGAGTAAAACCTAAGCCTATCCCTTAAACTAATCCTGGCCTTAAAACCTGGCCAGTCTGCACACAGCCCACCAGAAACCACTCAGTTCCATCCCAATCCAGAAAGAGGAAAAAACCAACACACCAATCCCTCACCGTAACTGCAGCCCTATATCTGATCTTAAAGATGGTCCAAGGGGTTACACCAAATTAATTAGAAGATGGTAAAGGCCACTTTGGTAAGTGCTATCCCTTGCTCTGTAGGCTTTACGGACTGCAGCAACCAAGGCACTTCAGCACGTATAGCCTGAAACCAGAACTAGTCTCTAAAGTGAAACCCTGTATTAGCAATATGCCGGTTATAACTGGAAAAAAACTTATCAGAAACCATCAGCCTCTGTGGCTACTACCTCATTTTAATCACATAGATCATGCAAAATATCAGAACGCAGCTCCTCAGTCCCTCTCACTGTGAAACCTAGTTCTGACCCCAAGTATGATCCTAGAATTTAATCCAAATGAGACCAGTGCCAAAACACCCACAGCAAAGCTAGAAAAAAAGGGAGCCCATAGCTTGGGAAGCTCTATTACTCCAGAACACATGTTCTCCTTGAGGAACAGCAGACCCCACCAACAACCTTGCTGCACATCCATCATGATGGCTGACTCATACTCAACAAAAAACACATGAATAACAATTTCGTGCTACTTCTACAAGCCTTCATCTCAGCTTTGCAAAAAGTAATAACTGCACGGTCCCCGCTTATCCAGAACACCAGCCATTAGTTACCTCTGGTTTCCTGGAAAACCTACCCCAGCCACAATATGTGACAGTTACAGCGGCAGCTAGGCTGACCAGAAGGCATTAGGCTTTACTAGTAAGAACCCTCACCCGGTTGCTGCAATTTGAGTGAGATCCCGCTACAAATGGAGCTCTTGAAATATACTCGAAAATTTACCGTAATTATACTTTTAAAATAACAAGATGGCTCAAAATTGCAACAACTCCGATTACAGCTTGGTAACTGCAGAAGTCCTTGTCCCAATCCTGGAAGACTTATGTACACACTCATAAAGAAGTAAATGGTCATACAGTCCTCGCTTTCACAATTCCTAACCCAAAGCCTTGCCTTTCCTGCCCGTAGTTGCAGGAAAATCTGACATAATAGTAATAAATAACCTTTGCTGAGAGCAGTCATCACTCAAATCCTTTAGGCTTTGCAGAACTTAGTAGTGAACAGCCCCAAATTCTAATCCTAAATCTAAATTTCTACCAAGTTAAGCAATATACACGTACCCCATAGTTTGTCATGAATTACATAACACCACAAAAGACGACACTCGTTTTAGTGCCTCAGACTTTGCAAAAGGTACCAAAAGAGAGGGCTCCCAAGCTCTAGGACTCGCAGCCACTAACTCCAACTCTAAAGCAAGATCCAACAATGGCAGAGTAGATGGGACTTTAGCACAGCCCAGAGTCCCTCCTAGCATTACAAAACGCACCAGTAAATAGACATCTTCACTTGTTGCTTTTACAAAATCTACTCCTAGGTCAGGTTTTCTGTAGAGTCTGGAGGCACAGGGAGAGGTCAAATTTTGCTGTGAACCAGAGATTTTTTGTGGGGACCAGTCTTCACTGAAGACTTACACTCCCTGCAAACAAACCTCACAATCCCACTTTCCCTTGACCTCCTCAGCAGTCTAGGTGAGCACAACTACACCGAAACCCAATATGAACATTTTTTCCTATCATTAACAATAGTCATTGCTGAGAACAAACTCAGCAGTCTAGGTGAGCACAACTACACCAAAACCCAATATGAACATTTTCTATCATTAACGATAGTCATTGCTGAGAACAAGTTCTTCAGAGTCCTGAAGCTTTCCAAGATGTAGCAAAGACGACTGTCGTTGCCAAATCGTCATCCACAGCAATCATCATTCACTCATTCTAGTACTTAATCCATCAGCATCTGTCAGCTCTTTAAAATGCTCTGTAGTTAGAGCTCATCTTTTCTTTCCTTACCATATTCTAACTCTAATCCTTGCCTTCTGCAAAGCTTGCAATAAATCTAGCATTACCAGATGTCTCTTCCTTTTGCTGCCATAATTGATACCTTAAGAAATAACTGTGCTCTTTAGGCCTCATCTGTACTCTGACCATATCCATTAGCTGTGCACAGCACCAGATCTCATCCTACCCACCGAAGGCATGATATTTTCAGTGATAAGCAATAATCATCCACTGCCCCCACAAACCAACGCTGAACTCCAGTTTTTAGCTTGCCACAGAGCCTCTAATTCACAATTCTACAATATGTTAGTAGCTAATGCAAAATTAGTCCATCCTCCAGATCTCTATCCCTGCATCACCTCTAGTTCACTTTTTCCCAGCCTCTGAGTCTAGCTTGAAGGGGGACCACAGGGCAGTGATGAATCGATACCCCGAAACATGTCAATCATCTGTGTCACAACATGCCCTAGTCTTGGTCCTACGAGTCTTACGACCTCACAAGAAACACTGCTCCCTTTCTAGTCCTAAAACTTTCCAATGTTTGTGGGTATTTTTTATATGGTTAAACAAAGCATGCTTGCAGTAGTGTTTCAACTGTTCTCTCGTAAGACTTCAAAATAAGTTGAAAGATTAATAGAGGAGAAAGG
>NW_008795782.1:923-18145 GCF_000699145.1 Aptenodytes forsteri | reverse complement strand
CAGTTAAGTGCAACAAACCAAGCAGCAGCAGCTATGGTTTTGGCCAGAAACAGATTTCTTCCCATGCCACCCGAGACATATGCCAAAGACAGCTTGAAAAGAAAACAAGGGCATATTAACAAAAGAATCTTGACAGTAAATCATACAAACATAATTAAAAGACTGCACAATGAATAACAGCAGTTCATCCATGGCAATTAGTTGGCTTGCCTTAAAACAGAAAAAAATAAAAATTGAGTATGAGAATAAGAGCAGTTCCCTCATCAACATTAGTACCATGCTGCATACAAGAGAGCCAGGACAGTTGAAGAAATGAGGATTTTCTTGTTGCCCCAGAAAATATACAGATTTAACTCATTAAGTTTTTGACAATAAACTCCTAAATTTTACAGCCCTCCGAGCTTTGGAACTGTTACTGTGTTTGTGAATGCGTCAGTGAAAGGCACTAAACCAGTTATCTGTCCCACACAGTCAGTATCCTCTTGCCATTCTTCTAAGTGCAAGGGGACCAGAAATGGCACTGGAGCCTGTGAGCAAATACTCATCTCAGACTCAAGTGGAAGAACAGGAAGAAAGTAACTTCGTTCAAATAATCCACAAGACATTTCACCAGGTTTCTGCTTCAGACTTACCAATTTCAGAAGAATTAACAAACCCTCAGGTGCTCCAGAGCACCACTGACCATATTGAATTAACAGGACTACTGGACTACTGCCATGAAACTGAACATGGCTAAAGCTCCCCGAGGCACTTAGAAACGCTTTGCTGTGGGAGCACGAGGGTCACAAAATCAGGGAAACCAGAGAAGTGGCCAACTAGTGAAAAACCCTTCCTTCCCTTCAGAACCTCCAAAAGATATGAAGAGGCTATTATTTTTCCTGCTGAAAGGAAGCAGGAGGTAAAATGACAAATAGAACACCAGTGCCAAGAGACTGTCAGGAGGTAATTGGTGATTTTAATGAGACAGCTAGATTTGCCATTTTGTGTCTTATTAGAGCCCTAGCTGCACACCTCCTCTCACAGTTTCAGTGCATTCGTTTTCTTTCTTCCTCGGTCAGCTTCTGTTCCTTTCTTTCCTCCCAAGTCTCAAACTGTAGGACCTAATCTTTGCAATCAAGTGACAACAGAGTTATTAATAATTAAGCCTCTCAAGCATTGTTATTTTTCAGAGAACTGTGCTAGCACTGAGCTACACGCATATGCCTTGAATGATTATTGGGAGGAGCAAGTCAACAGCCCACTTGTGTTTGGAAAGATTCAAGATAATAGAAATTAATTACACTTATCTCTGTCTGACCCCTAATCAAAGCAGCAATGTAAACCAACATGGACTATTCATGAAAGGCCACATTATTAAGGATGTGCAGTGAAGTTTAGAAAGTAAAGGGCAGAATATCAATCTGCATAAAGCAGCATAAATCCACCAGAAGCAACACAATTGAATTACCTTTTCAGAGTAAGGGCTATTATGAAAATCCGGGAAAATGTTATCACTTGCCATCTAGAAAAAAATTAAAAAATTGAGAAGTGACATGAAAGCCCACACAGAAGCCACTGATACAAGCTGATTTTCCAACTGCCACCCTCAGCTCAAGCTAGTCTGACAAATGGGAAGCAGTCACCTGGCAGGAGCTGACAATGCTAATCAAACACTAATGAACCAGGTGCAAAGTCTGCTACCTATAAGACTGCCCAATGTCTCACTGTCACCTGCAACAGCACTGCTGAAACTCACCACATGCAGGACACTGAACCTTCTTGTAAAAAAACATGTTCAACAGGATATCCTGAACAATAAATCCAGACTTTCATAGGAATAGGTGATTTTTGACCACTTATAAAAACCTCAGACTTCCACAACCCCCAAAGTCCTGATTCAGCTGGAAAAAAACCCAAACCAAACAACTGATGCTAAAAATAGGCCTCTTACTTAACACGAGCATACAAAACTAATTTAAGTGAGAAAGGAAATTAGAAACCAGAACAAAGTAAAAAGAAATGGAAGGGAAAAAAGTTAAACAGAACACCCCAAGAAAACAACAGGCATAAGTTATTTTGCCACAGACTCTCTTTTATAAGGTGACTCAAATGTTCTGTGTTGAAACACTTGTTACTAATTACAAAGGAAATTAGCTATGTATCATAAACAATTACTAACAATTTCCTCTTGAAAAAAACAATGAGTTTTCTGTTGAAGTGTTTGACACATCCATTTAGATTTTGGGAATTTGGTGAGGGTTTTTTTGGCTAATACTGACAGGCCTAGACCAAACCAAACTGCCAACATCACTGCTTCACAGCAAATTCGGGCACAATGTTTATATAGTTTTATAAATACTCTCCTTTCATGCTACTCAGTCCTTATTGCACAACTTCATTTTTTCTTCTCCTCTTGGCTTTATATATTAAGTTTATTTCCAGACCTTTCCAAGCTTTATTTTTGGTTTTGCAGCTCTTGCTTACACCTGCAGTTGAGCACATGAGATAACCCACAGTTGGCTGTTCTCGCCTTGGTTACTATTCGTAGCCCCCTTTTCTCTGTGCTCCCATCCTTCAATGCAGGAGACCCCCACTCGAGTCCTTCACAGAGGTGGTTTAGCTCCGGTGACTGCTGCTAAACGAAACGGTTTGGCTCCTGCATACCTTCTCACACAGGAGCTCTAGGCAGGAGCTGTACGCGGTTCAATGGCTCCAAAGCCAAGACAAAGAAAAAGCAGAGAAGCAGGTCCGTCAACAGGACCAGCCTTGCCTGACAAGAAGCACATTCTCAGTAGAACCCCTACCAAGTCATTCATCAGGGAAGCACCTACACCAGACAGCCGGATAACAACTGCGCTTATCGATTCTCTGGACGCATCCTGCTTCCCTAGCACTGAACGTGTTGGGTGACAATGGCTGTTCTCATTTCCCCGTGATTGTGACCCTGTCAGGAACAAAGCTTCACCAGAAAAATTAAAAATTAAGAGAAAACTAAGCTATAAAGCTTCTGCAGCACACTTGGAGTGTCACTCCCTCCAGGATGTCACTGTAATGCTGCTCCATGTCCAACACCTTCACATACCTACAGACTCACTCAGTGATAAAGCAATTCAAAGTAGATCTGATAAAACACAAGTCCATTGTTAACACTACAAAATTATTCCTAAAATAACCCTAGCTCTAATGCCCTCAGATCCATGCGTGCACCAAAACTAATTGCAGCCAGACTCTCCTTCAAATAACTCATTTTCACTGTACATACTTCACAAACTGAGGCAGTTGCAGACATCCTGAGCACCTGCCATGCAAGAATGAAATCGCAACATCAGCTTTAAATTTAACACCAACCCTAATCTGGTGAAGTGAATGCTACTGAGCTACAAGCCGGCTGCTTGACATGAGCAGCACCGATCCTTCTCCCAGAAGCATTACTCCAACCTTTGTTCCCCAACAGCCTCTCTCCAGCCCAAATCCAATTTCTCACAGACACAAACTAAACTAACCTAAGGCAATTGTTCCAATCAGCACCTGGAATTAAGAGTTCCCTGTTATCCTGATTGCTCATCAAAAAAATCATAGCAATCTTGACAACTGTCCAGAGACCTCTATCTTCAAAAGAAAATGCAACCTGATGTGACACAGTTCTGGCATCAAATTTTCTCTTATTTCTGGTGTCATGGAAACACAAGAGATATATACAATTCCTCAGACCTTGCATCCCTGAACACAGCTGCTAAACACAAGGTTAACTTGAGTTTTAATGAGATCGCAGTAACCTGTAAACGTGCATTAAAGCAAGCACAAGTCAATCGCTCCGTCCAGCGCCATCACTCCTTTTCCTCCAATACGTCTTCAGTGGTCTAACAAATAATGACATTCTTCTGTCCTGCTTCTTTCCAGAGGCTAACCCCAAATCCTCCCCAAACCTTACCTGCATCTGTTTTCCCACGACCAGTGCTTGCATCAAGCCCAACTTAGAAGTTGTCATCCTTGTAAGGTCTGCAAACAAACAGAGAACTTGGGTTCCTGCTGTCCTAAACCATCAAACCAGTTCTTAGACTCTTTCACAAATAACTAGCAACCTATACCTCTTAGCACAGCTAATGAGAAGGCAGTTACCCCTGTCTGACCAGGCCTATAGTCTACTCGTGGAGACTTGGCAAGACTCATACCCCTCTGACCGTAACCCTGATCTCAGCCCTCACCCTTGCTTGTTGTTCAGCGATTGGTACCTGCCTCAAAACTAATGTCCCCCTTGCCAGCACCAGGGGATATCTGAAGGTTCAGCCCGCAGGGTCTACCCCTCAGAAAGGTTTGGCTGGAGGACAGACAGGGTGGGTTCAGTGAGCGACCTGTGGGTATACCTGTCAGCAATGGACGTGTCAGGGAGATGTTGGAAGTCCCGAGTTTAAGCAAGCAGGAAAAGACACGATCTTCTGAGCCAGCAAGGTTGTACACGAGCCGGAGACTCTCGACCTGATTCAAGAAGGTATCACAGAATATAATTACCACCACTAGGGAGAGAAGTAGTGTGATGCTACCACTAATTTCAATAAAACCCTTCGTCATCTCATGACTAATGACCTGTGTTGCTCAATTTGACTTAAACACCCACCAAGGAACCAAAAAGAATGAATCATCCTGTGAGACTGGTGCAAAGCAGACCACACCTCAGGCTAAAAGGGGTCTACAGAACTGAAGAGGCAGAAAAGCAATTAGCTAAAATTCTTACGTTGCCCCAGTAGGTAAAGCTCGATTATAGATAGGTACAGATATACCAAACGCTGTTAAAATAGACACATGCTGAGCATACACAAAGAGGAGGCGTATTCCCACTTGTATGTAAACAAGTACTATTGATACTAAGGACAAAGACTGCTTCTTAATGCATTGCACAAATAAATCCATGTAACATTACTTACATTTAACTCCTAAAGTTTCATCTCATGTAAAATACACACAGAAGTTGTAAAGGCATTTTGCTCTTGAAAGCTTTCCGCCCAGAGTCATCCCCTGGACAGATGGGATACAGTCAGCCAAGCTATAATGCAAATTCTGTTGCTACCGAACCCTTCATCCATAAGTAAGCAGCCTCCGTCAAAACACAAAGAACAGGGCAGCTCTGATCTCATTACTCTGTGGTGTCCCTCTGCGGTTTCTTTCATAGCCGCTGGTTTTGGTGCCTTTAAATCTGCCTCCAGGCAGTGGCTTGGAACAAGCTGTACCATATCACTGGCTTTATACATTTTGAAAGCTTTTTTCAATTCTCAACTGTAGGCAGTGAAGGGAAAAAAGGCAGAGAAACCAAAAACGCATGTTGTGATGCAAGCGAGGTGCGAAAGGAAGAGGAGGAGCCAAACGCTCATTTAGGGGGTTGTAAAGTACCCTTGAGCATTTCTGAGGTTGATCAGCTCACATAAATGATCTCAACCCCATTAAAATAATGAGACTACAAAAATTTACATGACCAACGAGTCTGACTCTAGCCCTCTGTTTCTGAGTTGCAAACATGTACAAATATACCATATCTATAATATTTTTATTGACTTAATGAATGAAGCATACTTTTCTGTAGAACTAATCCAACAGTATTAATCCCCAAATTAACTTTATCATATGCCTTTTGATTTCTACCATTTTTCAGAAGACACATGTAGGACTAAATTGGAGTTTTAAAAATGTCACCTTCATATTGAGTTAATCCCAAGCAGAAAGGAAGACATAAACGTATCCAGTAAAACTTCCCTCTAAGTTAAGCCATACCATTGTTAGAACTAGATGCCATTTCAGCGCAGGCAGTTGGGGCAGGAAGGATGCTTGTTTTTGCTGATCAAAGTATTTGGCATACCTCTGCCGACTTAAATTATTTTTCCTGTCCTGAAAGAGAGGGAAAAAAAATAAAATTAAGTACACTACAGAAAACAAAAGATCCTGGCTTTCACACTTTTGCTTGGATTTCTCAATAATTTTTCAAGGAGAAAACCCTGTAGAGATGACAGCCAGATAAAATATAAAAGCGCCCTATTTCTGCATTTTTATTCCTACCTCTTTCAGGCATAAAAAGTATGCTAAATTTTATTATTGTATTTTTAGCCTAATTTTAACAGAAATATTTTCATTATATACTCCACCTTGTTAGTTATTCAAGCCTTTGCCATTTTACTTTGGACAACGTAACATATGTCTAGTATGCTGGACCACAAAAAATGCCTAATGAGAACTGAACCAGAAACAAACAGAAACAAGAGCATCCACCAGGTGCAGTGCTTGAGCAGCATACTGCAGTCATCCAAGCTGTCAGAAACAAGGGAAGACTAAAATCAATGAGCAAAATGCGAGTCAAAAATTGTCCCTCTGATAAGAGGCAACAAAAACTTTCTGCAAATGCTTTCAAGTCCTTTAAAACACCCATGTTTGAAGTCTGTCTGGTTGGTCACAGGGCTGTGCTACAGGAATCACAGTCGAAGCCTTTTCCCCTCCTTGTGCAGAGATTGTTCAGTCAGGGAGTTTTCCACATCATATAGCAGTAAGGGAACAAAAGCACTTTCTCAGTGGAACTGATGATGACACATCTTGACAACCAACTCCGTTTAATAAACATCCCAGACTTTTACATTTGAACCTTTCCTGTCTGAACCATTCAAGACCACAAGGCTGAGGGGAAAAAAAAACCAAAACAAAAAACCCTGTGATAGAATCCACCAACATAAATTATAGGGAGAAATCATGAAGAGGAATACCTCAAAAACATGGCAAAGGAAGGTTTCAAGACTTTTCAGAAAACAATAATATGTTCATGCCTCGCCAGTCCATACCAATTCTGTTATGTTAAATACACGTGACCTGTGCAGATAAGGGAAATGCTCAACTTCCTCTAGTGTAAACACTGTATAACCACATGGATGCTAATCCTGGACACCACCTATAAAGAACTTAAAAAGCAAAATTAAAGTGACCTTTCCTGTTATAAAATGAGTATTTATGATCAGCCTTTCAGAAATTTTGGACAAATTTAACATCACTTTCGTATGATAACCACAGGCTATGCATGTCTCTCTAGCCGAGCTGATAAGGAAGGATAACTATAGAAAATGCATGTAAAAACTGCCAGTTATTTGCACTTATTTCCTAAAGACTTCCTTAGAGTTGGATGCTCTTTGCACTTTTCCCCTCGTTGAATTGATTCATCACTAGACTGTGATAAAATTAGCTATTCTACTGAAGTAGTTCTTGGCTTCTCTCAAAGAGGGCGGTACTAAGGCCCATGAACAAAGGAGAAAATGATTAATCAGAACAAGGACAGTGATGATGCCCCAAATACATTTAGCATCGCAGGTTTGCGAAGTTCACATAACTAATGCAAGTGGACAAGAAGTACATTCTTGCTTTCTTCTTATACCAACATAAAGCAATCTGGAAAAGAACAATACCTATTAATTGACATTCTCCAACTCTCTCCTCATACCTCACCTAGTATTACACATAACATGCTAAGGCAGTGTATCTACCTTACCATTACATTTTTGGCTCACCATCTGTTTCCCATCTTGTGCTGCTTGCATCTAAGAAAGTACAGGTCTGATTTTTTTTTAGTGGAGATCCTGGGCAGCTACCACACCATTCTTTTAAAGAAAGCAAAGAAAAACCCCACACCCTTATCTCCAGAATCAGTTTAAGAACAACACAGAAAAGAAAAGAAAAGTTCTGAATACACTGGCTTGTAATTCTGTGAACAGTTTCAGAGTTCAGTGAGGACATGAACCAGAAGAGGATTATTTGTGTGCCTTGCTGCTTCAGAACTAAGCCTTGAATGTAACACCAATTAAAAAAACATGAACGAAAAGAACAACTGTGGGAAGAGGCAGCAGCTGGCAAGCAGAACATCTCCATCATTACATGCTCTCCCTTAGTCCTTAAGGAGCAGTCCATCTTGTACAGTGGCAAGGAGACAGGTGAGCAAGTCCTAAACCAACCCTTCTGACAGCTGGTGCTTTTGTCCAGTACTGAAAGTTGCTGCAGCACTGTTACTCTCCGCACAAAGATACTACTACACAGCAAAAAGTAATTTTAAATCATCCTTTACTTTTCACTTATTTCTAAAACCATAACTATTTCTTTTAATCTCTTGCTTCTTGAAGATTCCTGAAACCTCCAGGCTGATTTGTCAAGCTGCTGGCTAGTCAAGCGAAACAGTCCTCCCTTCTATTTCCCTTCTCCCCATGGGCCTTAATCTGATATATTACCAGTGACTCACTTAAAAATGCCTCATTCTACACTAAATGCCTTAGCTCTTTAGACAAACTAGACAAGCACTAGCTTCTACCCGCCTTTTAAATAGGGTCAAGGTTAGTGTAAAGAGGCTGTTGTGTAACAGATCTGATTCAGATGTCCTGTATGGATACACTTATTCTCCAGTAAGTAGGAAGGGTTGTGGTTTAATCCCATTTATTGACAAAAACAAACTAAACTGAAAACAAACTATGTACAGGGGAATTGTTTAGAGTAATTGACATAATAGGGAAGCAGATAGTTTTATTACATACAAAAATCACACAACTAACACTGAAATTGACTTAATTGAGCTGCAATATAGTGATTTTCACAGTAGGCAATTGCAAGAGTTGAACACAGGACTATAGAAATAGCATCTGGGGCTTGGAAGAGTAAAATCTTAACAGGTCATGGAGGCAGGGGACAATGTTTGGGGAAAAAGGCCTTGCTGACTGGAAAGAATTCATGCATCAGGGCTAACAAAGTCAGCAACAAGAAGTCCTGCTCAGCCAGGAAGCTAATTCAGACAATTGAACAGCAGGAATGGGATTTTCCACCTCTTACTCAGAAGTCATCCAGGACTGCAACCTAAGTTAACCACCAAGGTCCTGCATCACCACCACCTGCCCCAATCCCATCAGTGAAGACTCTCTACTCAACCTTTTAACCAATCTGACCAACACATGCCCATCTGGCTACTAGCCAGGCTGAACACTGAAGGACAAGCCATCCGCAGCAACAAGGAGCAGACAGTGCTAGACCAGCCCTCCGGAGAACAAACACCAAGAAGCAACAACTCTGCTAGGCATAGGCATACTTGCATCCTAGTCAAGGCTGTTTTCTTCATTTTCATTCTTTCACTGCAATTATACTGGGAAAGGAAATTCTAAACAAGTTTATACAAAGAGAAAATATTTCCTGGAACAGATCCTCCAAATAAATTTTAACTACTGAGAAACTTATTTCCACATTTAGAAAACCTTAAGCAGCGACCTAGAAAATGCAAGGGTGATGTATGATTATTTGGAGTCACAAGCAACTGAGGTTAAGGTTGTAAACAAAAGTGCAGTAAACAAGTCAAGCTGCTTGTCACTCTAACCACTACAGCAAGTGGGGCTTTCCTGGAATTTCAGGTCAAGTATGTCTCTTTGAAGAGAGATTTGTTAGGTCAACTAACAAACAGGTAGTCCCAAGATTTTTCTTCTTCATACTTCAAGTAGCACAGACCCACCAGGAAGAATTGGAATCAGAGGGTAGACCTAAAAGACTGTCTTCCTGCCTGCCGCTCTCTGCACATTTTGTTCTTCAGGTAGTATATGTGCCATTCACCAAAGGAAGGAAAACCACCTTTCAATTCATTACAAAAACCTATCTTAAGACAAGGATGCCAGGGTCCAGCAACAATTGTTCTTTGTGTTTCTGCTTACATGTGTTTCCCTTCTGCTTTGTTTCACAGGTTCTTTTCTGTCAAGCTCATTCCTATATTATTTTATCTTGAAAAATGTTCTAGCAAAGTTGAGTTCGTGTTAACTGTAACCACCATCTAGAGGAACAGAAATGATCCTAAACCATTAAAGGTTTAACAGACATTAGGTCTGCTCTGTGGGAAGAATACCCACAACATAAATAGGGGTTACTTCCATAAGACTTGCAATTTGCAACAGGACTTCCGTGTTTGAGGTGTTAAAACTTACATTTGCTAATATTTTAAACATAACTCAAGCAATGCTGCTCCTCTTAAGTTTAGGGCAGAAAAGTTAGCTCCTTGGTAACTCATTCAGAAAGAGCAGAATGACCCTGTTGCACAGCTACGTTTACTGTTCATCCATACAGGTTCTGGAGAAGAGTATGAAGGGTAAGCGCTTCAAAACAAACAGAAAACCTTTTGACCACCGAAAAGTCAGCCTCCTTCCATTGTTTCGTTTCAGACTGTAGAGCTCATCAGCGAGCTCTCAGAAGTGAAGCATGAAAGCAACTTGCTGGAATCATACTGTACCAACCAACTAAATTAGTCCAGGTTCATTTCTCCCCTCTCAAAGGTGTAGTGTTCATGGGAAGGTGGAGGTAGCAGTGACCAGCAGTCAGATCATACTTGTAGACATGAAGGACTAAGTTACTTTGAACTCAATTGTATCCAACTGGAAATAGAAACCAGGGTATACTTAAAGACCTGTGAAATGCTAAGAGACTCAAACTCTGCAGACTCCCATAAGGCCTCAGAAGGAGGGACACAAAGTACCCAATGAAGAATACACTGCCAGGCCGTAATGAACCAACCCTCTCCACCACTATGGTAACATCTGAGCCATCCATGTGGTGACAGCAACACAGCAGTCCCATCACCACTGAGGAGCAGATTGGAAGAGCAAGGGTATAATCTGTAAAACCACCCTGCACCAGCCTGTGCACCTTAGCAGGTTGTTAACTAGAAGCAGTTACTAGTGTTAACTTGAAGTGCAGGCTTATATTAGAGGACAGACACTGATTCAGGATATAAGTAATACAATTAAAGCAATACAGAATAATTTTAACTAGATAAACGTAGAGCAGAAAAGGTAGTAGTCCCATATTTTCTTGTAAGCATGCCTACATTTTGGTGTGACAGTTGTTTAAAAGACCAAGAATGTATGGGTTTCTGATGTTTTGGAAGTCATTGGTTAATACCAAATTATTCCTCTGAAGCCAAAGCCTACTTATTTTCCTCAGAAAGGCACATTCTAATTCAGTTATTGAACTGTACTACAGTTGCACAAGCAAAGCCTTCTGAATACAGATCATGAACACCGGTTACAAGCTCACATTTATACCATGTGGCTAAGCTAAGTGTTAAAACATCCAATCATGCAGGACTTCTTGGTAGCCAGCTGTTAAAAACATTGATATTCTGCACATAAAGGCCCAGAGCCATCATTACTTTACAAATGCAGAGGACAGGAGACATGCTTAGTTATATGCATGTGCTGGATGCAATACTTGGTTGAAATTGAACAAGAAGAGAAGAATGGAAAGCTCTTCAGCTCTAGTTAGTAATGGCAGTATTTTACTAGAGCCCATACCAGGCAGAGTCAGAGGTATGTTGAAAGCACACTAAAGCTAGCAACAGTGCTCTCAAAACACTGAGTTACATACCCACCTATTTCACTGATCTCTACAGCGGCTGGAAGAGCACCAAGTACGTAAACAACCCAAGGCTTAAACTCTCTTGGGACGTTTTCTCCTTGCGCCCAATTTTTGAACCCATCCCTTCCTCTTCCAAACACCCAGTACAAACACGTGGGAACTGGCACTGCCTCTGTCACAAGCTGATCCAGTCCGGGAGTCATACTCATTTGGTGCTGAGAGGAAGAGTTGAAATAGCACCGCAGTACAAGATTGGTGTAGCTCCAGGCCTTCAGCCAGCACGCACAGGCAGTAAGGCCTGAATTAGCCTGCGCCTGTTCTGTTTGCATGGCTGCACAACTCATGCTAGGCCTTCTGCTACAGGAGTGCCTGTACCTCCTGGGTTGGCCAACAAGTTAACAACTTGCTTAGCAAATAGTTTTACCTGTTGCCCTTGTTCTGTCACCTTTTCCTTCTTCCCATGCCTCTCAGCATCAGGAGAAAAGCTTCATTCTTCAAGTTAATGCCTACAACATTTCATCTCAGCCAAACATAACTGTAGTTTTATCTGTTGTGCAGCTGTGTATCAGTGTCATTAGCACAAGCACTAATGCTGAAGACTTCACTGCACTGCTGCCTCAGAACAGATGAATTAAGGCAAGTAGGACAGCTGAAGCAACCACCACCCCCCCAGATAACCTTCACTCCACTAAGTTAGCTTTTTCACGAGAACTGCTTCAACTTTTTCTTCATATACTTTAAGTTTTTCAGTGCTACACTTGCCATGCTCCTTTCAGCAAGTAGAACCTTACAAACTGCCCCAAGCCTCAACATCTATTTTTTTTCTTTTCCATGCAAGTTGGACTACGTTATCCTTTCAAAGAGCAATATATATAAGCAATATAACTTGAGCCCTACGGCCTGTTGTGCAAGCTCAGCATACCATGTAATGGAAAGGATTACTAAATTGTCTTTCTGAAGCCAAACACCCCTGGCCTTGTTTTTGCATCATATATTTTGTTACCTATGCATCTAAAGGCCTTTCAGTGCTTTGCAAGTGTCAGCCAGGGAAACAAAAGCAAACATCCTGTCAGTGAGGGCTGTCTGTGCAACACACAGAGGATTCCAAGCCTGTCACTGTTAAGGCTTCACTTCTGAGAACAGGTCAAACTGCATGAGATGCGTTGCGTATGAGGACAACAACAGTGCTGCCCCCGCAACACTTTGTGCTTTCCAGAACAGCCATCATTTCTGGCTAGGTCAGGGAGAAGGGAGGGGGTATTAGACCCTATCTGGGAACCGCCTAGTCCCACTTTCAGTGCCGCCAATGACACTTCTTGGTGTCTGCAGCAACCACCCGAATTCATGTCATTCAGTAGACTGTTTCATGAGACATCTAGTGAATGACCTAGCTGCACCCAGACAAGCATGAAAAGCTCTAATACACAGACATTACATTGGCATTAGCCTTAGTACTTGAGGACGTAAGAGAATTCAGGTATCAGAAAAACACCAGAAATATACCATTTATCTTCCTAAGTAGTTTTCAAGTGGTACGTAAAGATTTCATTGTGATCT
This sequence comes from Aptenodytes forsteri, assembly GCF_000699145.1. NCBI lineage: Eukaryota > Metazoa > Chordata > Aves > Sphenisciformes > Spheniscidae > Aptenodytes > Aptenodytes forsteri. Next base: position 5,218 of record NW_008795782.1, on the reverse strand, counting down.
TGAGCACTTGAAGAAAAAAACTATTAAGCTACCAACCAAGATGTCAATTTTATTACATTTCTGTCATAGAACTACTCCCAAGCAGGTTTTCTGTGGTAACCTTAAATATTTGAACATTTCAGAAACAACACACTTGTATCTTAAGCAGTCACTTAGGAAGATGAAGCTTACCACATGTGTTGGTCTGCTAGCCTCATGTACATTCAACACATTCAAAAACATTTTAAATCATAATGAGGTTAGTTGGTGACAGAACAGCATTAGTTCAGGAACACCAAGAGACACTCCAGAAAATAGTCATTATGGACTATCCATTCCCATCATGCTACCACCTGTAGCATAATCTCTTTTTTTTTTTTAAGATGCTGACTTTTATTTCAAGTATTTCCATCAGAAAAAAGCTGTTACCAGAAGCAAATCACCAAGTTGATTTTTACCACCTGCAAATACGCAAAACTTAGAAAAGACAGCTGCTTTAACAGAAAAAATTCAATAGCATTATGATGATCAGACATCTTCATCTGCAGGTGTTCCATTTTTTAATTTCCATCCCTAAGGAGCCTAAAATCTCAAAAATACCTAAGTGTCCTCCATCAGCATATATGCAACACCAATGATAGCTCCTTTAAAGGAAGCAGAGCTTCTTAACCCCTGTTGGAAACTAAATCAAACAAGATCGACAATCCTAATTTAACATAAGCTTGAGTGCATTTCTCATGAAGAGAAGTTACCAGTTTGTTTTAGATGGTTTTGTCATTAACAGAAGGTGTTATTTGGACAGGCCTAGGAAATAAACCTCTCTCCTTTCCCTTGCAAGCATAGCACCATGTACCTCACAATTCTACCTACAGTGAGTCACCATGCTCCCCACACCACCAGGATCATTAGCTTAACTGAAAATCTGATTCCCCATATTGCACAGCACTCATAGCCCAGCTACAGTGAAGCACAACAGCAAAGTACAAAAGAGGGAAATAAAGCAAAAGTTAATACAGGCAGCTCAGATCCAGAAGCCAAATATATCACTGATAGGTATTCACAAGACATATCTTCACTGACAAAAAAGGACAAGTACATCTTAGCCTTTTTAGTTTATTTTTCAGCTACACTGCTTAGCAAGTGGAAGATGTACTCTCTCAACCACAACCTGTTTGAAAAGCACCACACAAGACAAGTATCCTACAGACCAATTTTTACAAGCATTTAAGTAGTCCACTGGGAGACAGGCAGGAAGCTCCGCCTTGTTACTCCACATCTGTTCTGAAACGCCTTCAAGTGGTTTAACTACAGCTTTTTCCATCTGCCCAACTCCACTTCTCTAACAGGCAGCACTAATACCACATGAACACCCTGAATATTTAGAGTTCGGGTCAGACCAAGGCATACCATTTTTCACAGCATAGCTTATTCTGTTTCAGGACTCAGTTGCAACTTTTATAGATATAACTTCACTCAAGTTTAACCTCATAAGAATCATGCAGCAAAATTTAATATTAGCCTAAAACTTCCAATGCATCGTCTCTGTCTATTATCTCACTAAGTTCAGTTAGTCCTTATGTGAGTAAAACTTTATTGTGTCCAAGAACTGACTCTAACTCACATTACCTGAATTATCCAGGTATTAGATAAATGTTGAAAACAAAACATGCTATCTTAAATGAGTCATCTGAGGCAAATCTGATCAAGGATACACAGCTCTGATATGAGCTGTGCAGAACACAGCTGATAAAAACAGTAATTCTATCCCAACACTCTTCTGCATCAGCTGTTCAAGTCAAATATGGAATTTCAGCATCAACCTCAGAAAGCAAGGAACGAGCTCTGTGTAGCATGTGATATAAAAGGACTTGAACATAGCTCAGGCAAGAGAAAAACCTGCAAATGTTGCGCCCGGTACCTTCCTTTTACTGCATGTCATCATGAATCTGTGTTTAAACATACCTATTGAAGACATTTCCAGCTTAGAGGACTTGAGAAGCATAACTGCATCTTATCCTCATTTCCAGCGAGCTGACTCAGACAAGGTTTGGGCAGCCATTTAAACCAAAGATTAATCGGAACTGCTCCATAAACAGACAGAACTAGTGGGTAAAAATAACAGGTGAGTCTGGTCAGGGCACCTATTAGTGCCCTCAATTCTCTGGCACACTCCCAAGCTTTTCTGTCTCCTGTGATGATATCCCAGTGCATGAACTACCAGCAAGATTAAGTCTGCTACACCAGGTCACTCAACACAAGGCTATCAAGTGCCCTCTTAAAGGACTCCTTTAAGAGGAGAGTTCTTCACTCTATTTTGAGACAAAGGGGAGAAGAAAGCTCAAAAAGCAGTTCTTCGTGCCTCACAGCACCTACTGCTAATGACATTTCACAGAAGTCAATGATGAAACAACTGAGGAGGTACTTGAACTTCATGTCCAACCAGCACTGCTCCTCCTCAAAGACATGATAGCCAAAGCCAAACAAGAGAGCCACAACTCCATCCTACCTTGACACAGCCAATCCACTTCCACCAGATAAGTACAGGTCACATTCCAGCTACTAAATTAAACAACAAAAAATAGTAAATACATAAGCAAACCAGTGCGGAAAGGCACCTACTCCAAGAACACGCTCCTACCAAGTATAATAGTATTTTTACATGCTAAGCACATTTTCTCCTTTGAAATTACATCCAGAATTTCGTCTACAGGCCTTCAACACCCTGTATCTGCCTGGGAAAACGTTCCCTGGGTCAGGTACAGCAGAAGAGAAGCCTCAGCATCTGAGAGCAGGACTAAGAAGCACTTGTCCCATACCTGGAGTGCAACAGAGCAGCAGCACTAGAGACACGGGGCAGAAAAAAGCTTCATTGCAGCTTGTGGAAGCCACTACCACTTGTAAAGGACTTAAAGCTCACAGGTCACTGCTCCTCTCGCAGTGCATCTGCAAAGCACAACACGGCACTTGCCAGTTAACTCCTGTCAGCACCACGCCAACTGAACTGGTCATACAAGTAATACTGCCATATGAGTAACTCCAGGGTTAGAGCCCCACTGAGAAAGTTAAGCAGAGTATCCTACCAACATAAGGACTTACACCCTAAAAGGCACCCCACCTCATTTAAGCTCGGCATTACACCTCAAAACCTCATAGGTACCGCACAGTCTGCGCCAGACAATTAAACATGCCCTATCCAACTAACAGAAAATGATGGTTTACCTAACTGTTTGAGAAACACTCTGCCATCAGAGTAGTTCCTAAGAAGATTAATCATACGGTGGTAAGTGCTTTATTTAAATAAAAACTTATATATATGCTTATAAGACATTTCTAGAAATTAGATAGTCAAAATTTAAGATTTTTATGTATTTTTATAACACTTAGTGTTTAAACTATCTTTAACACAGTGCACAAAATCTGCTCCCTGCTGTTCTACCAAACCTAAAAAATAACTTGGATATTATCATCCTTATCACTAGTAAGACACCTCTGACTTATAAAGTTACTACTACAGATGAACAAAGACAAATAGTTAATAGAATTAAAGCAGGGTAACCTCTCTGCCCTCCACTACCCACTAAACAAATCCCAATTCCTCATTGGGAGTAGGAGTCCCACTCAACAAAGAAAACTTGAGGACTCTGCAGGCTCATGGTTTACAGAAAAGCTTACCAAGAGAATTATTTCCCCCCCCAACAGCAACTATGCTCAGCACACAGCCTTCCCAAAAAGAAAGCTATAACCACACATAGCACCAGTGCTTTAACACACCCACACAAAATAGCTTCCATGTCCAAGTACGACTGGAAATGTAAACATAATACAGAAAAAACCTTAATTAAGCCCCCAAAAAACCAAAACCCTAAAAAAAAAAAAAAAAAAAAAAAAAAAAAAAAAAAAAAAAGAGAGAAGTAGGGAAACAGTCTTTACTTCATAAGCCTGCACGCTCATACGGTTCAGGATGAAAAAGTAAAACCCTTCCCACTAGGGAAAGCCAGAAGGCAAACACCCCCTCAACACAGCCCAGTCACAGCTTCAGCGGGGATTACCTGGCAGCGGTTGTTGGGCACGCCATTCACTTTAACAGAGCTCCAACCACCATATCTAACAAAAAAATAATTGAAAACTACAATTAATAAAGGAAGTCAAAAAAGAAAAGCAAAACAGATGGAAAAAACTATGACAAAAACACGAAAAACGAACCACCTCACGACAACGACCGTTATGTACTCCCGCCCTGGCTCACGATTGGCGGTTCCCGTGTGACGCTCGCAGCGCTGATTGGACAGCCCGAGTCAGGCCCCGCCCCCTGCCCC
>NW_008795782.1:0-444 GCF_000699145.1 Aptenodytes forsteri | reverse complement strand
TTGGGCCCCCCCCGGGTTGGGGCGGCAGGAGGGGTCAGCTCTGTCCCGGAGCAGCCCCGCGGGGGGTGCGGGGCCCCCCGTGCAGAGGTGCCGCCCCGCGGGGAGGGTGCGCAGGGAGTGACGCTGGGTGCGACGCCTGTGGGGTGTCTGTGGGCGACCGTCCCCTGTGAGCACCCCCGCGGGGGTGGGCGGGGGGGCTTGTGCCCCACGCCTCAACCCGCGCGCTGCTGCTGCTGTCGGGTCGCGGGGGGCTCCCCGGCCGGCGTTCGGCCCTGCGCTCGTTTCTGGCCGTGCGCGTCGGGAGTTACGGGGCAGTTTCATCTCCTGGCGCTCTGCTCGTCCTGGCGCGTTGTTCCACGTGTTGTACACGCGGGGCGGCACCGTGGGCGAGGCGTGACGTGCGCGGGCACCGCTCACGCTTCACCCTTCCTGCGTCGGCACGGG
>NW_008795781.1:0-471 GCF_000699145.1 Aptenodytes forsteri | reverse complement strand
GCTCCGGACGTGACCGGGACCAGAATAACCTCGCCGAGGCCGAGAGCTGCCCCAGCCCCGGCGCCAGCAGTAAGACGGGGGACGGGGGACGTGTGCCGGCCGGAGAAGGGGGCTGCGCCTGGCTCGGGGTCCCCTGGGACCGCGGTGGGGCTCACCCCCTGCCTCTCCCTGCAGACGGCGACGCCGGCAGCTTCAACGGCTCCCTGGAGTTTTGCAGGGCGGATTCGGATGCCGGGCAGCGGGTGAGTGCGGTGGGGGGGGACGCTGGGAGGGACACCCCCAGCCCGTGCTGGTGCCACCGCGGTGTCACCGTTCTCGCTCCGTAGGATGGGAACGGCAACCAGCTCCTGCAGAGGGTACCCCAGGAGGTAAGGGGGGACGGGATGGGGGAGAGACCTGGCTCCCTCCCCGTGGTGCCAGCGTGCCTCAGTTTCCCCACCGGGGTTGACCGGGTGTTCACCGTCCCGTCCT
>NW_008795780.1:0-387 GCF_000699145.1 Aptenodytes forsteri | reverse complement strand
TCCCTTCCAACCCAAACTATTCTATTTTTTTCCAAAAGAAGGATGGTTTGTCGAAAAGTTTTTCAGCTACCTCTTGAGAGCTGAACCTCACTCTCCAGGGAGCTGGAAGGACTGACACAAGCTGACAGCTTGCCCAGCTGACTTGAGTGAATTCAACATTTATTGAAATTAGGAGCAGATATCACTAGCTCCGTCTGGATTTAGTTTGGGACTGCGGTTAGATGTTCGCTACAGAAACAGCAGTGTCACTATCGGACATTCCTGCCCTGGGGCTGCTTGTTGCAACCCCACAGCTCAGCTGGTAGAAAACTTCATGTGACTGTTCACCTTCTGCTTCAGTGCAGTCGGCTGGCTTCAGTTAAAGAGCCCTGATTGTCAGCCAGAGGC
>NW_008795779.1:0-722 GCF_000699145.1 Aptenodytes forsteri | reverse complement strand
CTGTCTCCTATAAATTCAGTTAGATTTGTGATGCTAATATTATAAAAATAGCTTCCTGAGAGGAATACAAAAATAAATAATGATGTATAGTTATGTTACACTTGAACAAATTGGAATCATCATATATGTTGATGAAAATAAAACAAAACAAGGCAAAGAAAAACAATATGATTGTTATTGATTGAACAATGAATCAAAAATTTTTAAGTAGAAAAAAATGACATTTTTATTATATTTCATTACTTACTTGGATGGACTATACTAACCACAGTCACAACAGCAAGAATATAAATTTCAGAGAACAGAAGACGGATCTCAATACACATATAATTTGCTTTGAGGATTTTTTTCAAAGTTATCTTACAATACTGTTTGTTCTCTTTCATGAATATGATGTTTAGAGTTGGAATAGATGATAAAATGTCCCCTTCAGGAGAAGATGAAGAATGAAGAGCATTTGATCAATGACCTAGCTTTAAGCTTAAACAGTTGTTCATTTCTTCACGTCTGACTATTAAGGTTTCTGGGAATCTCAGTATGGTTCTTCAGAAATAACTTATAAATCCACAGAGAAAATTCAGAAGCTTACATTTCTAGGAAACATTTATTCTTTAGTCGATGTTTGCGTAACTTCTCCAAGTATAGAGATGCAAACCCTTATATCTTTGGGCTAAGGTACAGACCTACTGATCTAATTGAGCTAATGATTTGTGTCAAATATT
>NW_008795778.1:0-859 GCF_000699145.1 Aptenodytes forsteri | reverse complement strand
CTGTTGCAGGGGTTTGAGTAGCCGCAGTGTCTGTCATCGGGGTTAGAGTAGCCGCAGTATCTGTCGTGGGGGCTGGAGTAGCTGCAGTGCCTGTTGGTTTGTTTTCCCTCTCTTCTCCCTGAGGGTGCTGCATAATACTGAGCAGTGTTTGGTAGACACTAGCCAGGGCTCAGCACAGTGCAGTAAGTTGTGCCTTTTTGGAATAACCATGGCATTTTTTTTTCAAGCATTCCATCTCTTCCTCAGGATCCTGTAGTTGTTCGGGAGTGAAGTTCCAGACCATTGGAGGTGAGAAGTTCTCTAAGTACCTGCCTGTATTCTCCTACATGCCATGCCACCCATGGCCATCCAGCCTTGGGGCAGATCTCTGGGTGATTTTTTTTTAAATAGTTGTTTAACCCTAAACAAGATCTGAAACACATTCAGGAGACGTAGCAATAGGAGCATGCTGGCTTGAACATCTCAAGGATATTCAAAATTCTCGAGAGATGGTGTAACGAGCCTGAAGGAGAAAGGGAAGGTGAGTGAGTGGGGGAAAGTATCCCCTCCTGTCTTCCCCAAAGATTGGTTCTCTGAGGAGAAAAGGTGAAGAGTGTGATTATTAATAATTTCTGAGAGATGGTGCCCGAGGTACGGAGATGACAGCAATACCAAGTACAAGTACCAGATTAGCCTTTTTACCAGTAAAATTATCATATCATAAGCAGAATGTTACACAGTACAGCAAAATTATAATCCTGACCCATCTCCCAGAAGTGATAAACAGCACCGCAGGGAATACATACTGCAAGTGAGGATTTACATAATACAACCATGCGAACAAATAAAGGAACATTGTGACCAGTGACTATTAAACTAA
>NW_008795777.1:413519-432287 GCF_000699145.1 Aptenodytes forsteri | reverse complement strand
AACTTTAGTTAATTAAAAAAAAAAAAAAAAGAGCCCGAGATATTCAACATAGATCAAATCCAACTTCAGTTGAATGAAAACTACTGTAGCTAGCCTATTGTTTTATCCTCCCACCCCATTTGACGGCCTTTCTATTTTAAGGCAAGTACCTGCACTCCTGAGATTGTCAATTTAATACAGCATTTGGTAATACTACGAAGACATCCAGCCATGTGTGAATCCCAGTCTGACAAATAAATGGATCTCCAAATGCTATCATATTAGAATCTCTGGAATACCATCCCTTCTTGGTTCTTTGTAGTCCGGCTCATCGTTAACGGTGCAAGTGTGATCCCCTCTCAGCTTTATCTTCCAACTTTTCTGAATAGCACATTCTTCAGTTCCTGTGTTCCAGCCACACTGCTTTTCTACCTAGTTTCTATCTATACTCCAATTAGTTCCAGTTGTATTAATATACTAAAATTGGGACGTATCTTTTCGCTATAGGTTATCCTGTCCCAAGACACTTCTTTACCCATTTTTATATTCTCCTTACTTGATTTTCTTCCTTCTCTCCATCTAGAGGGATGAACATGACAGTCTTTTCCAAACTCCTGTTGTTATTATCTAGTTCAAAATGGTAATTAGTCATATCAGCCTGATCCCACAGGGCCAGTATTTCAACTGAGCAAACAGACCTGTTTGAACAGTCCCCTTTCAAGGAATGCTTCCTTCAAACACGTCAAAATCCTCCTACTAGTATCTATCTTGAGAACCATGCATTCTTCATTATTTTCACAAAGATGAGAATAACTCATTAAAGTTCACTTCAGCCTCAGTTTCTTTAAACATCTTTCCTGCTTAGCTTGGTGTAGTCATCTGCAACTTGTTTCACCAGAATTCAAAGTTATCACTTACCCTGATACAAAGAACAATCAGCGGACTCCATGCCAATATCTTCAGGATGTTTTTATCCCAAGTTTACATCCCAGATTCTGGCAAGCTACACATGCTTATTTCAAGATCTATTCTCATAAATGGCCTCTCTATTTTTATTAAGGGTTCACAATCTTAGAGGTCTTGGATGTTTAGCTGAATCTCTCATCTCTCTTTCATTCTTTCTTCTGATTTAGATCATTAAGTCTTCTAACCCTTTTTCCAGTTCTCTGTATGTCATCTCTTTCCCTTCTGGATTTCATTTTCTGGTTATCTCCATCATCCATTTCTCTTGTGCAGTTAGTTTCTTACATTGCTTCTCCATATTTTCTTCCCATGTGTTTCACTTGCCCATTTTTCAAATATCATTGACTGGCTCTTCCATTGCTAAGTCAATTCTGTAACCATAAAGACAGGAAGCAAACTGTTTCCCTGAATTACCTTGCACAATCTGAGATTTTCTCCTTGATTTTGTTTGGTGCATGCCTGCTTTTTCCTCCCTCTTCCATCACATCTGTAAACTCTCCCTACACTCTTCTTTAGTGGCACACTGCCCTTAAATTTTCTGTTATTTCTAACGAGTGATGGTGTATGTAGGAATACTTTCCCCCATACTTCTCCCCACTTACTATAACACACATTCCATTTCTGTGTCATGCCTCAATGCTATTATCACCTCGGTAACTATCGAAATCTTCTTTTCTTATTCCTAGTATTCAGGAAATAAGAGCAGTATTTCTGACCAACTTGTCCATTTCTTCCTCTTTGCTTGCTTTTGTGTCTGGCTGCTTTTTTTGCTTTAAAAAAAACAAAAGAAAACCCAAACAAAAACAAACCACAAAAAACCACAAAACTTTCTGCCTAGGTCATCTTTCTTCCCCCCTCCATAGAATCTGCTAAGTGTGCATCACTTGTGATCTATGTCAGGCAGCATTCCCCTCTGACCAAGTTGCATAAAGTAGCATTATATTTTAAATTGTGATTCCTTTCCAGAAATTGATTTCTAAAGGCATGGATAATGTAAAGCCTGAGACACAATAGTCAAACAACCTACTACTGAATCTACTAGTACTTTTTAGAAAAACAATCAAGTTTAAAAATTATTACAGTGTTTTCCTCTTCTTAGAACAGATGTGGCCTAGCAGACTGTCCTTTAGTTTGAGTGCACTGTTTGAACAGGGTAGGGAACAGATAAAAATAATAAAAGATGGGATTGCTCAATTAAAAATTTTAATATGTCTACACACTTCTGAATATTTCAGGTTGATTTATCCAGAATGTCATCGGCTGGTTGTATTAAACTGTGCGTAATACTGGCCTGTTGGAAAATTTGAATATGCTTCTTCTTTAAGATAAATGTTCCTAGCAATAAATAAAAAAAATGCAGTTAGTAAATGTTTTCTTATTATAATATAGAAGTAACCTGTGAAACCTAAAGAAGATCTAATGCATAAACACTCATAAATGCTCATAAAATTCAGAATTATTAGAAATGGAATTTAATATAACTAGATCTTTTTCTCCAAAATGTATGACACGTCTCAATATAGGAAACTTTTTTTTCATCCTAAAATAACCTACCAAAAATCTCACAATGAAAACCTAAATTAGCACAATTCCAAATTTTTGCTTTCGTAACAGGAAAGCATCAGGTACTGGAAATTCTTTTGCAAAATGTATGCATGCATGCATGATGAAAAAAAAGGAAAAAAAAAAAAGACTGGAAGAATAGAACACTGAATCACTTGGGTTTGATTTTTTTTTCCCTTCACATATTATCTTCCTCCTTTCCCATTAGAGCAGACACAAGACCTGTCCACCAAGACATGTCCAGTGGTTAGCTAAAGAATCATCTAGTTTTGTCATACATAATGGAAAAGCTCCATTTGTGCCATTAGCTTAACCCTGAGCTATCAGAAACTGGCAGTTCTACTGATACCCATCCTTTTTTGTTTCAGAAAACTAAGGTAAATTAAAGAAACACGTACTGTTTTACACCTGATAATATAATTTTCTGCATAGTTAATTGTATTTATTCTCCATTTTGCTATCTATATAAACAGTCTGTTGTCAGTGGAACACTTTTAAGAATTCCAGCTACTAAATTCATACAAGTCAGTAACAATCATAACTTACTCTTTGAAGATTGTTTAAATAGTACTGAAAAACACTTAAGCTGAACTGTTGATTTTTTTAGAAGTATAAACTTGTTACAAGTGTATTAAAAAAGTAACGAAAAATACAAGTAAAAAAGCTCTTTGAAAGCCAAGCTATTGTGTTAATGGTAAAGAGTTTTATTTGAAACGAAGGAAACTCTTTTGGTACTTACTTTGATTTCTGCTCCTGAGATAGCTCTGCGTTTATGTTATCTAAAACTTGGCGGCGTTCCCGATTCTGTCGTTGTTGATGCCGCTCTAAAACCAACTGCGCTCTTGCAGCCTGTATACTTTGCCTGTCCCATTCAGCATCTCTTAGGCGTTCTTCGTCTTTTAGTCTCTACAGGAGTGAAAAAAATGCTTCATTTTCTCTTTGTTCAAAGATGAAACAGTATATATAAAGTCTGACTGGTAAATTCATCCAAACAAACTTGCTTGCCTTTACAGAACACTAGGGGTAGCATCTGAAATAGGGAGAAAAAGAGAACGCTTCCAAACGAGGTAGGAACCCATGCATTAGGCAGAAGTAAGATATTGCAGATGAGAAAGCTATCCTTTTCCAGGGAGCAAGACAGACTCCTACCTCTGCACAAGGTAAGAAAATTAGGATCTGCTGCCTGGCAGAAGTAAGTTAATCAGTGGATTACTATTTCTCTCTGACATATTAGCGTGCTCTAAAAACCCAGAGCATCAGGACAGAATTTTTTTTTTTTTTTTTTTTTTTTAAGTTCTTGTTAGCAGGAGTTCTAATTTCTTGAGGTCAGAAGTCAGTAGACATCAGTATGGCTTAGAATATAGCTAACTCAGTGTAATAACTGAGCCGCCAACACCAGATGAGTACATCCAAACTGCTTTTTCCTCTGCCCCTGTTATACTATCACTTCCTCACTTCTTGTCTGACATCACATTGAACTGATTCAAGAAACCAGGCCTGCAAAAAACTCACTTTTCTTGGTGGGGCTCATTTTCTGCCAGCTTAACTACTTGAATGGGTTCACTTTAGGGTCATAGGAGAGCGAGCCAGGAAAATGACAATTCTAAATTCAGCTTTAATAACAGCCATAGATAAGACATAGTGTAGCATACGGTATTATAGGGATTAAAAAATAAAATTGAACAGCTATTCATTAGCTGTTATGAATCCAGGCTCTGCACTGAATGAGGTAAGTAGCATCCTACTTCACAATACCTAGGCCTGTACACTCGTAACTGCATAGGAAGGGTAGATTTCTTCATTTTGATTGCCTGCTTCCATAGACCTTTAGAGCAGCACTTATTAGCAATATTTAGTTTTTCTATTGTAATTCTATCCTAGAGCATGGCTCATAGTTGTGTGGGATGGTAGAAAGGCTGCATTCATGAACTTTTAAGACTATGAAATATGCATGAGCAGGATCACTGGACCTGCTCTACTTGTCTTGCTCAAGTACCCTTGAGCATGAGAACACTGCTCCGGCCTGCCCTGCCTTCACCCTCAGCTCCTGGCTCTTCCCCTATGGAGCAGCCCATTCCTGCTCATCCCTTGCAGGCAGCTCGTGCAGTCTCCAGTCCTAAACCACACCATGAAGCCTGGGTGTTGGGCTGTGCAGGACCTTGCTCCTCAGCTGGGCCACCATGGACCATGCCCCAAGATCCCCCAGGCCCCTTGGCCCTGGGCTCCACAGCAAACTTCCTCCCAGCCCAACTCCAGGGCTCCAGCCCACTCCTGCTGCTCCATGACATTTCCCAGCTGCTTCGGAGACACTGTATTCAGTTTGATGGATTAAAGTTTGGGTAAAATTCAGATCAATGGAAAACACAGTCTTACAATGGGACGTGCAGGGCAAACAAAAACATTTTCTTCTACAAACATTGTCTATAATATTATTACAACCAGAAATACAGAATATGCACATAAGCTTAAATACCAGTTTCTCCAGAACTTGTTGCTGTTGAGAGTAACGGATTGCCATCAGCTGATCCTGATTCATTCCCTTCCATCGATCTGTGATCACACGATGTCTACCAAAGGAACTGACTGCTTGTTCAGGGTTTTCGGAAAGCAAGTTTCCTTGAAGGAGACTGGAAATTTCATCCATGTCATCTTTCATTTTTTGATACTTTTCCAACTTCTTTCTCTCAGCTAGTTCAGCAGCCTAAAGTCAGTGAAAGGAGAGAACTGATAGTTTTTCCAAGAGAAAATATTAACTAAGGGATGCGACAAAGTTAGCATATCATAACAGATTTCTTTCCCATTTGCATGCAGTTGTCAACAGCATCACATACGAATACTATGATCATGGTTCTATTGGCTAAGGTTGAAAATCTAATAGTATACATTTCTTTAATGTTGTCATATCACATACAGCAAGTAATTTGGGGAAAAATAATTTTGTTTTATAAGAAAAGCCAGAATTAAATAAAAAATAGTTTCACATTTATCCACAAGCAAATACCAGTTGATATTTGGAGGCCAGACACAATTTTGAAGAAATTTACAATAAAAATTTACTATCTTGAATCACTAGCCTTGATTTATATTACATGTTAAATCTACACAGAGACCATGGTTAAGCACTCATAACAAACAAACAGACAGGAGATACCTGTGTTAAGCCTGAAGATGCAGCCTTGAATCTGTTCCCTTTGCTGATACAAAATGCAAACTTGAATCATATTATGTGAATATATCTGTAGTATTAGAAATCAGAATATGCATTTCCTATGGAAATCACTGTTCCTAATGTCCACTATAAGGTCATAGTCACCTATTCAGAGGAAATTTTCCCCTTACAAAACTCCAGAAAGCAAATGATGATTTTATGAATCATATTATGTGAATATATCTGTAGTATTAGAAATCAGAATATGCATTTCCTATGGAAATCACTGTTCCTAATGTCCACTATAAGGTCATAGTCACCTATTCAGAGGAAATTTTCCCCTTACAAAACTCCAGAAAGCAAATATGATGATTTTACTTCAAAGTAAAATTTTACTTTGAAGTAAAATCCTTTACCTTCCAAAGAAGAATTAGGCTAAGTAAACTAATTTGAAGTAGAATGATAACGCTATGCATCATCCATTTCTAATCCTGTCTTGTTCTTCTGTAACGCGTAAACTAAACCATCTGGAACAATGCATAGTGCCAGCTTCCATCTGGACAGAGGACAGGTAACCTCCTTCTTGCTAGGCCACAAAGAGCACAGGTTGCCAGACCTGTCTCTCGCATATGTAGTTTTACGCATATATTTTGGCTGCAACAGATCAGTGGATACCTCTCTCTCGAGTTTGTCCAAGATTGTCTCATGCTCTGTTCAAAAATCACTGGCTTGAGAATATTCACTTTATGAGTTCAGTAGAAGAGCTCTGTACTTTTCTTGCCGATTAGTAGTTCACTGGTTGGCACACACACGTTTAGAAAGTGGATAAGGACAAATGAAAAATGAAGGGTTATGCATCAAGAAAGTCATAGCAGGTAAAATAGTCTTCTACGGCATATAAGGTGAAGTTGAAAATTAGCAGGCAGAGTAACTAGAAGATACAAACAACTGAGAATGACAGGACTATCTAGACACACGTGTGGGAACCTGTTCCTTTGCAAATGTTATGGAGAAGAATCCTAACTTGGCAAGCACAGTGATCCACGCCACCAGAGGAGACTGCTAACCTGGGTTTATCTCTACATTTATATTTATGGGCTTCGAGTTTGGATGACAGCAGTTCTCCCAAATCATCAGGCTGTCAAAGAGTGACTTCTATTTGCTCCAAGCAAAGATGCACAACAACCTGTCAGGGACTGGACAGAAGAAGAAATAACAAATAATACCAAGTACCATATCCTAGATTAATAAACTCCATGGCTGAAAACAGCCTTGAGGTTTCCATCAAAATAACGAAAGTATCTGATGTGCAAACAAACTAATAAAAGATAAATTCATTTTTTTAGAATTATAAATTAGCTAAGCCACAGTTCAACTTAGGTGATGCAGATTTTTAGAATTGTAAATTAGCTAAGCCACAGTTCAACTTAGATGATGCAGAAACCCTCATATTTAAAAATACTTACCAGCCATCTAATAGGAACGTACACTCTAGTCTAGAGCAAGAAAAGAATGTCTGCTTTTAGACAAATGGAAAAACTCAAGCAAATCAAATTTCAAGTGGCAAAACACCAACTTCAGATCTAGTAATTACTGGCTCTGCCATCATAACATGGAATAATACACTGGAAACTAAAGGCCACTTTTTCATCTCACTGAAGTCAGTGAGTACAATTTTTACCAGAAGTTTAAAGCAATTTTTTTAATCCAAAATGTGTTTCCCTGAAGTTCTTTTTTCCTTCAGAAGAGTCAATAATAACTTGACAGGAACTACGACATTACAATTTCCAAGAAAAAAAGAAAACAAAAAACCCAAAGATTTTCAATCATCCGATATTTTTGGTACACTGAACCAGAATATCTGGGTATGTACTTCTAGCTTATTAATACTATGAATCGAGCAATTATTTTTAGTTCTGAAAATGCTCCAGAGTAAATCACATTTTTTAACTGAAAGTCCTTTTGGATGGACCTCACATAATTACTGGCCTCAAAGCTTAAAATGTGTAATTTTTATTTAGATCACTTTATTAATGTCACTCCACTGTGATCTAGCAACAGATCCAAAAAAGGCACTTAGACCTTGTAACCCTAACCTTCTCAGCAAGGGGGAGAGCCTAAAATTTCTGAGCTGCCTGGGAATCTTACTGGAGGAAACTCCCAGCTCTGTGCATAGCCATGCGTGTAGCACTACTATGCAATGATTAATGACACTGTAAAAGAAAGATTTTAAACTTGGAAAATGCATCAGATTTAACCTATCAAGTCAAATCCCTAATAAAACATAATTCATTGGTGTAGCATGGAAGAAAAAAACAGATGCACAAATAGATGCTCCTTCATTTATTTTGATTTGTGATCCAACATTATATACCTTCCCTACTACTAAATGGCTCCTTTCGCTGTTGATTCAAGTCATGAAGCAAAAGAAGAAATGCACATAGAAGCATTACGAGGCCAGGACTTCACATGCTTAGAATAAGACCAAGTCTCAAGTGTGTCAGGAACTAACTAATGCCAACACAGGACTAAAGGAATACACAGCTTCTGAAGTCCTTATCACTAAGTCACAAAGCTCACAGATGACCAGAGTGACCTATCCAGGGTCTTAGGAACTTGTGAAAGAAGTATTATTAATCTGTACAGTAAATACAACTCCTTTGTCTGTCTTATACAGACACTTATCTCATAGTAGAGAATTGCACATCCAGCACATTCAAGCTAGGAACTTCTGCTTAGCAAGGTCTGTTAAAAATCAGTACGTGCACTACATTTCCTCATGCCTGAAAACGTGGTAAAAATGTTGAAATATTGGTGATTCTAGACATTGAATATCAAGAATAGGATGTAAGTGATAAAAGATATTTGCACAGCACAGTTCAAAGAATGATGAAAAGTTACCATTCTTCTTCTATGTTTAGGCACTCAAATATTTCATTTCAGGTGAAAGAAAAAGGCTCCACAGTTAATGCAAATACATAATTTACTCAAAGCCTCAAAAGCTATTTCTCTGAAGTGGCTGCTGGCTCCGAATGTGTTAGTAATGACATAATGTTGAGTGAATAAGGAACCAGAATAACGCCATCAAATGTCCATGGTAACAACATTATCGGGAAAACTATCAAGCTGTTGTGGTATGCCCAGGAATAAATTCTAGCTACATAAGGTCTGTAAGATTGTTAACAAGTCTATAAATATGACGTCATTAAATTAGAGATCTTCTGTAATCACATCCTCTCATGTTCTTAGCATTATCTACAAAGTGTCTTGGAAATGACTCAAGTCCTGTGCTATATAAAGCAAGAAGACTCTTTCTTTCTAATTTCAAGAATACAATCAGTGTATCTACCACTGTACTGCTAAACTGGGCATTCCCAAGTGTTATTATCCTTAGTGAGGAACCTCCTTCTGCAACAGTAAGATTCTGCTATGGAATCACAATCACATCAAAAGAAGTGAAAAACGTTATCTTCTAGTCAGGACTCTGGGTAGCCTTCATTTCTGTTACCTGGCCTGCCAAATTAAAACGCTACTTACATATGAATGACTTCAGAAGGAATAACTGACAGTTTAAGTTAGTAGTAAAAGTCTTCTCTTATACCAAGGACAAAAGCAATGTTGGTATTCCTGATTAAGACATACTTAGGTGAGAGAAAATCTGAAAGGAAGGATAGCATTAATTTTCTAGACACTACACACACTTAAAATGCTTACAGTACAGGATCCTTCACCACTGGGAAATACGGTACCAAACATATCATCAATTCATTGTCCTGCTAATTAATTCCAGACGAACAAAAAGAACCATTAGCAATAAGCTTGTCAGCAGTAAAGTCATTGGCAGTGGTATTATGGTAAGTGGAGGAAGCTGAACCACTCTCACAGGGGGCAGCAACATCAAATCCTGTAACGAAGGGAGGCTGTGATGAACTGAGATACCCTACCTTCAGTCGTCTGCTGGGATTCTTTACCGATTGACTAGCAGACTGACTAAAAAATGTTTCTCCTGGAGTACGTGACTTGCTGGGTTTTATGTTGTTTTTTTTTGTTTGGGTTTGTTCTTTTTTTTTATTTAAATATTTTATTTTTTTACATCCCCTAAAGATACTGGCAACCTTAAGGATTACAGATGATGGCCATGGAGATAATGATTGATCCAAAGCTAAATTCTAGGAAATGTCTTCCTCTCTGAAGATGCATTCCCATATTATAATTTATCCAAATTACAATAACTGCGGGTTGCCTTAGAAAGGGTGGGTTTGCTTTCTCCCTTCCTTTACTGCCACCTCAGACTGTACATTCACTCCTCCCAGTCAGATCTAGCAGTCACTCATTCTAGACCAGAGTTCATTTTCTTTTGAATTTGAGAAATGATCTAACACATCCTGAAGCTTCACGATCATTAGATCCACTGCAAGAGACACAGCAGAAAAAAATTAATGAAACTTGGGGAACAGCAAAAAGGAGTTCCGCTTCTGGCAGTCACTGACAGGTAGAGCAGATGTGGGTAGAGCAAAACACAGTGTCAGACTGCACCTTCAAGAGATTAAGGTCTTCAAACCAGCTACTCAGAATGCTGAAACTGCTGGAGACTTCTGTTCTATGCATCTGAGGTCAGATACAGAGATTTATTCTGTGAAGTTCATTCTCAGGCTGAATGCCCTAGTTTTCTCTCTTGGGAAAAAGATGCATAGAAATTCCCTCTGTAACATAGCTTTCTCTTAAAGACAACATCACTGAAAGGCCTGGCAACCTGAAACCTCTGGCTCACATGTTTAATAAAGAAAAGCAGCAACTGTGCCAGCATATCATTTCAGGGAAAAAGAGCTTTTCTCAACCATTCAGCAAAAAAAGGAAATGCTGAAAATGGTATCGTGGTCTTAACTACCTCAGAAAGAAAGAAAAAGAGCTGCAAGCTGTAACTCCAATCTATACAACATAGCAAGGGACAGTAAGAACTAAGAGGAGACTGTTGCCCCAACCTCTGTTATCATGCCTTTATGTCAGAAAAAACAAAGAGCAAGTCTTTTTTATATATTTAATATGCACACAAGGCAAGTAGAATGTACACACCCAAACATTAAAAACCACACCAAACACAAACCTCCCACCCCATCCCCAAACCGTGTCACAAATTCAGGAATTTTTACATGGAATCAATTGGTATGACAACAATTATTCGGGATACTAGAGCTACCCTAAGTGCGCCAGCCACTTAGGGTACTTTTGTGGCTATTCATATAAAATACTGTTCAGCAGCCATGACTTCAAGCAGTAAAAGCCTTTTCAATTACCTTGGGATATCTATAAACAAAATTATATGCCAAATGTGCCCTGAAAGGCTCAAGCAACACTTACCAAAGGCTTGCACGCTTATAGACTTAACCCAAAAGATACCATACTCGATGTAGGTAATTTATATGTGGCTTATTTTGTTGTGACTAAATAAATTTAAAGCTAATTGTTGTGGTTTAACTTCAGCTGGCAACTGAGCACCACAGAGCCGCTCGCTCACTCTCCCCGCCCCAGTGGGATGGTAAAGACAGTTTAATGGGACAGAAAAGGAAGGGAAAATAATAATGATGATAATAATGATAAAAGAATACACAAATCAAGTGATGCACAATGCAATTGCTCACCCCCTGCCGACCGATGCCCAGCCAGTCCCCCAGCAGCGGCTCCCCCAGCCAGCTTTCCCCCAGTTTATGTACTGAGCATGATGTCACACGGTATGGAATGTCCCTTTGGCCACTTTGGGGTCAGCTCTCCCAGCTGGTGCAGCTTCTTGTGCACCTCCAGCCTTCTCAGTCGGTAGAGCATGGGAAGCTGAAAAGCCCTTGACTAGTGTAAGCACTACTTAGCAACAACTAGAACATCGGTGTGTTATCAACATTATTCTCATCCTAAATCCAAAACACAGCACTGTACCAGCTACTAGGAAGAAAATTAACTCTATCCCAGCCGAAACCAGGACACTAATTCACACCAAATATAGTTTAAGCAAACTAATAGTGTCCATGTAGCCCTTTGAGCTGTATGTATAAGCTGAATGGAAAAAAAAAACTGTGCAGTAAGATAAAGAACTGGAGCATGACAGATAATGGTATTAAGACAGACAGAGAAAGGTTCATGACATGTTTCAGTAGGTTCCAAAGCATGCTTGGAACCAAGAGACATGTATGCAAATACCAAGGAAGAAGCCAAAGTGCCAAAAACAGTGGGTGTGGGGAATTAACATAAGCAATAAAGACAAAAAGCTACTGGTAGTAATGTTTCCACACAAGCAAAAAGAAAAACAGGCAGACACAGCTAAGATTATCCAATGACTGATACAAAACCAGAAGGAAGCATGGGAGACTTTTGCTGTACCCCAGTTGACAGACTAAAAGTCCCGGAGATACTGGGGAGTTGTTGCTGCCCTCTAGTCAGCAAGGAGAGAGAATTTTGGCAGAGGGTAACTAGACAGAGGATAGCGAGATCCTTGCAGAGGACAAAGTGAATAAATTCTGTCTTCCAATTATTGAAACAGCCTTGGAAATTAGCTGCTAAGAAACCTTTACGAAAACATCATTACTCATTGTACTTTTGCTCATCTTATTTTCCTTCTGTGTCTCCACTTTTTTTAAAAACAAACAAACCAACCCAACATTAATTTACCTGGGTTTTCTTGAAATCTTTAGTAGCTGCACAAACAGCACGCCTGCTTTCTTCTTCTTTTCGTTGTTGCTCCATAGTCTTTTGGTCAAGTTCAATCCTACTCTTGTCATAAAGATCATCTAAATGAATTAAAATGAAATTTAGTCAATATTCATGGACACGATGTGCCATATGAGTAAGCTACTATAAGACACAGAGAGAGAGAGAAAGACAGACAGACAGACAGAGAAGCTACAGATACAGTAGGCTGAATTACATAACTATTTCTGAATCCTACCAGAGCAGCTTTCCATCTTGGAATTTCAGGTGACTCATGAAATCACTTTATTACGTAACCCGTCTTGTCTCAACAGTTAGACAAAGTTAAAATGAAAAAGTATGTTAAGTACTGCAGAAAAAAATGTTTCATGACAAGCTAGAAAAGAAAAATCAGTATTATTTTGTCTGCTCTAGAATAGTAAAGATTGAACAATTTGGTCTGATGAAGTAAACATACCATCTAGCATGCAAAACATAGATGGTTTTTCAGAATGCTCTGATACTTCATTTGAGGCATAAAACAGAAATGAAATCATCATGTTATTAAAAATACATTTCTTAAGTGAGATATTGAATACATTAGAGCTTGTAAAGTAAAAACTGCTGCAGTATTTCTAAAAGCAGAATATTGAATATTCTGAATATATTCTGAATATATACTGAATCATAGCAGTAAAATACTGCTATGTCAGACTCTGACACAATAGGCTATACCATAGTTTTGTCAGATACACCAGAATTTCAGAAAAAGCAGATTAAAACCTTATTATCTTCTTTTGTTACCTGCAAATTTTTGATCAGCTAATGCATTCTTCCAGTCTCTCTGTTGCTGAAGAGACCACTCTCTTAACTGCTCCTTTTGAAATTTCATCCTCTGATCATAGTTTAAGTCTTCACCCATAAACTTCTGCAAGCCAGATACAGTACATCGAGGATCATTGTCTGAAAGTCGAGCAGGTCTATCCTTCTTTAGGGCTTGCGGATCAGACAGGTCAAATTCACGTCTTGTTTCTGGCTTCTGAAAATTCTTCTGAAATTCACTGATAGCCTTATTTATGTTTCTGATATCATTTTTCTGACGTTCCTCTAACATACACATGATCTTGTCATTTTGCTTCATTTCATTAGCTAGAGAAAAATGAACACAATGAAAATACAATTCTTAGAAGTGCACGTGTCATGGAAGTGCGCATGTAAGATGGAAAATAAAATTCTGAAGAGGAATAAATAGAATGTCTTCAAACTTTTATACCTTAGGAAGGAGTATTTGATCTATGTGTACCAGCCCAGCAAACACTCTAATGTTAGTAATACTTACTTATAAAATACTTCCAGTTTTATATTAATCAGTTGTCTTATTAATGTTACAATGAAATATATGCATGTGAAACAGACAATAAGAAATACTTCTAGAACTATGAGGTTTCATTTGAGTAAAACTTGCAGTAACACATGAAATGTACTGTACATTAATTCTTCTCATTTAGTTTACAGTTACAACTGAAATACATTGTTGCTTGTCAAGAAAAAAATTAAAATCGGGCTCCCAATGAAAGGAATATAGATAGCTGTTTCATAGTTCCAATGATTTTTCTAATCATAGCACCAAAAGAATTGGCTGGCACTAACAGTTTTTGAAGAGCTTAATAGCTCTTGCCCATTTAATCAAAATGCTGTAACTGATGTAGTTTTAAAGGAAAAAAAAAAAGTAACAAAAAACCCCAACTCAAAACTAGCCATTCTAGCCATTTAAATATAATTCACAAGAAAAGATCATTTCCTCTGCTGCCAGACTACACATTGCTTCTGGCAGTTTCCTAGGAGTCAAGAGTCTGACAGGTATTCTGCCAGGAAAATCACAAGCAGCCGTAGAAGCACAGCATGGAAGTTGGCAGCTCCATTCTAGCTCTTCTTGAAACCCACGGAGAGCTCAGTCTGTGCGACCTTTTCACATGATACCACAGGAAAGCATTCCAAACACAGAGGGCCACAAAGGGTTTTGAGGTCAGGGGACATGGCTGAAATACTTGTGTGGCTATGTGTTCTGACTCAGCAATGGCTCCTACTTACAGACCTGTTGTACATGACTCATGTTTCTAGCAATAATAATCTATAGAGGATTCTATAGAATCTATACATTCTACTTAAGAATAGCCAGACAGAACATGGGCTTACTCTACAGGAAAGCAATCAAACAAATTTGCCACTACTATTCTGAAAAGAACAGTATGAAGTAATTAAGCTTTTTTAAAATGCTCCCCTATCTTCAGGTCTCTAAACAATGCTATTTGTCAACACTTATTAAAGGAAAACACTGAAAATTCTGGCCTATTAGGAAATGTATACCAGTTTAATCATGTCAATATAAATCTTCAGATACTGAGGAAAACACATACTGTACCAATGCAAATGTATGAACATAAATAGGACTACACATTATAGTATTCAGTTTGTATGTCTGAATTTGGAGAAAAACCTACAATTGCGCTTATATATATATATATCTCTTGATTGATAGATTTATATAGGTAGAGACATATAGCAAGAGTCAAGGAGATAGGCTCCATTTGGAAATAAATATGTCTGTTTTGAAATACTTCAAGGGAAAAAGCAAGCAGGAAACAGATAGTAAATTACATTTAACTCTTCACAGAAATATCAGAATATCTATGAATATACCAAGTTCTTCATTTTGTGCTTTTTCAGCTGCTTCTTGAATTTTCCTATCCTTGACCTGGGTATCCAATGTATCTTTATCAACCTATTAAAATGAAAAAAAGCAGTTCTTTAAAAGATACTATGTTTTAACCATTAAAAACAGGCATTGTCAAGCTACATTCATTCACAGTTGTAAGAGAATGATATAAGACCACTACCAACAGAGCATATACACCTCACAATTCAATGCAGGCAACGTAAAAAGAAAATTCAGAAACAGCAATATTCTTGTTTGTTTGCTTCATTTTAGTAATGATAGGTATATTCTTGCACCAAATCAGAACAAAACACCAAATTTACATGATATATAGAGCTATAAACATTTTAAGCTGCATTACACAGAATATGTTTTCCCCATTACAGCTGGCATTTTTACTTAGTTTTTCTTGGTTTTCTGCTTTCATTTATAAAGCGAGTAAGTATTTTGACAGTCAAGATGACCGGAAGTTGTAATAGTTCAGATTTGAAAAAAATACAGATGGTTCACTAAAAGTACATTGAAGAAATAATGGGGAATGGAAAGAAGTTTTCCAGTCTTATCTGATAGAGAGTGGGATTCATGTAGTTGCCAAAATGCAATATTGGGTGCCATTTGAGATACATGCAGACATCTACAATGAGCTGACAGATACAATACAGAATATTCACATCCCTGGAGAATGGTAGCTGAGCAAGGCATAATACCCTAGGGCATATCATCAAATGGTAGCAGCCACCTACGTTTTAGGCAAAAGAATTGGATCCCACATTTGTTGACAGAAGGTGGCAAATTAATAGGCAGAAACCTGGATTTCTTTTTTTTTTTACTGGTCAAATCACTTAATGTCTTTAAAAGATTTATCAAAAACCAATGACAATTCTTCAAGAATCTGGTAAACTATTTTGATAATCTTTGCCTAAAACCAGACCTAAACAGATCATGGCTGAAAATACACATTGTTAATGCTGTAAAGGACTTCTGACTATACCAATCAGGTAAAGAGGTAAATCTGTAAGCAAGGGTGAAACCATAAAGTATTCTACAGGGTATCATTGTCCAAAAACAATGATGTCGCCGGCATTAAATATCAACTCATTTAGAGGTCTCATTTGGGAAACCAAGCTTTCAGTGCAACTATAGGAAACACTGTTAAGAGAAATTCAATACGACTTCATTAGTAGTTTCTGGCAATAATACAGGTAAGTCAATGTATTGACTTGTGCGTGCAAATTCCGTTATGCTATCAGCTCTCTCGCATTAGAACAGCTTTCACTTGACAAGAATACATCCCTAAAACAACCTTCCTAGTCACATAAAGCTACAGGTTTAACTTTTAAGCATTAAAATAACAAATCCCCTACTATGAACAGTTTGAATCAGCTAATTTCTAATCTTCTTGTATTTATGTATAATAGTTCATATATAAATGGGAAGTAATTTTTCATTTGGACTACTCATCTGAACTCTTTTGGGAAATTACTGATTTACTGAGGATAAATTCTTAAATCTGTAAGTGAAGTGAGCAGTATCTTACTTTTCCATTACTCAGATGAGGAAACAGATACAGAAGTCAAAGTAATAATAAAACTAGTAATAATCAAGAAAGAACCCTAAAATCTCAGTTCCCATTCTACTTTCCAGTCAGTATATTACCTCCCTGTTTTTGAACTACTTAATCCCTGCTTAAGGATTTGTGGTGTCTAAGTCAAATACCACCTTGATTTTTTAATTTTGTCAGAGACAGCTGCTCAGCTAAACTGGTGAGAGAGAGAGAGAGAGAGGGAAAGCAAAGAATCTAAAACCACATTGGAAATACTGATATAGTTTATCTCTGTATAGATTTGTTGACCCTTCATGCTTTGGACTTGGCCTAGCTTAAAAGCACAACAATAGCCCTTTCTGTCAGCAGTCATTGTTCATCCAATGAATAAGGTACATTGAATGATGTTAACCAAAATATTTACAAAATTCCTCCAATGGGCTCTCCTTCATTTTCGATGTTTGTCTCATGCAAATGTATCTATCAAAACCTGTCTGATAAGTTTGTTCTGCAAAAGTATTTGGGAAAGACCTTCAGATGGCGTACTTCAGTATTGCTCAATAAAGTACACCAAGATATGCTATTTCATTAGCTGAGAATTTATGGTTTACATTTCATTTTTAAGGCTCTAGAAAAGCCATCTTACAGAGAAATTATGTGTTTCCTGATGAAGAAAGTTGAACTATCTTACTATACCAATCCCACATCTGTTAAAAAAAGGTTATTGGCTCCTTCCACTTAAGTATATTGTTGGCTACTGTATGTGTCAGGATGCTGTATCAGGTGGACAACCTGTCCTGTTCATTAAGTGGGAACTGCTACTTTGCTGTGCAACTACAATGACTCCTGCATAAGAGTGACAAGAATAAATCCAAGGCACTGTCAGGGATAAGGTGAAGATATCTTTACACTGACTTGAGACACGTTTCCATACCTGAGACAAGATGGATCAAATTGACATCTGTTGCAATTCTACCAGTCCAATGAAGTCAATAGATGGGACTTATTTTCATCAATTCTAAATTTGATTCTCCGCTAGTTAATGCTCCAGCACTTACACGATATATGCATCAGCATAGAGCACTCAAAATACTTTACAAGCAAAATGTAAACTTACTGCACCTCACAGCACTCTTCCCTCCACGCACACACACAGAACCTTAATGTGGGCCTTTGGACACATTACAGGAAGATTAAATGAACTATTTCATCCAAAATTTAAATAGGTATAAAATACAACACAATTTTCTGACGTTCAGCGTGCAAACTGCATAGGGGACTCCAGAGAAAAGCCGCCAGACTGAAGCTATCATCCCCACAAATCTTCACAGACTGAAGGGCGTTCACATTCTGACATCCACGCCAAGAAAAATCAGACACATCAGTTAATTCCATATACATAAACATGGCCTGATGGATCTGTCTTATTTTGCCTGATGCAAAATAGGGACCAATCGCAGGATCCCTTTCAGCAATAAGTCTCTCACGGCACCGATTCTAGCTTCTAGTGAGAATCAAACAGATGAGGGAAGTATCAGCACAGCAGAGAGGTAAAAACTACTTTTTATGCCACTTTTGTGTGAGCTGACTTTGCAAGTTTCTGGCTCACCCCTAAGTAAAGCATACTACATTGTTAACTCCTACACAGATACTGAAAGACGGGGCTTGATCTTTCAGTCCTGTTAAGGAAAAATGAAATCTTGCCCTTGAACCCTACAGCAGTGAGACCCAAGTCCCCCTCAGACTCTCTCACACACACCCCCCTCCCGCGACAGCTGCCAAAAATAACTGTTGACGATGCCTAGAGAGTATCAACTCGCTTTCACCACCAACTTTTTAAAAGCGCCTCAGCCCTCTAAAAGACGCACCAGGGCGTTTTCTCCGCGCTTCCCCCACCTGGAACCACGCGTGCTCGCACTCAGGAGGCGCTGAGGGGGCCCGCGCTCCCCGCAGGGTTGGGCCGGCTGCCTCCCGCCCTCCCCGGCCGGTACGGCTCCCCTCCCTGGTCTGCCCTCGGGGTCGCCCCCACTTTAGACCGATCTCCTCAGAACACATCGAAGCGGGGCGGGCGGCGCCGTCCCTCCCCGCTGCACCGCGGCCCGGGCGGGGGCTTGGGCCGCGCCCTCACCCCTATGGTCCGGACTCGCGCGTTGAAGATGCGGCTCTGCCGCTGCAGCGCCC
>NW_008795777.1:377947-413197 GCF_000699145.1 Aptenodytes forsteri | reverse complement strand
TGCCGCCTGATGAGGGGAGAGGCCGGGCGGGGGGAAGGTCGGGGGCCGAGCGCACGGGGAGGGGGTTTTCCCTCCCCCGGAAGACAAACTAGTAAAATATACTCGTTGATTATTTAAATCTTGTGAGGGAGTAGGAAGTTAACGGCCTAGCGGCCTCAGCTGCTCCTCGCCCACTGCTGCTGCAGGGATGGGCTACCTGAAGTTGCTGGTGATGAAGGATTTCAAGTCGTGGCGGGGGCAGCAGGTTATCGGCCCCTTCATGAGGTTCAACTGCATCATCGGGCCCAACGGATCAGGTAGCAGGCTGGGGTGCGGGGGAGGTCGGTGGGAAGCTGGTGGCCCTGCTTCTCCACTGTAGCTATCAGAATTGAGGTTTCAGTTTTGGGGTCTTTGCCAGGTCTTTTCTGTGAACGCAACGCCTGGTGGGGAGGAAACAGTAACAGTGCAGGTGGAGGCCCAGGAATAGGGGCAGCATCGCTGCACTGAATGGGTGAGGATGGTGATAGCTTGCCTATCGAGGAGTAGAGTTGTAGGGCTTGGTGGAGGGGAAGTAAAGGCTAATGGGCCTGCTTAAAATCTCTTCGTATGCACCAGAGGGGGGCGGCAGCACAAGCAGAGTTTTGGAGGCTCCTGATCTGTTGTTGCTTCTTTAACTGAAAGTATGGATTTTTCCAGCATTGAAGGACAGAGGTGGGGTGGTTGAAGGACTTTGCATTTCTAGTTGTCTTGTCTACTCTTTCCAGCCCTTGTAGAATGAGTGGTTTGCAAATGGCACACCTTGCCTTTGCCACTCCAGTTCATAGTTCAGCTTACTAAGGTCACATAAAGATGGTTTTACTTAAATAGTTTGGGCTGTGAACTGTAGCAATGGCAAGCTGCTTTTTGATTTGAGTCTGTGGTCTTTGCCGTATGAGTAAATGCCTCTGGGAAAGAGATAGTAGCTTTGCAGTTGGTAGCTGCTTTGTAGTTTAACCCACAAGAGCCTTCATTTGTAGATGTGCCTCCACATTGTTATCCTGTGGGTGCTGGAACTTTTTAAAATGAAGAGCTCCATACAACAAATGGGATTTTATCTTCTATTTGCCAGAGAACAACACGATAGGAGGTGAGGGTTGTCCTAACAAAGACCCACAAGGATGGGCTTAGCATTTGGTCGTAGTTTCCACAGTCTGTTAATGATTTAGTTGATGATTTAGCTTTTTAGAGCCTGTTGTTTCTTCACTTATCTAATTGAAGTGAGAGCTATGAATGTAAGTAACTATTATTTAGCATTATTATCATATTCTTTATCATCCTAGCCCCACTGTTCCATATTGGAAAGTCTCAAAATTATTGATACTTTTTCTGGGTACCCTTCCAGTCAAATCTGAATACATTTTATAGATGAATCGGGGGAGGAAAAATTGTGAATATTGTGTAATCTCTGAATTGAGTTTTTTATTTATCTATTTTCTCTCTTGTATTCTTCCTTTTATGATATTTTGGAGAATAAGTCAAAATACTGCCGAAGTAGCAAGGTTGAAGGCAGAAAATAATTAAGCCATCAACAGAAATGCTCAAGACTAAAGGGGAAAAACAAAAAGAGGCTTCAATTAAGAATTTTTATTTAAGGAGTATGATCAGAGAACTTTGTTGCTGTGGTGAATGGATCTGGGAAAGTGCTTATGTTTTTTAGAACACTGGAGTTGTAGTGGAAGAGTTCCTAGTTTTGTGATAGAGTGCTTATGCAGCAAACCTTACTGACTGCATTAAATAAAGGAAACTACCAAGTAAGGATTATGATGTTGCTCACTCAGTTTAAGTAATGAGCTCTAGAGATGCCTGTGTAAGAAAAATTTGTGCAACAAGGCTGAACAAATAACAAATCAGTTTTGTGATGATTTTTATTACAGATAGGCTTATAATCTGCTGCCAGTGTGTTACATCTTAGAAATATATTTCTTTATTATGTGTGATATTTTTTCCTCAATGAAATACAGAATTAGAAATAGAATTAATAGATTCTTGCATTTATGTATATGTTTTTTAGTTAATTGTTAATCAAATGCCTCCTTTCACTTCTGCCATGTCAAAGCAATTTTTTTTAATTTTTTTTTAAGGAAAATCTAACATAATGGATGCTGTTAGTTTTGTGATGTGTGAAAAGATTTCTAATTTACGAGTTAAAAGTATTCGAGAACTTATTCATGGAGCACATGTTGGAAAACCAGTTTCTTCTACAGCTAGTGTGAAGATAGTATATTGTGAAGAAGATGGGGAAGAAAAAACATTTTCAAGAGTTATCCGTGGTAGGTAGTAGATTCTGCTGCACGTACTTTGTGTTGTCTGATGTATAAAAAAAATGGAGACCAAGAATATTCAATTTTGAATTTCAGGTGCTGAATATTCTTTCGTATTTGGGTGGATTAAGCCCATGAGTATTGCAATACTTCTTATAGTCTTTCTGTAGCATTTCGATAGCCAAGTGTTATAATTGAAAAAACATACAGAGGCAAAGTTAAAAAATTAAGTGATTAATATATGTTCTTTGCTCCGTACTTTGATCTATATTCACTTGGAATATACAGATGGTGTAGGCTCTAGAAAATGGGGTCTGACACCTTGCTGCAGTCGCAAGCACTTAAGCATCTGTCAGTACCTTTTGGAAGTATGCAACTAGAATTTTATACAGAAAAATGAAATTATTGAAGTGAATAAGGGAGTAATTGGAATCTATTTTCTTCTTTGAGGAAATTGCTCAGTTAAATTGTTCCACTAGTTTAGTTCTTTTCCTATGGATTTTGTGTTGTAGCCATTTTATAGTAATTTTTTTTTCTTTCCTCCTTTAGATAGTTGTTCTGAATTTCTTTTCAACGATAAATCTGTCAGCCGATCTGCTTACATATCTGAGCTTGAAAAAGTAGGAATACTTGTCAAAGCTAGGAATTGTCTTATTTTTCAGGTGAGCATTTAAGGTACTTCGTAAAGAAAATAAAAGCTGCTGAGATTATTCCATAGGAGTACACAGTTGCCTATTTGACAGAAAAGAGGGCACACTTAGCTAATTTCAAGCCAATACATTTTTTCCTGACCTTGGCCAAGAATTACAAGTCTGCAAAATGGAAATAGTGGGGTTTTTGTGTACATGAGTGCAAGAGTAAGAAGGAAGCTAATCTGGAAGAAATTGAGTATTTGTGTTATTCAGAGTATATAAGAAAATGTGGGTCTCTATGTTTGGTGTATTAAATTCTAGGAGTGTTATAAAGAGGAAAAGATAATTTCGTCTTAAAACACTCCTATTAGTCAAGATGCATCAGCATTTATAGAATTTTTTGTTAAGATTGAGGGATTGAAAATCCTACTGGGTTATTAGTTCACAAGTATTTAATGATATAGGTCAGAAATGCCATATACTTATGATGAATATATTTCACAAGATTGTTGTCTTTACAGTTGCTGAGGAAAATTCCCAAGGAAGAACTGATTTTCCCCTTTTATAGAAATTCTATATATGGATTCTTACTGTGATAATAGTCTCTATGATGAGGGCATTTGCCCACTATACAAATAGAATAAAAATCACAAAACTTATTTCCTACACTTTACTGAAAATAGTAACTCCTTCAGATCAGTGAAGATTTGAGCAGGTAACACATGGGCAAAAACTGTGTGCCCATTGGCTTCGGGAGTTACGTAATCTTCTAGTGCATTGATTTCAGCTGGTTTTGCTTTTGAAATACTGGGGGGGGTGGTGTTAATTTTTCATTGAAAATGAGCTTCAGCTCCTTTAAAGAGACTAAGAAGATTTAATTTTGTCATTCTCATACTGCTCACTGATTTGTGCAGGTTGATTTAGTTTGAAGGTGTTTTTCATAGACCGTATCTGACATTCTAAACCTTTTAGTGATGTCATTTAATTAGGTGAGGTGGCTAAGTGGTATTCCTTCTGGTACTAAACTTTTCCTTGGGTTTGAATCTAAAAGCTTTTCCATCCAATTCTGTTAACCATAAATATATCCAGAGATAAATCTGTGCTATATGCTCTTAAAGAAATTCATTAGACAACTTAATGATCTACAGTGCTGCATTTTATTTTTTTTTTTTCAATTTTGTTTTAGGGAACAGTAGAATCAATTGCAATGAAGAAGCCGAAGGAGAGAACTCAACTTTTTGAACAAATCAGTAATTCATGGGAATATGCTGAAGATTATGAACGAAAAAAGAAAAAAATGAAGCAAGCAGAAGAGGATGCGCAGTTTAATTACAACAAGAAAAAAAGTGTTGCAGCAGAACGCAAACAAGCAAAGATAGAGAAAGAGGAGGTAACTCACAGTTAGTCCTTTTTTGCATGTTAAGATCTCAGACTTTGCATTTTTAATGAACTTAATACAGGTTTTCTTAAAAAAAAAAAAACAACTTGTTTTTCATCTACTGTTTTTTTCAGTATGGTATAATATATAATAATTTAGTATAACTTAAAAGGGTAGAGCAATACATACAATAAAATCTAAATAAATGAAAGTGTAGGTTTGCCAGTATAATTAATTTAACTGTTGACTTACATGTTTGAGTTTTATGATTAGTGCACATTACGGGAATTACAGCTACTGGTACATCATCTTACATCACTTTGGACTTCAAATTAGACTGCTAATGATTAAAAATCCTTTTTATAAACCATAAATAAAATTTTAATGTTGGTAGGCAGAGCATTACCAGATGCTTCTCAAGGAACTGGATGAAGAAAGGATACAGCTGCAGCTTTTCCGGCTTTATCACAATGAAAAAAACATTGACTTTCAGAAGAAAAGTTTGGATGAAAAGAATATGGAGGCTCGTATCAAGAAAGAATCTCTTTCCACAGCAGAAGATGCGTTTAGAGCCAAGAAAAAGGTGCTTGGTGTACTAAACAGAGACCAACAGCACATGGAAAGAGAAATGAAGTAGGTTTTTCCAATCAGATTCTCTGATAGTTGAGTTTAAAGCATAGTCTGCTCTGGGAATTGCTTGGCAGGCTTGTATGTCCTGTTAAAGCAGTTGGGTGATATACCAACATTATGGAAGTCCGTTTGTAGCAGTTTACTAAGGTAGTATCTAGACATTGATTTCATCTCCACCACCATGCCAAGTTTGTCAATAATTTCATTATATAAATACTTGTTAGCTATTAAATTTTTTAGAAGGTTACGCTTCACTTCTTAAATTTCTATTTTCAGTTGATATTTTTAAAAAAAAAAAAAAATCACCTGTGGGTATGTAACCTTGCCGTTGACAACTGATTATTTGTTTGCATGTGTGGTTGGGAGGGGGTTCTTCTTCCTTTTTTTTGGTGTGGTTTTGTTGTTTTGGATGTGTTTTATGGTGGGTGGGTTGGTTGTTTTGGGTTTGTTTTTTGTTTTTGTTTTTTTAGGGCTCTGGAGGCATCACTGATTCAGCAGAGACCCCTCTATATAAAAGCAAAGGAAAACACTTCCTACCAAATCAAGAAAGTAGAAATGTCTAAAAAATCTCTAAGGGACAAGGAGAAGTCCTGTGATAAGGAAAAGCAGAACATAAAAGAACTAGAGATAGAATTGAATGATACTGAGAAGGCGTGGAGAGCGTTTGAGAAGAAAGCTGAAGAGATGTTGCAGAGAGCAGCAGATATTGAGCTGGGAGAAAGTCAGGTGAATTGGGAGGCCAAAAAGTACTGTTTACTAGTGAAGTCCAAAAATCCCCACTGATGACAGAGAAACCATTGTTTCACCAAGAAGCTGTAATTTCTAATCATCTTTTTGCTGTTGAGCTCAGACAAAAAGAAAATTGTAACTTTCATTTAGAGACTGTCTCATTGGATGAAGAGAAATGATGATGCAGCCTCTTGAGGGAGTGGGCTGTCTCCTTTCTGCGAGGGGGTTGGGGGGAAGTCAGATCTCACAGAAGTTCCAAATGCGGAACACTTCTAGGAGGTAAATCTAAGTTGCATAGAGATTTAGAAATTCACCATTCTGAGATTGGAAATGGTAAGCATCTTTCCTAGGGTGTGAAGTACATCTTCTAAGCAATGTGAGAAGATACCTTATTAGAGGAAGCAGTGAATTTTCAGTGAATGAGAAGTTGAGAAGAGCTTGATGGAAACTTCAGAAGGGTTGTACACAGGGACTGTCATCTGTGGATTAGGATTATAGCCACATGTAATTATCCATGGTTAGGTAGTTCTCTCTGGTTTGTTTTTTTTTCCCCCTTCTTCATGGAAGTCCACATGGTACATTGTAGGAGGGTAGGATAGAAACCATCTAGTAGGGTCTCGGGGTGAGAGGGTAATTTTTGAGAAATGGCTTCTCAGCTGAAGTACAGAAATATGTCTTCAATTAGGAAAACAAGAAGACAACAAAAATGTAAACATGACTTGGTAGTATACATACCATCCTCTGTGGGTCAGAATCTAAACGTAAGGTAGCTCACTTATGAGCTATTTTAAGTTATTTTAGAAGGAAAGGACTGCATCACTTTATAGTATGTTCACATTTGAAGAAGCTGTCTTTGCAACCATATGGCCAGAAACGCTTTTAAAAATAGGTGCTAGCTTCTTTCCTCCACTGTCTCTTCCTCATAATAGTTTCTGAACAATTAATGAGTCAGAATCTAAACGTAAGGTAGCTCACTTATGAGCTATTTTAAGTTATTTTAGAAGGAAAGGACTGCATCACTTTATAGTATGTTCACATTTGAAGAAGCTGTCTTTGCAACCATATGGCCAGAAACGCTTTTAAAAATAGGTGCTAGCTTCTTTCCTCCACTGTCTCTTCCTCATAATAGTTTCTGAACAATTAATGGAGAGCCTGCAGGATTTTTTTTTTTAGTTTGAGAATCTTCCTACTCTGCACTTCAGAGGTATTTGGTCAGTTAGTAATAACTCTGAAGGATTATTTAAAATGTTTATGTAATGGAGAGCCTGCAGGATTTTTTTTTTTAGTTTGAGAATCTTCCTACTCTGCACTTCAGAGGTATTTGGTCAGTTAGTAATAACTCTGAAGGATTATTTAAAATGTTTATGTTTACCAAAAAAATTAATGTTTACCTTAAAAAAATTATTTGATAACGTGAGAGTGCTGTAATTATAAATACCAAAACTTGCACTAATTTTGGGCTGTGCAAAAATCAGTGTTAACCTTAAGATTGACTGAAGTACTGTAAACTTTATAAACTTTCCTGAAAAATAAGTCATTAGAAGTCCAAAACAAGACCGCAGGCAAGAACTATTAAGTGTAAGCTTTGGGTTGAATCTTTCTCTAATAATAAAATATAACTTCTTATAATGCAGTTAGTAGCTAGAAGGGTCTTCTGGAGAATTGGGCTGTTTTCATAATCTTAATTATGATAAAGTAGGCAATTACTAATTGAGGCTGTAACAACAACTTCTTATAATGCAGTTAGTAGCTAGAAGGGTCTTCTGGAGAATTGGGCTGTTTTCATAATCTTAATTATGATAAAGTAGGCAATTACTAATTGAGGCTGTAACAACATGAGTCTTCCCACTGTGGAGTGAATTTTTTTTGTTATTTCTCCAGTTGGAGCGCTATAAAGAGCTAAAGGAAATAGCAAGAAAGAAAGTAGCTACACTAGCCCAGCAACTAAAAAAACTTCGTTGGGAGGAAAAAGCAGATCAAGAAAGGCTGAAACTTAATCGGAGGAAGAAAAAAGAAGTTGAGGTATTTGCATCAAGCTAGAATTACATTTTAAGGAGGAAAATGTTTCTCTACCCCTCCTTCTGGTATAAATGTCTATATAAAGTGTTAAATTCTTTGACGTAAATCCTCAGCAAAGGAGATACATTGCAAGTGTTAGTTCAGTTTTCATATTGCAACAGGTTTAGCAAAATGGCTTCTAAATTTTTTCAGAGAATGGTTGCATGGGCCCACACTGAGGATTTGGTTTTGAAAGCTTTGGCTCTAATATTTTACAGTTACTCAGAACGTATGCTTAACTGTAATCAGTTCCTGTTTTTGCAAGTGTAGATTTTCTTTCTGAGATGTCCTACCACTGTTGTATATCTATATGATACTCGCACCCTTTAGAGGTTTATTTTGATCACAGCTACCTTTTTGCTGGGGTGTTTTTAAGGTCAGTTGTGTGTATGTGTGTTGTAGTTGGAAAAATCTCCTTGGTATCTACTCTTCTATTGCCCTTCAGAGGCAGGGTGTTTGGTGTGAACACAGATCGTTGCTGTCATTTTGTTTCTGATTTCTTTTATCATTGCATATCCAAACATGTAACAACAAAAAACCTCCATTTTTCACTATGACTTGGTCACCATTACTGATGTTCTTTTAGAAAAATTATTTCCCAACTCATTGTTCAACTTTGCATGATGCTTCTGATAGAAGTAGAAAGGACAGAAGCTCAGCTGTCTTTTGCTGGAAACCCTGCCTTATTAGGTGTTTTGGTTTTTTGCCCTTCCCCCTTCCCCTCCTTCACCATTTAGTTATGGAGTCAAGTTTGGAGGAGACTTTTTTTGTTTGGAAAACTTAAAAATCCATCAGATAAGACTTTACCAGTTCTAGAGTTCCTGACACCTCATTCTTGTACATATAAACTTGCTTGTATGGAAAAATCTATTTCTGTATAGGTATGAGGATGTAAAGTCATCCTTGCCATGATATCTAAGTTAATATTTGTACATCCATTTGCTCTTTATACAATACTACTTTTTCTTTTTGAAGTACTAGTTACCAGGAAAACCTAGTTAGTATCTAGAAGTGAAATAAATTCTATTGCTTGTGCTTCTAAAACTCTGCAAGTCCCATTGTACTGTTGAGAAGGAAATAAGGGATACTTGGGAGTTCATAAAATGCATGTCTGAGCATTCAGAGTTGGCATTACTTATCTGTACTACTGACATTTGGTGATCACTCCTCACAATTCAGCATGTATGTGACCACATCTAGCATGCTCTGTCCAGTTCTGGGCTCCCCTGTACAAGAAAGATACTGGCATCCTGCAGTGAGTCCAGCAGAGAGCCACCAAGCTGGCTGGGGCTGGAGCACCTGGCTTATGAGGAGGGGCTGAGAGAACTGGATCTGTTCAGCCTGGAGAAGAAGAGGTGAAAGGGAGACCTTGTTGCTGTCTGCAGTTACCTGATGGGAGGGTATGAATAAGAGAGAGCCACACTCTTTCTAGAGGTGAACAGTGATAGGATGGGAGACAACAGGCACAACTTGGAACGCTGGAAATTCCAAATTGCTATGAGGTAAACTATTTCATCTCAAGGATAGTCAAATGTTGAAGCGGGTGCACAAAGAGGTGGTGGACTCTCCATCCCTAGAGCTATTCAAAAGGTCAGAAGGATTTCAGAAGTTAAATTAAGGCTTAATAAAATGTGTAGGTAACTATTTTTTTTTTCTTTAATTTGCTTTAGTTAATGTATTTTTATTCAGTTGGAGTAATTAAAAATACTTGTTTCACTGTTGGCTTGGTTTTTAGTACAGTGCTTTTATTTCAGGTTGGAACCTCTATGTCAACTTCTTCATGTGTCCTTCTTAGGAAAAAGCTTCTATTAATCTCGGGCCAAGAAAAGCACCTTTTTTGTTTTAACGCCTATAATTTACTAGCACTATGTTTACAGTTGTTTTATGTGATGGTGTCATGATTCTTTGTGCTAAAGAGGCTTTCTCTGAACTGTAGCCAAACATGAAAAATACAGTAATGGCCTTGATAAAGGAAAGTTATTTTATTATTCATGGTGCAGTTTGGCATCTGCTGTTGAAAAAGAGGTGCTATTACTTCAGCATGAAATACCAACAAGGAAGAAAAGATCTGTCTCAGTACTTGTTCTGAATTAAGAGCTTTATATCTTGCTATAAAACTGTTGTTTTCCTCTGGTTTGTTTTTAACACGTTCTATTTGTGATTGCATAGGAAAACATAAAACGGACTGTGGAACAGATAGAAGAGCATAAAAAACGAATAGAGAAGTTAGAAGAATATGCCAAGATATGCACGTATGTTTAAAAAATTAAAAGCTAATTGGATTTCTTGTATATTACATATTTTCAAATTAACATAGCAGGTTTCTAATTCTTTCTAATTCTTTTCTTTCAAATTTTAGTAAGAATTCTAATTAATATTTCAGTTACTTTAGCTGTCAAAATAAAGTAGGAAGTATGATGACTTATCCATATCTTGTTTGAAGCCAGTTTTATAATTGCTTCTAATTTCTTGTAGGTGTGCAAATTATGTCACTACAGGTAGGGAACGGGTCTATTAGTGTACAAATTCTGAGTGAGAGAACAGGGCAGTTCTGTAGTTGTGCTGCTCTAGAAAGCATTAATATTTACACTGTGTATTAGGAGCACAGCTCTGTTTTTGCTTCCTCAGTCTTGTCTTCCACCTGATATTTACTCTTTGTGAAATAAGGTATATAAGCCCTTCATTGAGCAAGCTGAACTAACTGACATTAGCCTGTGTTTTGTGCAGGACGTCCAAGTAGGTGATCTTCAGAGCCTTTTTCCCCAACCTACCTTTTCCTATGTATCTGTAATGTGTGCTTTGGCTTAAAGTTGTCTGTACTGAACAAAGTTCTGCCATGGACAGGGAGCAGCAGACCCATTGTGACTGCTGTGATGCAAAATTATTTTAATTATGTAGTTTTAGTAGAGCGTGGTAGAGCCTTAGTGACTTTGGTGTGTAAAGTGAGTCATAATTTTGCATGAGAATTCTCAGTCCTTCTTAGTTTTGCAATAGCAGACCTTTTATTGATGGAGGATAAAACAGTATGGTTGCAAGTTACACAGGCAAAAACTCTCCCTTGAACTCAATTTTGAAACCTTAAAAATAGCTTATGCTATAGAATGCAACTTGTATGGTCTGTGACCACAGAATGACTGTAATTTTACAAGCTCAAAGCTTGTATAAATGAAATAGTAAATAGCTTTCCTTTTTTTACTTCCATTCAAAGTGAGTCGTTAGCCGAGAAAAAACAGCAAGAGGAAGCGCTAACTAAGGAAATTGAAAATTCAACAATACGAATGGCTGAAGTGAATGAAGAGTTGAACAAAATAGTTGGTGAACTGCAGAATGCCAAAATTGATTACCATGAAGGAAGGCGTCAGCAAATGAGAGCAGAGATCCTGGAAAGCCTCAAAAGACTATTCCCGGATTCTGTGGTAATTGAAGGGCCTCATTTAAATGCCTTATTTTAGATTTAAGTTTTAAAGAGAACTGCCTTAGACTGAGTAAGTAGCTGGATTAAATTGGACTGTCTCGAGTATTATTTTAAAGTTCATGCTTGCTTGAGTATACTTGGTGAAATAGTATTTCTGAAAGAATAGTAGCATGTACTGTCATTATTTTTCACAGTTTCCAGAACTAGACAGATTACTGCTTGCATCAAAGAATAATTCTGATCTCTTGTGTGATTTTTCTGGTGTTCGATTTTTTTTTTTCTGTTTGGTTTTGTTTTCTTCTGTCCTCAAACATATTTTTGACTTACTTATTTTGAACAAATGAATGGGAAGTTTAGCTGTGAGACCATTTATTTCAGAAAGAATACTTCTTACAAAGGACAATTTTGCTTAGGTGCATGAGATTTTTATGGTACCAAATGGTCTGTCTTTGCTTATTAGTTACCATATTTTACTTAAATTTCTCTTCAATAATGCCATTAACTGTTTTGTGTATTGATTCTGAATTGTCAGCAGATATTGATTGTTTTATGAGGCATATTTACACCTCTTTACTGATGCTTAAAAATTACTCCAACATTGGAAACCATTCCAGATAAGAACTTTTTAATAAATCTAATCAATTGAATAGTTGGCTTCTGAGTATGTCTCAATATAATCAATCCTTTTTGATATAAATAGTCAGTTGAGATGTACAAGCTGGGAATCTTTTTTTATTTAATGTTTAGAAGGTGACATATCTCTGCTTCCTAGTGCTGCCGTAAGAACATAAAAAATCAAAGTGTTTTCAGTTGTTCTTTGCATCTTGGTCTTTTGCAAAACCTCCTCAGAATCTGGTAAGTGTCTGATGCTGTTGTTTTCTCAAGAGATTAAGAAATTTGCTTTTCAGCCGTTCTTCAGAAACTTTTCATCCATGTTAACAAGGTGTTACAAAAATTCAAAAAAATTATTGGTATATCTCTCTTTGCTCGCTCTTTGCATTGTATCCCTATTTGAAAAGGACTGGATCAGGCTGGTGATAGCGTGCCGGCTTAGGAGGGAGCTGGTGTTCAGGATGTTCTCTGTCATTTTCCTTCAGGAGCTGTAAATTTAAGATTACTTGCAGATGTGATGACTTCTAACAAATAAAAACTAGATAAGTTGAATTGGTTACATAAACTGTCCCATTACAGAAAGTTTTAATGATATCTGCTTCAGTTACCCTTGTTCCTGCAATAGTTTTCCCAACACCAGCATATGAGGCAAACAGAGTTGCTTCTGTGCTGCTCCTTATGCTCCGGTGCACTGATTCCAGTTTACTAAACACAATCCAAATTAAAGTCTCAGGATGGAAGGGTCATGACACATTTTGTCATCTGGTAGTCCACTAAGTACTCAGGCCAAACTGGAAGAAATCTTGGTGTCAATCTTCTGGATTTCATAGGCAAAAAATGGCATACTACTTCTAAATGTTTAGTACTTACATCCATTTTAAAGCTCCTGTTCTTCTGTTAAAACGTTCTTGTAACGGTTGGTGAACATTCCAGGTACTGGAACAGCCATGCAGCAGTGAGATTCCCTCTGTATGAGTGATCTGTGCATTTTCATGGATTTGTCTGATCAACAAAGTGAATTTTGCAGCTGACTACAGTTTTTACAGTTCAATTTTCAAAAAGGCATTCCTACATTGGTAGTTTTAATTGGCAAGATTGCTATTGTTACAGATTCATTTGGGCCGTCAGTATCCGTTTTCACAGAAATTTGGCATTCCATCAGGACTTAAATGCCTGTGTCTGAAAGTATACAGATCCTCTGTATAGTTTTGCATGTTTGAAACATCACGTGTCTGAGCTGCAGATAGAAACATGCAAGTAGATGACACTGTGTGAGAAAACCAGGAAACTAAATAAAGACCTTTGTGGTGTTGGATGTTATCCTTGTTTCTACTGTTTTTCAGAAAAGGGAAAACATTTGTCAAGAGAAGGGTAGGAAAGTAGATCATAGTAGGCCGTGATCTGATCTACTGGAAGTTATCTCAATTATATAATTCATGAGATAATACTGTGGATGACCTATTGCATACAATTCTTGCTAGTTATCTTCCTGTTCTCATTTGTTTAAACTTGGTAAGGATAAAACTGTAGACATGCAAGAGGAGACCAGTAGCTATATGTCAACAAGCAGAAAAATTGTTCTTGCATGAATTCACAGGTTATAATGTTCAGAATGTGCATTAGTAGCTTTAATCATGCAGGGAAAGCTCAACTGTACCTATAATTACAGAAATGGAACAAAAGATCTTTAGGGAACATGTACAGCAAAGAACTAATTAGTTTTATCTATGGAGGTGTTATTTCAATAACAAGCAAAAAACAGGCTTGATTATTTGGACTGTGCAGTACAAGAAAAGCAGGTTTTTTTCTTTTCATGCTACTAAAGTAAGCAGATAATTCTTTTCTGGGTTGAAACTGGACTAGTGCCTCTCTTGCTATGATTGTCCAGCTAACAGTTTTATGTGTTTAAGACCTTACTGTCATTCAAAGATCTTACTCTGTGTTAGATACTCTCTTTCTCTCCAAAAAAGATGCTTAGCTAACTTTTTGCTATTGTCACTCTGTCGTACTTCTAGAAGTGTATGGTAGAGATTCTGAGTAAAACATTGAGATGTAACTGTAACCTCAGAGAAAAAATTAAATCCCTTCAGATTTTGAAGGCATACTTTGCAATTTGGATTGATGACTGCTACAATTTCTATTTTTTTTCTGATGTACAGCCATGTAAGAGAGTGCAGCTGGTAGATATGTAACACATTTTCCTCTTACTACTTTAGTATCTTGTATGCAGAAATATTATTTGATATCTAAAGTAACATATTAACATTTCTCTATATTTTTATCTTCAGTTTGGAAGACTGCTCGACCTGTGTCATCCTATTCATAAAAAATACCAGCTTGCTGTTACCAAGGTGTTCAGCAAATACATGACTGCTATTGTCGTTGCCACTGAAAAAACAGCAAGAGATTGCATTCGGTTCCTAAAACAAGAACGAGCTGAACCTGAAACTTTTCTTGCTTTGGATTACCTTGATGTAAGTACATTTTTCTTTTTCCTGTCACGAGCAAGTCAATACACTTGTAAATCTTGATACTGGCTCATTTAAGCTTAACTAGAATGTTAAGCTTAACACACTTAAGTGTTAAGGCAAAGCACTTATGAAGTGAACTTCATGAGGTTCCTGTTGGCCCATTTCTCCAGCCTGCTGAGGTCCCTCTGGATGGCAGCATGACCATCTGGCATATCAGCCATTCCTCCCAGTTTTTTGTCATCAGCAAACTTGCTGAGGATACATTGTACCCCATCATCCAGATAATTAATGAAGATGTTAAACAGGATTGGTCCCAATATTGACATGGTTAGTTACTGGCCTCCAAATGGACTTTGTGCCACCAGTCACCACCCTGTGGGCCTGTCTGTTCAAGTTTTCAGTCCACCTCACTGTCTGTTCATCCAGCCCATATTTCATCAGCTTGTCTATGAGGATCTTAGGAGACAGTGTTGAAAGACTTACTGAAGTCTAGGTAGACAATATCCACTGCTCTCCCCTCGTCTACCAGGCCAGTCATTTCATTGTAGAAGGCTATCAGGTTGGTCAAGCATGACCAACTTAGTGAATCCATGCTGACTACTCCTTCAAGATTTTCTTGTTGTTCATGTGCCTGGAAATGGTTTCTAGGATTAATTGCTCCATCACCTTCCCAGGGAGCAAGGTGAGGCTGACTGGTCTTGTAGTTCCTTGGTTCCTCTTTCTTGCCCCTTTTTGAACACAGGAGTGACACTTGTTTTTCTCCAGTCCTTAGGCACCTCGTTCAGTTGCCATGATCATTCAAAGATCATTGAGAGTGGCATTGCAATGACATCAGCTAGCTCCTTCATCACATCACGGCCCATGCATTTATGTATGTCCAGTTCGCTTAAGCATTCTCTGACCTGATGCCCTTCCATCAAGGGTATGTCTTTCTTGTTCCAGGCTTTCCCCCTGGTCTCTGGAACCCGGGATTCCTGGAGGCCAGTCTTGCTAGTAAAGACTGAGGTGAGGAGGGAATTCAGTACCTCAGTCTCTTCCATATGTGTCACCAGGTCCCCTGCCTCATTCAGCAGCAGGCCCACATTTTCCCTAGTCTTCCTTTTGTCACCTATGTACTTACAGAAGCCGTTTCTTTGACATTCCTTGCCAGATTCAGTTCTAGTTGGGCTTTGGCTTTTTAGGAAAGCCATATCTGCATGCTTGGACAGTGCCTCTATATTCCTCCCAGGTTACTTGTCCCTACCTCCACCCTCTGTAGGCTTCCTTTCTGTGTTTGAGTTTTGCCAGGAGCTCCTTGTTTATCCATGCAGGCCTCCTGGCATTTTTGCCTGACTTCCTGCTCATTGGGATATTTGTGCTTAAGGCTGGAGGAGGTGATCCTTGAATATTAACCAACGTTCTTGGGCCCCTCTTCACTCTAGGGCCTTATCCCATGGGACTCTACTGAGCAGATGTTTGAAGAGGCCAAAGTCTGTTCTTCTGAAGGCCAGGGTTGTGAGCTTGCCTTTTGCCCTGCTCCCTCCTCTCAGGATCCTGAACTCTCCTATCTTATGCTCACTGCAGCCAGGGCTGCCTTTGACCTTCCCATCCCCAGCAAGCCTCTCCTTGTTGGTGAACACGAGGTCTAGCAGAGCACCTCTCCTCACTGGCTTCTTAGTCACTTGGGTGAGGAAGTTGTCATTGATGCTTTGCAGGAACCGCCTGGATTGCTTATGCCCTGCTGTGTTGTCCCTGTAGCAGATACCGGGCTGGTTCAAGTCCCTCATGAGGATCAGGGCCTGTGAATCTGATGCTGCTTTTAGCTGTCTGTAGAAGGCCTCGTCCACTTGTTCTTCCTGGTTAGGCGGCCTGTAGCAGACACCCACTACAATGTTACATTTACCAGTTCTCTCTTCAGTCCTTACCCGTGAGCTCTCAGTTGGCTCATCATCCTTCCCCAGCCAGAGCTCCGTGCATTCCAGCTGTTCTCTCACCTATAGGGCAACTCCACCTCCTTGTCTTCCGAGCCTGTCCTTCCTAAAGAAGCCTCTATTCCTCCATTGCAACATTGCAGTTGTGGGAGCCATCCCACCATGTCTTCCTGATCCCAAGAAGATTGTAGCCCTGCAACTGCACACAGATCCTCAACTCATCTTGTCTATTGCCCATGCTACATGCATTAGTATACTTGCATTTCATGCACAGTGAAATAGGTTATACAGATTTAAGGACTATAGTATACACAGAACGTGAAAACCAGATCTGTTTCTAGTCTTGTAGCAACTGAGACCCCCATTCTGTTGACTTGTATGTCCTGTCCCCAGACCACTCAGGTTTGGACATGCTTTGCTATTACAACATGGATTCTAAACACCACTTATGCTTTACAGGTTAAACCGATCAATGAAAAGTTAAGAGAGATAAAAGGAGCTAAAATGATGGTGGATGTTGTACAGACTCCGTTTGCTCCACTGAAAAAAGTGATTCAGTTTGTGAGTGGGAATGGCTTGATCTGTGAAACAGTTAAAGAAGCGAAACAAATAGCGTTTGATGGACCAGTGAGGTTGAAAGTAAGAAGCTGAATTTTGTTGCATGTGTTTTTCATTACAGTTACATATTTGATGCCATTTAAATAATTCTATAAACATCCCACAAAGTATTGCAGATAAACACAGAATGGTACTATGCTGTCTAGTCTGTTCCCACACAAATATCCCCTCAGATATTTCACATGGTTATATTTGCCTCTGTATGGTAGTATGTTTAAGTGATTTCCTGGGAAAAGGAGGCAAATTAGAGGATAGTTAGTGTCCAAATATGCTTCTTGGTATGCTCCTCTTGATGAAATGGAGGAGGAGGAAGGAGAGATAATCCTGTTCTTAAAACTGTCTGATATAAAAATACAAACTTTATTTTGCTAGCTTTTCTATGAAGAAATGCTTTCAAAAATTCCTTAAAATACCTGACAGAATCTCTTAGTTGTAGATGTAGACTGTGTTGAGGACTGGAAGCTTCTCTGTCTCTTCCTGCAGTTCGTTCTTCTTATCCATCTCTCTGTTGCTGTCACAG
Organism: Aptenodytes forsteri; assembly: GCF_000699145.1. Lineage (NCBI taxonomy): Eukaryota > Metazoa > Chordata > Aves > Sphenisciformes > Spheniscidae > Aptenodytes > Aptenodytes forsteri. The sequence goes on along the minus strand of NW_008795777.1, from coordinate 395,945 downwards.
TCTGTAGAGCCCATTTATGCACTTAGTAAACCCTCTAAAATCTTAAGACAGCATTAAGTTGAAGGTGAGTGTGAAATCATGTTTACTTGGAATCCAGTTAAGTCACAAAAACACCCAAGTTCTTTACTGAAATTTACACTTCCCATTTACAAACGAGCTGTTTTCCTTTACTCCATTATCACACTGCTTGGTTTGCTCTGTTGAGCCAGACATAACCTTCTAAGTTGCCAGTGTAGACACAAATGTCTCATATTAATTTCCTAAATACAAGGAAATTCATACAATTTCATTTCCTTTTCTGATCAGTTGTAATAATACCAAAATGTGACTAGTGCCAAGAAACAACAGTCTTTTTTGTGGCTTCACGTATCTCATTTTAGCAGGTTTGGAACAGGGGAAAAAAAATTGGAGTCCAACTAAAATGCGGTTGTCGCTTGTTTAACTACCATATCTTGGTGCACTAGTTTATGGGATATTTTGGCTGCTTTGTGTTCAGATTTATTTGTTTTTAATTTTTTTTTTTTTTTTTTGCGCTTCCAGACAGTGGCTCTTGATGGAACTTTATTTTTGAAATCTGGAGTGATTTCTGGAGGATCAAGTGATTTAAGATTTAAAGCTAGATGTTGGGATGATAAAGAAATGAATAAAATGAAAGAAAGAAGAGATAGCTTGATTAATGAGTTAAAGGTAGGTCTGTTAAAAAGCACTTAACGGCAAAAGGCATAAAGGAGTAAAAGTTGTATGTAATTTAATTCAGCTATGGGAAGATGATTTTCTAAAGATGATTTTCAAAACTTCTAGAAGATGCAGACAGGGCATAGTAGCTGTTTATCCTCTTCTAGTTAATAATAATCAACTGTGGGTCTCTGTCCTTAGCTGGTGGGTTGGTTTGCATATCACAGAGGTAAAGAACCAGGACAACACTGTTGATACAAGTTCCTTCAAGGAAAAAGATCTGTGGTTCAAAGTACCTGAAAGACTTTTATTGAAAAAGATGATACATTCTGTCAACATGAAAATATTTGCACGGACCAAAACCTGTCAGTGTAAAACGATTTGTCATACCAGTTATTTTGGAGGAGGGATAGAGTAGGAATTCAGGAATTTGCAAGCATATGCTTTCTTTTGAGAAATAAATCTTGCAAAATGACTATTGAATATGACCAATGCAATCAGCATCTACCTTGAACGGGGCTTATGTCAGTGAGGCTAGCTTTATGTAGTGCATGAATCTGAAAAATGAGTAATTTCCAAATAAGTCACCTTTTGTTTAAAATGCTGTTTCTCTTCTCCCATTGTAATATTTTTCTAGGACTTAATGAAGATAAAACGTAAGGAGGCTGACTTGAAGCAGTTGCGTGCTCAATGCCACGGAACTCAGACACGACTTAAATATTCACAGAGTGAATTAGAGCTTATTAAAAAGAAACATCTCGCTAATCTCTACACGGTATAGTACTAAGCGTTTATAATTTCCATGTTTAATAATTGTATTTTTTTACCTAAGCTATAATTACCGGTGAAGTAAATACTACTTCCTTCCATAGTTTTTTTTAATTCAGTTTAAGTTTTACATACAGCAGTTATGACTGAGGAATTAATGAAATATAAAAAAAAAAAAAAATTACAAAGTAATTTACATGAGGCTTTTTTCCTATTTTAGGTTTTAAATTTGAATTTCTGGTAAGCTTGGTTTATCATTTAGTAACCTCCAGAAATCCGTATGTCAAAATGCACTTTAAATGATACTTATAATGTAATTTGCTTTTCACTCATTAAAATGACACTTATAATGTAATTTGCTTTTCTGCTCATTAAAACTGTAATCATTGCATGCAAATTGGCAATAATAGTGGATAAGTGACATTTGAGAAGAAAATATTTAATGTTTTTAATCAGAAGAATACAGTTATTCTGGAACAGAACCGTCTCTTAATTTCTAGGAAGTTGACTATCCTATTAAGAAAAATTACCATCTTTTCCCTTTCTATCTAGGAAAAATCAAAACTGGAAAGTGAACTGGTAAATATTGAGTCTCAGCATGATATGCTGAATGAAGGAATAGCACAAAGAAAAGAAAAAATAGAAGAATTTCAGAAGAAAATTAATGAGGTAATGCCTTTTGTCATAGCCGTGACAGCTTATACTGTTATACTACAGAAACTTTTTTTTGCACTTGGATGTTAGTATATATGTATCATAGCTTTGCCAATCAATTTCCTTAAAATCAAAACGCTGTGACTTTTATGTGCCAAGCACAAACCCAACCAACCAAAACCATCTACTTCTTGATATTAGATGAAGCTTTGCTTAATACATACACTATAATTTCATTTGACATAAGAGAAAATTTTTGAGTTTGAAGAAGATGGGTTGGTTTTCCTCCACCTTTTCCTGCTCTGCTCATAAATATGATTTACTCTTTGTAGCATTGAGCAGGGACAGTCCATCGAAGTTCACAGCTTTAGAGCTCTTGGAGTAAACTTTCACTGTAGATCAAATCCCAGAAAAATACTCTCTAGGTCTTTCATGGCCTCAGGATAGAATTTGATAAATCTCAGCTTATTCTTTCTCAGACTCTAATGTCCCAGTTCTTAGTAAGAAACTGTAGTTACAGGATCTTTCCTTTTTGTGGAGAGATAATTTTGCAGTGTGACTGCATGAGTGGACTGTAACTTTGGGCGTTAAGCCTTCCTGGCCGATGTGGATCTGTGACAGCACGTACATACACTAAACTCTGTATGCACCCAGAAGATTTGCAGGTCTCTCAGTAATCAGTGCACCCACTTGGTTGACAGTCTCTGCATGGGTGACTGTCCTTCTGAAAATCATTCTCATTGCAGTCATAGCAGGACCCGTGCAGTGTCTGTGTGGAAATGCTCTATTAATATGTTTTCATGGGGAGACGAGAAGATCTACTACTTCTGCAACCCACAGGGAGAATAGATCAGGCATGCTCATGACATTAGGAAGAGAGCTCTGTATCAGTTTTCTAGAGCTGAGAACAGTTCTCAGCACTGCTAGAGTGCTTTGTTCTGAACTCTACAGGTGTCATGTCTAGGTGATGACCTGTTACACGACTATATACTAGAAAAGTAGATAAAGAGCATCATAGTGTGAAGATACCTTTCTCTTTGGAAAGTAGCCAATATCTGTGCTTTATTTTCTGTGCGGTCTGATTACCCTAGGAGAATGGTTGAGGTGTGCATGATGATTGTCAGCAAATTCCGCATTCCGCTGTTTTAGGGGGTTTTTTTGTTTGTTTGTCTGGGTGGGTGTTTTTTGGGGGGAAGAGGTGTTTTGGGGTTGTTGGGGTTTTTTTGGATGTTGTGGTTTTGGGGTTTTGGTTTTTTGTTTTGGTCTGGTTTTACGACTGTTGTATGCCTACATTCATTTGGAGTCCAATTCATGGAAGATGGGACTAGCTTATGATATAACTGGGTCTTCTTTGCTCTCCCTCTTTTTTGAGGGGTAGCTGATGCAGAGCTTAGGGACCTCGTGCTATCCCCGCCTGTCCAAATTCATTATCTGTTATGGTACTAAACAGCTTTTGTCATTAGAACCTGCTTCTTTCTGCTTTTCATCAGCAACAGGAAAAGTTCTCTATGATATGTGATCCAACAGTTAGGTCTTCCAGCTGTTTTTTCTGTAGACTGTTCTGCCATCTCATCCTTCATTTTCCTTATCGTTCTCTAATCTTCAGATGGTCCCCAGAACAGTTTGTACAGACAGCTGACAAATTCAAAAGCATGGTTATTGTGAAGAGACTGAAGGCATTCAGTGAAATGAATAGTAGTAAAACCTAATCTGGTACCAAGAGGGGTTTCATACTGTGTTCTACTAGAGCAGACAATAACTCTAGCCTCTCTGCGAAATAAGCACCTCTGGAAGCTGCCGTGTTCCTACTCTTGCCAAACAAAGGAATTTGGTACAAACTATGGAAAAGTGCTGCAGTTTTATCTGGAAAATTCACAGCCCTGCACCTAGATGCTTGTGTAAAGGTAGATTCTTAGAGAAAGAGAGATTCCTCACCGCTGTGTGGAGTTACTGGAGGTGTATAGAACGTAACTTAGTTCCTGGCCTCTGACCCATTCTCATCAGTCTCTCTTGGATTAATGTGTGACTGGAATTCTGCATGTAAAACAAGCCAAAACTGCTCTATGTTCTTTGTCTTTCTTGTGGTACAGGCACGAGGGAGTGCAGATGTGTCATCTGCAAACACTGAGGAAGTTGTTGATGTTTAGGCCGTAAGAACTCCAGATCCAGGGGACTTTTCTTTTGCTTGTTCTGAAAAAAAACAAAAAAACCACCAAAACAAAAAAACCCCAACCAAAAAAAGATGGAGGCTGGTGATCAGCTTCCGAAGAATAGTGTTACTTGAATAGTATAACTTGGTTTGATGTAGTATTTGATACCTGGTTAAACAAGCCTGCGTACCAAAACAATATAAACATACTAGGTTTTGACCTGTAAAGTTCTCTTAAAATTTTGTTCAGTCCATTGGGTCTCCTTTTAAATGCTGTAGGCTGTTGCTTTTCTTTGTTCAGTCCTGCCATATGCACCATACCTACTTGTCTGCTTAAATTTTGCATTAAAATTTTAGGACTGTTTTTGGCTGAGGCTTTTGTTAGCATATACTGCGTAATTAGGAAATGAGAGATTCTGTAGCAGGTTTTTTTGCTGTGGCTTTGCTATAAATGGAACATAGCAATTAATATTTATGGATCACTTGAAAGGATTGAAAAGAAGAACTGAGCTACACAAAGAAACCTGGTGTATCTGACTAGTGTCTCGTGTACCATTCAGCTTTCTCTTCTTCAGTTGACTGGGAACCACAGGCAGAACCAGAGAATTTGGTTACACTGTGATGACTTTAATTGTCTTTGGAATGACCAGGTGCTGTCAATAAAAGCTTTGATAAGAGTTACCTTTTGCAGATCATATGCCTTGTATCTGGCATTTGTACTGAAAGTGTTATTTGAAAATGACAAGTACAGATTACTTCTCAGTAGTTCAATTTGCTGTTTCTTTAAGTACCTTGAAAATCCAGCCTGTAGCATGAAGTGATTGTCTAAATGTTTTACTTCTGTGAGTGCCAAAATAGTATAAACATTTTTTTGCTCCATTTCTCTTTATTCAAAGGCTGAAGATGCTGTTTTCCAGGAGTTCTGTGAAGAAATTGGTATAGAAAATATTCGTGTGTATGAACAAGAACATGTGAGACAACAAGAGGAGATTGATAAGAGAAGGTGGTATTTGTAGTTGAAATGTAAAAAAGTGGTTTGTATTTGATTGGGCACACTGATAAATGAGTAACTCCATCACAGGAAATACCGTAAAAACCTAGAAGACTGTAAAAGGTTACATTATCACTGCAAAGATCAGTTAGCAGTTGCACTGCTATGGTTTGGGTTTATTTGGACAGTTATGGTCAGTGACAGTTTGCTACGAACTTTATAGGTAAAATGTACTATTTTGGTAGCACTGGTATAGAAAGATAAAGCAAAGAATAATTTTCTAAAATCCACATTGAAAAATGGCTCTACCATAAATTGAGGATGACATGAAGGCTCACTCATGTATGAAAAATCTTAAAGGAGAACTGGGTGTAAGATGCAGTGATTTGGTATAGGAACATGCTATTAAGGAAAACAGGATCTTAATTTTCTCATAGGCAACCTCAGCTGGTATTCCCCTCAAACAGGCACATGTCACAGGACCGTAAATTTATATCTTAAAGAATGAGAATGTTAAAATGAACTGTCTGCTTGTACTACAGACATTTTCAGGCAGATGATAGTTTGTGCATTTCCTGACATTATTTATAGAAAATACACCTTTTCTACATGACTAGTGCAATGGCTAGCACTGAAGTCCATTTTCTTTTCAGCTATCTCTTCAGCTGCTGAGAGACTCTCTGACCGGTTTTCAGAAACAGGTCCAAATGTATGGTTTTGGCTAGGGCTGCAGTGAGGTAGTAGTGCAGTGCATTCAGTTGCAGTTAAAGCACCCGCTGGCTGAAGTGATTTGATCATTTATTTGCGTTTGCAAAAACTGAAGTCTGGTGAAGTGTAAGAAGTTAGTAACAGAACAATGAAAAGAGGAGCTTTTTCCATGGCCTTATGCTACACTGCACATACGGCTTTGGCCTTGCTTGTGCCCTAACTTGCCATCATTAGTCCTGTAAGCCTGTGCTATGGTGCCTTCTTGCCCAGGTCTAAAGAGCTTGTATCTGGCGTTGTGCCATCCCTTTTGCCTGAAGAGCAGATGCAGCACTAGTAGTAAATCATTTGGGAAGCTCAAAGCTCAGAGGCAGACAGTAACAGCTGAGAGGAGACCTTCCTGTAAACAGCTGCTTAGTTTTACTTCAGTCCTTTCTCACAGCAGCATGTGAAGAAGTTTTTGCCGTTGTACCCCTATAAACAAATACAGGTCTCAGTTGAGAGATGATAACCAAGGCTGAATATGGCTTAAAAAGCTCTGGTCTCATGCTTCTTAATTGCCATCTCCCAAATGAGATAGATTCCTTATAATCAGATAAACGTACATGCCAGCTGACTAGGAGGCTTGCAGAGGCTGAGCAGGGAGTGCAGACATTGGATAAATACACAGCATCAGTGTAGCTTTTGCCCAGCTCATATCTACATCATTTACAGGTATATCATTCATACTGAGATACTTGAACTTTGTGTTATTTTCTGTATTGAATGTGGCCATACTGTATATTGTATTCTTTGAACTATTATCACTGTATTTTTGTAACTTCCAGTATATGCACAGGATATGGTGTAGCGGAATCGATGATCCAAACATATGCAAATTTTTGTGTTCACGTAGAAGATATAAAAATGCTATCTAAATAGTCAAAATGAAAATGTATCTTGTAATAACTTAAAATCACAGTTACTAGCCTGCTTTGTAAGTGTTGGTTTGAAATACTTGTACTTTGACTAGACTGGAGTTTGAAAATCAGAAGACAAGACTAAACATTCAGCTGGAATATAATCGTGATCATCTACAAAAATTAACAAACACAGTCAGCAAGTTGAGGGAGACCATTCATAAAGATGAAGCTGAGATTACCGGGCTACAGAAGGTAACTGTAAACTATATATATACACATGTATCTCTCTGTCTGGGACTGAGAGGAAAGAATGCATTGAATTACAGTTTTGAATAAACATAGTTGATGCTGTTGAGTAATTCTTCTAGGGCTTAATTCAGTGTTGACTTTGTAAATGTTAAAAAAAAAAAATGCAGTTGCATATTGTCATTTTAACCTTGGAATAATCTTGGAATAATTAGGGTACTTATTATTAAAAATAAGATTACTAAAAATTAAATTTGGGATTACTGTATGTACAGTATTATTGTTTTTTCGTTCATATGAAAAGGCAGCATATGACTACAGATAAAACTAGTAGCATGCGGCTGAGATTCCTTAGAAGATCTTATGAGTAATAGTAAGCAACTCTGGTGCTTTGCATCTTTAAGGCGCTTCACAGCCACTAATAGACTTAAAATAATTCTGTGAAAACTAATTTAGATTTTTAGTTGAAGTAATATGTCTGGATTCTTCCTTCATAGTGCTCTTTATTCATAAGTAATTTTTTCTTGTGTTAATGTTGCTTGTTAAATAAACTGCTGTGGTGCACTAGAAAGTGAAGGAGAAAAGATGTGTAATAGCACTTTGAACAAAGAAGTGAAATGTAAAACTGCCCCAAAGTGGGCAAAAAAACCCCACGTGCATCATTTGAACTCTGTATTTTAACATTAGAAGACATGTATTTCTGATACTGAGGAAAAACAACAGACCCTTAGTCATGCACAAAAACATGTCTGACTTCATGCCTGTGTGCATAACTCTTCTGAAATACGACTTTGAGCAAATTCAGGTATTTTTGGCCTAGAAAAGGATCATTTGTATTAAATTCTGAAGCTACTTTGTTCAGATGCTGCAACAGCAGTAAGTCTTGATTAGATTGCCGTAATACTGGTCTCTTAAGGACTGTGTCTTCATGCATGTAGCGTTAGGTTTACTATATTCTAGCATCTAATTTCTAGCAATTTAGCAGTGGTATGGGTTATATAGGGGAAGACCCTTCTAGAGTTACCTCCACAGATTCTTTGTTCTCTGCAGATTACCTCAGGATTTATCTTTAATGAACAATACTTTTTAAAGGATTTCAGGTTACCTTAGGTGTTGCTAAATATGTTGTAGATGTAGAGCAGATGGGATCCTTCTTGCAGGGTTAAGGGACTAACTGAGGAAAAGGGAGTAGCCTACAGATCGTAGGCGTCCTAGGATCCCCGCCTTGTTTGCGGGCTTCATAGTTTAGTCCGGTACAGTCACAAATCTGGAGCTGGCTGTGCTTATGTATACTAAACATCTGGATCTTCCTACGCATAAGACAGGCTGTTTCCCAGTGCCTTTCAGATTTTGTGCTGTAACACATTTGAATGTATTAGAACAGGTTTAAGCTTTTAACTCTTTTTCTGTATTATAAAGGTTCCTTATCAAAATTTCTGGTGAAAGGTTAAAAATGTAAATATTTCTATGCAGGATGAGGAGAAGCTTCTAAAAAAAGTGAATGAAATTGTGGAGGAGCAGCAACATCTTAAGGATAGATTAAGTGCTCATAAATCTGAGGTTATAAAAACCCAAAATGAAGTTGAAGAGTTCAGAAAGACGTTGTTAACTCTTAATAGGTAATTACTAATTGTACTCCTGGGAAAATGATTAATGTGATAATATTTAGAAGAGTTCTAGTGATCAGACGTTTGAATTTCTCTTGTTCTCTTTTCTTGTGAAAGCTTCATTAGAGGCATGGTAATTTGCATTTACAGTATGCATTAGTTAAAAAGTGTTTCTAATTCGGTATGTGGTTCCCAAAAGTAGTGTGAACGAGATTATTTCATGAGAGCCATCCCATAAACCATATAGAATAACATTATCTTATTATCTACCTACTGTTAGGTCTCGTTGTGATTTCTGATAAATATGTAGTGACTTCTGATAAGTATGTATTAGCTTACAACTTGATTGGGGGGGACATATTAAGTTTGTTGGTAGTTTTATATTTTTGTTGGAGTTGTACAGTTGGTTCAATTAATGAGAGATTTTTTTTTCTAATTTCAGTGTTCTCACTTTCTCTAGGCCTTTCGAGTGTTGGATACCTTAAACTAATACTAATTTTAGCTCACTATTTTGTCCTTACTGTTCTTTTAAATTAACTGCTTTGGGGACAGTTTATACTTCAGTTTTCTTACGCTTGCTTATTATTGGTGTATTTAATGTCTCTTAATCATGAGTTGTCTTTATGTTTAAAAAAAGGGACATGTTGGCACAGTATAGTTAGGTAAACTTGTGGAATTTTGTATAAACTCATAGATTGTATGCCTAGTAATTAATTTTATAGTATGTAATTTTAACAATGTAAGACTGTTATGTGTCTGCCTTATTTAGCAACTTGATGCTATCAAAGGAGTTTGTTGCAAAGAAACAAGGTGTATTTCAAGTAGAGTAATGATAAAAGATACTTGATTAAATTTACAAGGATCAAATCTCCAAACATGTTCACAGCTGAACAGAACAGAGTTTAGTTATAGTTAGCATGTTCAAATATCCACCTTTCCTATAGCGTGAATTTGGCAAATATACTGAAACCGTGTCCGTGCTACTAGCCTTTACCTTGCGATAGAGTTAAGAGTTAATACAGAATACCAGAGTGTTAGCTTGCATGCTAGAATAGCGTGTGGTTCCCAGCTCCCTCTTGAGTAATTTGGGAGAATAAAGGGGATGGAAGAAGTTAAGTACCATTTTCCCTTATGTTTGATGGGGATTATAGAGGAAAAAGCCCTCTTTGAGCTTGGTAACTGTTTTTCATGCTGTATGGCTGTGGATGTTATTGGCAGCGATGCTTCTGCTCTTTAACTGTTTTGTGCCTTTTGTGTACGTAGGGAAGCTACAAAATTACAAAAGGAAGCTACAGCTATAGAAACTTCTCTGGAAGAGAAAAGATTAAGACGACATAATATGCTTCTTGAATGCAAGGTGCAGGACTTGAAAATAAAGCTCCTGTCTGGGTCACTGGATGACATCAGTGAAGTGGAGGTACTTAAAATGTTTACAGAAGACAGATATCACGGAGGAGCAACTATTCAGTCTTAAATTTCAAGATACTTATTTTTTCCTTAGAGGACTGTGTGTCTGGCATAGTAATATTAAAATAAATTAATTGTTTTCATGTGATCAGGCCTCATCCATTCAAAAGAAGGATTTTTGTGTATTTTTGTAGACAGAAATACTGTTTGCAAGTGTATTTGCTAGTGCTTGAAATGTATTCCTGTGAAATATATAAAAACGCTGTGGTACAAGCAAACGGATATGAAGGAGTATTCCAGATACACATATGTAAGAGGACACACGGGTCAATTCAGAAATGTAAATAAATATGGCATGTACATGGATTGAGATAATATTCGGTTAATCATCCATAATATGAATGCTGTCTAAAATCATCCTTTTGTCTTTAGTAGATGTAGATACTCACAGAAATTAGGGATAGGCTAAAATAGAAATACTCCTGCTATCAGAGGATTGACCCTCATTATTTTTCTCAGTCTTCCCTCTTTTTCCAGCATATCTGTTGTGAGGAGAAGTTAAACTTTCTACCCTGTTACAAAAGAAAAGAGCTATGGGTTTTGAGGGACTTGTAACAAGTCTGTGAATTTGGAAGGCGTCTTGTTGAACCGATTCCTTAGAAAAGTACTTTTGCTGGAGGATAGGTATGAATGAGTGGGTCAGAAGACAAACAGAATGAAGGCAGTGAGGTAGGCAGTCTGAAGGGAAAGGACATGAACTGCTAATCATCAGAGTATGTAGGCAGCTCAGCTCTCGCTGTTTATGAATAAGGAAGAGATGAAACCAAGGAGGGGGGGCAGTAGGAGTAACAACTTGGATTCCTAATTAATATCACTGAGAAGACCAGTAAGATTTGGTTCTGAGAAAGAATCTTGGTGGGAAAGGGACTGGTAATGACATGCAGCACGTGTTTTATTCAAGGGAAAGTAGCTGTTTGAAATCCAGGCTTACGGTGTCCAGAAGATACTCTACTTACGCCATACAGAAGTGAAGCTACTAATTTCTTCTGAGGCCAAATGAGTGGAACAAACGCCTCAACTTACACACTTCAGAGCCTTTCCTTGAAAGGGGATTGAATTAATCATGGGAACGTAAATCTTTCCAATCAGGATATTTACAGTATGCACTTTGTTCTAAATATATTACAAATAAATTACTGCTGCTTTCATCTTAGCTTCAAACTGAAATTAGCAGATGTTTTTGTCTTCATTTAAAAGGTGCATTTTTTAATTAGACTCATAAGATCTTAACTAACTGTTAACTCCATTTTGGCTAGGGGAGGAGCTATGGAAGTTTACCTCATACCATGTTACCACTGTCTCCTCATTTTATATCCTTTTAACGTATTGTTTTAACAGTTTAAAAGTTAACTGTCATATTTCTGAACTGGAATGTCCTTCATATTTATAGCTAGGAACTGAAACAGAAGGCATTCGGACTACGTCAAGTATCTATGAAAGGGAAGAAGCAATTCAGATAGACTACAGCAGCCTAGCAGAAGACCTGAAGGTAGTCTTTTTTGTTTGAAATTATTAGAGATGGAGTTTTTTATTTAAAATATTTTACTTGTTGAAATTATTTACTCTTCACCCTAGTCTTTAAGTGAAACTTACTAAAAACAGTTAAGCCTAAGTGCGTGCGTGTGTGTGTTCTGGTTTTGCAATCATACATAGCACTAATGTATGGGATTTCTGGATAGGTTAATTTCCCATATAACTAAATTTAATTTAAAGCTTACCTAAACCATAAAAATAGAATGGAGAAACAGTAAATATAACTCTGATTTTTCCTTCCTCCTTTACCTTCTGCCTTTACGTTCCAACACTATAGGTTATGACTCAAGACGCTAGAAACCAATGATTGGCTGCCAGGGGGGTTGTGCGGCCTTCTCTCTGTAGTATTTTCAGAGGCTGAGACTCACCATACTTCCCTCTGGAGCAGTCCATTAGGTTGTTTTTTCTCAGCAGTTTTTTGTAGATTTTTTTTTTTTCCTTTTTAATCATAAGGAAAATAATTAAATGTCAGAGGCTAGGTACAGAGCAAGGGATGAATCTGTCATCACTGGAACTTGTCTCAAAGAATTCATCGAGAACCTGTCTTCAAAGGTTTTCTTTACAAAGCAAGTAGTGAAGCCAGCTAATCCTCCCTCCCATGTTGTATTTAAACCCAGAGTTCTAGGGAATTTGTGGTCTGTTTTTAAAGGTCTTGTGGAACAATGCTTAGGACCTAGTAAATTTATTCTGAGAACTAAGACTGAGTGGAGTTTTTTGGTTTGTTGTGTTTCCAGTTAAGCTATTAGATGAGTGGGGCACTTCTTCCAGAAACTATGAGTGCTTGCCATATATGATGAAATGTCTTGGCCTAAAAGCAAATTTTATTGTTCTAGTATTTTTATTTTTTTCTTCAGGACCTAGAGTCTGATAAAGATATAGAGGATCATCTGAGCCAGATTCAGCAGGAAATAAAATCTAAAGAGAATACTTTAATGAAGACAGCTGCTCCAAACCTGAGAGCAGTAGAGAAATTACAGATAGCTCGGGACAAGTTCCAAGAATCAATAGATGGTAACACTGAGTCTTCCGTCTTAATCTCTTTTGTGACTGTGAGAGTTTTCACCCTAATTGAAATTCTTCTTTCTGGGGTTGGTCCCGCTGATTTTGCTTATTTCAGCTATTAAGGTATTTTTTGTGCTCAGGTGTTTATCCTCAGTTGTCTCTTTAATTAAATGTAAACAATTTATTAACATATACTTTACTCTGTAGTAGTTTATTGAAATACAGTTTGAATGATTGGAAAGATACTTTGTTGGCCAAATGACATCATAAAGTATTTTTACTTATTTTCTAGAAATTACTGACTTTAATCATAAAATTCTTTAAATTTTTTTTAAATAATTGAAGGAGCACATATATGTTGTCCAGAACTCAGACATGAGCATTACCGCAAAACTATCAGTATCCTCAAAGAGCACTGCAGACATTAACATATTAAGAAAAACAAGGAGATCTGAAGCTGTAACAGGTAAATGCTGGTGCTGCTTAAGGCTACCCAGCTTACGGAAGGAATTAGGAGAAGAATTCTGTTCATTGCTCCAGATGAATGTGGCATAGAGCAGATTTGAATATATCCTAACTTTTCAGTTTTGGGGCCTCCATTTGAAAGCTGGAAGGAAACTCATAATATTGGTATGCTCCTTGTGTGTGCATTAGAACCTCTTTCTGCAATAAATACTTCCCTTGATGCTTGTTACGGTACACAAATATATATTTGTTCTGTGTGTTTGCTTAGAGGCTTATTATGGAGTAATTTCAGCATTTTTTTCATAGCTTTTGAGACCAGCAGAAAGGAGGCCAGAACGTGCAAGCAAGAATTTGAACAGGTGAAAAAAAGGAGATACGAGCTTTTTAGCCGGTGCTTTGAGCATGCCTCCATAGCCATTGATCAGATCTACAAGAAACTTTGCAGAAACAGTAGTGCTCAGGTGTGTCATGTTCGTAGGTGCTTGGCTTAAAAGGCCTACTTGATGCTTTGTTCTCTAGAATAAGAGAACTTAGTAACACTTTTAGTTTCCAAAGACAGTTTCAGTCCTGAAGAAGAAAATTACACAAATAATAAAGACTTCAGAATTTTAGGGTCAGAGGAGGAATAGGTAATATGCCAAAGCATGCTTGACATTAGAGTAATGTGATCTAAAGTATTAACAAAATTGGGAACTACTCGGTTTGGGTTAGTTTTACTCTTTGTATTTAGCAGACTTGTAAATTACCATGACACAAATGTGAAATATATTCAAGTACTTCATTTAAAAACAACATTTGTTTACAGATCTAGTGATACCAATAAAAAGTGATTAAAAACACTTAATCATTAGTATAGATAAAACTAAAAATCATAAATCACTGTTTCAGTGCTAGTGTTTTGTATGAGGTTTTGAAGCTCCTTATACCCCACTTAAATAAATACTTTAAAAAGACAGACTTAAATGTGTTCACAACTTTTAAGAAACCTGTAGGAAAATTGTGTCACAACTGTATTAATCTTTGCTAGTGTTCCAGTATTAATGCCGAAAGTAAAGAGGAAACTCCCAAATGCTTTGATGGTAGATGGTTGAATGTTTAAAGGGCTCAGGCTTGAACTCTTGTCTGTCTTAAACTTCAGATTTTGTGTTTTCCCTCAGAGTCAGATATTCGGTGAACACCTTAAATACATTTAAACATATCCTTTCTGCTTCTAGGTTGGACAGGATAATAAAGCATTTCTTTCTTCATGATTACTGGGCACATACCTTCTCCCCTAGACTAAACATCAGGCAGGTCTTGACTTTGCATCACTCTGAAACAACCAGTATTTTCCAGATGCGTTGCCAAAAATTAGTTGCATGCTTTCTTTCTGAGGTCTGTGATGCTGTGCCTTGATTTGAACCATAGTGGTAACCTGGTCAAGAGATTATCCTGTGATTAGCTGGGAAGCTAAAGCTGCCTGCTAGATACTAACATAGCAGCTGAAGGAAGCTGCTCTAATTGCATTGGAAGAGAAATGATTGCTCTGTGTGTGGCGATTGCTGTGGTTAGCTAAGGAAAGGGTTAGCTCTGAGTTTTGCTGTCAGAGGAGGTGGCCTAGGTTGCAGCTCGAACAGATGCTTTTTAAGCAACCTTAACAATTTTTAACATGAAAATTTCTTAATGTTATTGTATTAATAACATTTATTAATAAAGCTTTACTATCCAGTCCAAAAAAGAGAAGCTTTGATAGATTGAGTTAGTTTAACTTCCAGAGATTCTGGACTCCGAACATTCGTGCACTGAATATATCGCTCAGTAAAATTTGTTTCATCAGCACATTGTGTGTTAGAAGTACCTTAAAAGAAACTACTGCCTAAGAAACTGTACATACACATATTCACTGCTGGGTTCACCACCAGTTCTCTTCCGTTCTTCTGTGGAGAGAGAAATGTCGTTCCTTTCATACTTTGAGCAAGGAATATATGTACCCCCTAGTAAGCTACAAGATGATTTTTGCTAACAGTGTCCCTACATCTGAAAAAAAACTTCCTCTTGCATAGATATATGCAATGGCATAGAACTGGCAGTTGCATTGCAAGATATTTGACATGTTTACAGCCTGAAGAACACTGTAATAACGACAACAGGCCTTCTCTCAGCAGAGAAAAAGGAAAATATGCATACCTCCAACAAAACAAAGATACTGCAAGCACTATATCTTACTTCCAGGACTATTTACCACAGAAATTATTTTAAATCAAAGTACCTGTAGTGTTTTGGTTTTGTTTTTCTTCCACTGTATCTATGATCTGAGAGGAGCCATTTGGAATGAGTGTCAACTATGGAAATTCTTCTTTTATCTGTATCTACTTGTGCAGAGGGGAAGAGACTCTATTATCTTATTGTCTCTTCTATTTAATGGGAAAAATAAACCATGTAGCAATTAGTTTATCCATCATACTTTTTAATGGTTTGGTAAAATGGCCATTCCTTTAAAATAGTACATTGAAGTTTTGGACCTGGGAACCAGGATACGAAGTATAGAGAAAGCCTACCTATATTAAAATCTTTCTCCAGCTCAAAGCTAGATTTTATAAAACTGGCCTTTCACAAAAAAGTGTGATTTCGGAAGTATATTTACTTCCAAACAAAAAAGAAAACTGCTTTTGAAGTCTAAAATTTTAATAATTACAAAAAATAAAGCAATTACATAAAAGGTGATAAAATCAAATTTATTTAGTAGTTGAAAGTTTGTAAATACCAAAGATGTGGTGCTATTTCCAAAATGGTTTTGTTAATTAGCTTCCTAGCTCATGGTTCGTTAACAAAGGCATATTCACTGGGAAATTTTATAGTGCTGCTCTTCAGTATAGATGAACAGGTGTTACCTACAAATGAAGCTGAGTTACGACACTAGCTCAGTCAGTATTTAAACCTAAAAAGTACCCATCTTAATGATTTTATAAATGTCACTATTAATAATGAAATGTATGCGTTTCCAGGCATTCCTTAGTCCTGAAAATCCTGAGGAGCCTTATCTGGAAGGCATTGGCTTTAACTGCGTGGCTCCGGGAAAACGCTTTATGCCAATGGACAGTTTGTCAGGAGGTGAAAAATCTGTGGCAGCTCTGGCTCTTGTGTTTGCTATACACAGGTAAAAGAAATGTTACGGTATTATCCAAGTATGTGGCTGAGTAAGTGGCAGGAAGACAGACAGTGTTACACTTACAAACACGTTTTTAAAAAATCTGCTAATAGAGTATTCAAACATTACTATAAAGTCCTTATTCTTTACCTGTCATTACTTCTTATCAAAATTTTATGATAGAGTAAGTGAATCTCTGAAGTAATTAGAATGTTTATTAACATCTTTGCATCTAAATGCAAAATACTGTCTTGTCTTCTACAGTTTTCGGCCAGCACCTTTTTTTATTTTAGATGAGATAGATGCTGCCCTGGATAACACCAACATTGATAAAGTAAGTTGGTCCCTTTCGCCTTATCCTTTTATCGACAATATAATGACACATTTTGTAGAAGGATGCTGACTTTTCATTACAGGTTGTTGGGATAAAGAGATTGATTACACTGTCTTAACCTGTTTTAAAATATATTGGGTTTAGGACTGAAATAGTGGTTGTATGAGATGTTAGACTAGGGCCAGGTTTAAATTGGTAAATCTAAGTGTGTTTTAATCAGTCCCCAAACTGTGAAGTTGAGAAAAATAGGTCAGGAGTGTGAAAGTATGCAGCATGACTATGTGTGGTACGATCTGACATGAAGGTCACTTGTGAATTGCTGGTTGGGTTTCTTTGGTTGGAATTTTTAAGGCCTTTGAGTTCCCTTATGTCTAAGAAGCAGAAAGGAGTGTATCAGTATGTTGAAAATCAAGTCATTCTATCACTGCAGTATTTACTTTATGTAATTGGCCTACTAAATATTTTTACATTAACACCAATTAAGGGCTGTCACTCCCATCATTCTAGGCACGTGAATTCTTGCTTGATTAAAATAGCTTCCTGTCCTCTCAATTTCTCTTTCCCTTTTTGCTAATAACTGTTCACTGTAACAAAAACTTAAGATAGGACACAAACAGTAAAGATTGCCAGCTGTAGATGTCAGCCTCTGGGAGCAGGAGACTCAATACAAGGAGATTGTATGTAGGAGAGGAGTCAAAAAGATATCCGCATGTGCCTGGATTTTCTTCCATGGAAGCACTCTTTTCCACATAAAGTAAGATCGAGCTGTATTTCTATTTGCATTAACAGTGATGTCAGCCTTGGTAGAGCTTAACAGACAAAACCAGTTTTATAAACACGAAACTGGGTTTTTTGTTTTCTCTCCCCCCCCCACCCCCAGTGGAGTTAACTGATGTGCCAAGTGCATCAGAGTTTACTTGGAGGGTACCTCTATAGTAGACAGCTGGGGAAGCTCCGCTACTTGTGCCTGCCAGATAGAATTCCTTCTTGGAGATTACTGACTCCACGTAGCATTGTGAGAAGTGTTTTCCTGAACCCAAGTTCCTTAAACATTCCTTGGGACACAAGTCCGTGAGGGATACCCATCATCCACTACTTCCAAGCAGATGATATGCCCTGAGTCTGTTTTAACTCGGTCCAGTGTGTTTCAGCAACACCGGATTAGGTATATGGGACTGCAATGAAAATAACTAAGCAAGCTTTAGGGTTTGGCTCTCAATGACATGATTAGAAACAAGGTGTCCTGGTTTTGGCTGGGATAGAGTTAATTTCCTTCCTAGTAGCTGGTGCAGTGCTGTGTTTTGGATTTAGGATGAGAATAATGTTGATGACACACCGATGTTTTAGTTGTTGCTGAGCAGTGCTTACACTAG
>NW_008795777.1:358568-377717 GCF_000699145.1 Aptenodytes forsteri | reverse complement strand
TTTTTTTTTTTTTTTTTTTTTTTTTTTTTTTTTTGTCTCAACCCACAAATTTTACTTTTTTTTTTTCCTTCCCAATTCTCTCCCCGATCCCACTGAGGGGCTGGGGGGGAGGGAGTGAACAGCTGTGTGGTGTTTAGCTGCCTGCTGGGTTAAACCTCAACACAAGGTTACACATCAAGTGATCACAAAACACCTCTGTGATCTAAGCTTTTTAACAAGATACTCTTCTAGTTACTAGGCTTTCACTCAGGACCACTATGAGTTGACATAACAGTTGAAGATCACGTATTCTGGTTAAATACCAGTATTGTGTTTTCTGGATGTTATTCTTAATTCTGGAGTCAAATGTATCATGGCTGATGACTTAGAGTTATGCAGGCTGCCTCCAAGTTTTCCTTTCCTGTCTTTCTTGTCTGCTATTACACTATTTAATGCTAAATTTCACATTTTTGTCTTTCATCAAAGCTGCAGTGTATTAGGTGTCTAGTACTTCCTATCTCTGCAGATTTCTGAAGTGGTCTTTTCGATACGAATGTAAAATTCTCCATGGTTCTGTCTGGAGCCGGGCAGGGGTCCCAGATCATGCCTAACAAAATTGCAGGTTATCACCTGGATGACTTTAGTTTATCCACATAAGTTCCTGTTGCAGTTATAGATGCACCGGTCGTCAATTACATACACATTCCATGAAGTTCATGATTTCTAGTATGTTAACCAACTCTCCATAGAGACTACAAATGATGCATTAACACACCTGATGAGAAACACAGTAATGAGGCACTTTGCTGCAGTTTGCCTTTGAGTAGGCTCATTCTGTCACATCTGGCAGAAGAGATGTCCACTTTATACCTAAGAATATGCTGAGCACCATTCTTTTTCAGAACGCTATAAACAAAGAACAGCTGATTTTTCTTTTATGCAACTGAGTTTCTCAATTCAAATGTATTTCAAATCTGGTTTACTTTTCTTCAGGTAAAAATCACACTCATAGCCCACAAAAGACGGTCATATTAACAGTTGTTAGCCAAATGGTTGCTAGGCTTGTAACCTTCAATTGGTAGCATTTTTTACAGTTTGAAAGTATCATATTTCATTTGACGCATCAGCAACAATAATGTATGTTTTTAAGATGTATATTCAAGAAAATAAAGAACATTAATGCAGAAAGTTTTAAGTAACGTAAGTTCTGGTCTAATGTATATTTATAAAAATAACATCCATAAATAGCACTTTATGGCCAAAGAGCTATTAAACTTTCATTATATTACACATTAGGGTTAACCCTGAAATTGCCTTAGTAGTCTACGTTAAGCCTTTAGTTGAGTCCTTGGGGCCCATCTAACCTGACTGGGAAGTTGGGCTGAGCTTCCTGCTTTGAAGTTCAATTGGGCTTCTACCTGTTTTGTAACCTTCATGGCTAGAGATGCCCGTCTCCCGTAAGGCTGGGGCATACCAGCTGCACGGCCCCAGTCCAGAACGTCCTGTTTGGCCTACTGCCCTTCTGCAGTCCTTCTCCTGCCTGCTGCTCCCGTAACCAGATGCAGCGTGGAGGGGTTGGGGCAGGATTACTACAAAGGCTGCTCTTTTCACATAAGCAACATGAAGCAGGCAACCTGTGATAGAGGCTGTGATGGGCAATACGCTTGGAGAGCAGATATTCCGTAATATGCACGGAGTTACACATTCCCGTGTAATTCAGGAAGAGGGTGACAAAATAGTGGTTTCCTAGAAGATTCCTTTGATTGGCTTCAACATCTATCTAGGTTTTGTTATAAAGAGAGTTAGATTATTCTTCAAGCATGTGTGAAAAGTGTCTTAAATTGCAGAATGAGGAAAAGCAAAATTGCAGTGATCTGCAAGTATAATTCACTTAATGTTTCCCTGCTCCCAGGGTCTTTTCTATCTCTTCCCTTATCTGCAAGATGCAGTTGTTATTGGAAAGCACCAAAACCTTCAGACAGAGGAATTAAATATTGCAAGTGAGCAAAAATGATATATGGAAAATGTTATGTTGCTAGTACTCACTGGTATCCAGGTTTTATGCTTAGAACTAAGTCTTTTTCTTTCCGTTCTTTCAGTTTAAGGATTTACTAAAGCGTATCTCCAATAATTTACTTGTAATTATACTGTAAAATGAATGTGAATTATGTAACTCACTAAAGGCAGTTCTTCCATTAAAAAAATGACTTCCCTATCACATAGCTATAACTGTGCAGACAAAAGTCTAATTAAAAATGTACTGGTTTTCCTTTATTCAGCATTTAATTTATATGGCGGCATACTGCCTTATTCAGTCACCAATTTGTAACTTAATATTTGTCCTTTTATTTTGCAGATCGTTGAAAAGAATGTTGCTGTCCGCAGCGAACTAATATGTATTTAAGATCTTAGTATACAGCCAGTAACAACCTTTTCACACTTTTTTTTTCCTTATTCAGGAATTTTCCCCCTTCCTCTGTAGTTATATTAAGTAAAATATTTTTCATTGTCACTGACCTTTTTCTGTAACTTTATTCATTGGAGCAAGTGATTATTTTAAGTGTTTTCAAAAAGCAGCAAATCCGAGGGGTTGTCTTAAGAACATGCAAAGTACCTGTCTTAAGACCGTTTTATTTCTCATTTTATCCTGCTTATGTAGTAACTGAATTACTGAACTCTGCGGCTAACGAAGTTCAGTTCTTTCCTCATCATTCCCTAATTATAGCATGGTTTAAGTCTGCCAGAACTAACTTACTGAAATATTTGGCTTCTTTCCAAAGGTATCAAGTTTCATTAGAGAACAGGCACATGAACAGCTTCAAATGATAGTTATTTCTCTAAAGGAAGAGTTTTATTCCAAAGCAGACGCATTGATTGGAGTGTGTCCAGAGGTAACAATTACTTATTACCGAGTTTTACTAAAATAATACACGCTGGTTTTTGTTGAAGTACTGATTTACACCATGTTACTACAGTCAATCATGTACATAATTGTGTTGCTGGATTTGAACTACTTCGTGTTCAGAAATAAGTGCAGGTACCGGCTCGATGAAAAGATCATTTTGGTAACTCAAGCTCATTATTCAATCTCATAGTCATTTATGAAATGCTTATTTCAAATTACAGAAATGTTTTAAAATTGTATGATCCTTCCTCTTCTCAGCATGATGACTTTATGTTCAGTCGAGTACTGACTTTGGATCTTACCGAGTATCCAGACATGGATGACCAGGAAAGAACAGAGAAGCACAAGCGCAGTTCTGTTTCGGAATAAAGCATGGATGATTTCAGGGCCAGGTGACAACAGCAAGAACTGTGTTTACAGCTGACTGTAACAAATCTGAGTTTGAATGTGGCTGTTAGAGGTTGATAGCGAAATGTTTACCTTTCAGACAAAGCAGTTTTCTAAAATACTGAAGGAAGCAACTGCTGGTCATTGATACAGTTTTGTTAACAAGTAAGAGAGCGCCAGAGGTCGTTATTGAAGTGTGTACGTTCTGGTATGCAAAACTTTCTCTTCAAATGTTTTAGGTGTTTTTGCCTTAAGATGAAGGATTACGGGTTCACATAAGCACACTATTACGAAGAATAAGCCTTTCCTTTTCTTATGAAAAGTAATGTGTTTAGCCATATCTCCAGTGCGCTGTTTAGATGCATGTTACACTAGTCAAGACCTTTACAAACTCTCTCTTTTGTGTCGCAGCTGCATCTGTTTGCCTTCAGATAGGATTATTTCCTGTTTTTTAAAACAAGATGGTACTGGAACCTGCCCGTTACCTTACGTGACTTTTGTGATGCCCAGTAACACTTCGGTCTTCTGCTGCAACCTTATGAAAATATTAGTTAATTTTACAAAAGCTCATCATATATCTCTCTAGGTGTGATATAACCTGGAAAAATTTCACCTTTGAGGTATTCTACCTCACACAAAAGTGGAAAGAATAAAAGAGGTGTGAGTCAGATGCCATACAGGTAGCAGCCTTAGAAAAAAGTATATTGGTTTGAGATTGTTATTATGTAGCTGTCCCAGTAAAGTCGAGTTTATTTTGATGGCCGTGCTTCATGTAAGAAGCAAAGTTAATAAAGTTGCATACAGAACACTGTTTGAGAGAGCTCTAATCACTTCATGTGGCTTACGTTTCACCTTGGTGTATGCTGAAGAGCTTTATTTGGTTTATGGTTGTTCATAATACTTACATCTTCTTAAGTTCATATACTAGCTTCCTTTTATCCACCACGCTGCTTATACACCTCTACCTTGTAACGTGTTGCTAATACTGTGCTTGTTGCACACAACTGATGATGTCTGGACATGTGGGGTTACTGCATAAGGAAGGAATGACATGCGAGCAGCAGATAGCATGTTCCTATGGGAACATTTCAATGACATAAATGTGTCCACTTACTTATACTGTAGACAGATGTTTATCAAATACTTATGTTGCTGCCACACTTTAATAAATAAAATTACTTAACTCTGAGTGTAAGTCGTAAGTTAGCATCAGTCCCTTAATTCAGAATCCATTGACAGATGTGGAAATACTTATAGTAGTGTGAAGGATGGATAGAAGAGCAGCCTCTAGTGATTTTCAAAGATCTTTGACCCGCATCAGTCTGTGTATTGCAAATACAGAAGTTTTGTTTTGTGGCTTTTTTTAACCATTTGCTAGGAACAGCTGGTTGAAATAGAAAAATACAGTAAAGAATTGAACAGTCTGAAGAACGGTGAAAGCTACACGTCTTAGCTACTATACAAGAATGGTCTATTTAGCTTTAAATACTTTATTAAAAGGTTGTATGCCATCATCAGAGATGTCCTATCACATTCATTACACAGCTTGAACAAAACAGGACAATAAATGGTCAACAAGTTTGTTTTCAGTAAATATCTTACTGCCATTTAAAAAAAAAACAACTATGAATTAAGTAGAAGAGCCGCCATCTATGGTAGAATTGGCAAACATCATTTAACGTGCCAATTTGTATGGTTAGTTCTTTCACAGTACTTGGGTAATAATTTGAACAGGGCCTTAAACAAGTTACTCTTTCACTTAACAGATAAATGGAACAGACAAGCTTCAGGTTCTGACCCTTTTGACTGTATTTTAAACCCTGAGGTAGCTGCAAGGCAATCCCATCCCTAAGATGACAAATATATTATTGGATTGCAGGGGGTGGGGGGGGGAGGACACACCAAAACTAGGCATTTCTACCTTCTTACTGTGTATGTTAGGAATTAAAATAACCCCCTACTTACCCATCTGCTTTTCAGGATACAAATAAATGGCACTTGAGTCAGGGGAGGCTGGTGTGTAAGTAAGTAAGTTGCAGTTCAGCTCTACAAAACTGAAGAATCATCACCAGTGCTAGGTGTAAGTTGATCCTTACCAAAGGGAGGGGGTGTGATTTCCTAATGTGGATCTGACTTCAGGCACGAGATAAGGAGTTACGTGACTTTAGGGTTGGGCTTAAATAATTGCAGTAATCAGGGTCATAAATGGCTCAGCTCATCTGATTAATTTTGCTGTAGCTTGAAGCAACAATTTAAGTGTTCTAAGCTGATCCATCAGCATCCAAAATAGCATGGCTGATCACTTTTGAAAACAGCCAATTCATGTTGACTAGAGAAGCAAATTTTAGAGGTTGGAGTCTTACAGAGAGTGCTATATGCAGTGCTAGAAGACTTAATTTTCAAAAGTGATGTATGTATAAATACAGTGTCTCAAAAGGGAGAGGATGCGTATGGTCTATATATTCAGGCTGGTTTTGCTTTTGATTTTTACCTTTTAAAAAACACAGCTGAAACCCTGAGAACTGATGCTTGAGGTCCTTAGCAATTATATCACATACTAAAACCCAAGTATGGTTTCCAGACTGTCAATCATGAAAGACAACTGGGTGTTTTCTTCTGGGGTAGAAGACAAGAGTCAGTGTGCATGCATTGTTTAAGATGATTGCTTTTCTAGGCAAAATGTCGTGAGATCTTTACCTACTTCAGAACAGGGACAAAGACTTCCACACCACAAACACTCTACCCATCTCAGTAATTATTAGTCTAGAAAGAAGCTTTTAAGCTTTTCATTGTGCACACATACATACTAGAGAACAAGCAGAAATTGTTTCTGTGACATGGGAGTAAAGAGTTGACATACCACAATTCAGACAGAAAGGTCATCTGACAGGCCCATCACTTCCACTCCCTGTAAAAGCTCATTATAGTGTGATGTGATCTCTGAAGGTGTAACATCAAACCCACAGGGAACATAAGCAGAGAAACCTGACTGCAGCAACCCTCCAGGACTGCCAGGTATGAATGTGCCAGAATAAGAACAAAGAATGCTCCTGAACATGCTCTCCTGCAGACACTGAGGTGAGAAGCAGCTGACTAGAACACTTCATAAGATTACCAGTGTTAGCAACTGGACTGGTAATTATGTCAGTTTAGTGCTGAGACAATTCAGTGGCAGGAGAAGTAACAGCACCTCAGGAAAAAAAAAAAACAACAGTTAATGCAATGCCTAACCTTAATCATCGAGTAGTTCAACTGAAGTCAAACTTACACACTAGAAATTGTGTACGCAATTAGATACTAACTGGTTTTAATTCTGCTGCATTAAGACTATCCATTATCTGCTTTCTGAGATAACTGGCAGCATACTCTGTGATTTAAACAACAACATTTAAAATATTTCCGTAGAAATACACTGCAAATAGGTCAGTAAGCCCCCATGTACATATGGTATGTCCTTGCTGATACATTACTATTGCATCCTTTTCTCCGTGTGATCTCATGCCTTAACAGACTGACAAATGAAAACAAACAAATACTCGTGCTGAAAGTGTAAAATAGGCAGGTTATCATGATGCAGGATCTATAAACGTGAAACAACACTTCCCAACAGCTTAGGGATCCGAACCTGAAGCTTGCAAGCAGCCTTGTGCTGACAGACCCCTGAAGAGTTCAACCTCCAGCAGCCTAACTGCAGTTCAGCTGATGAGAAAAGAATAGAAACCCCTTCATTTCAAAGGCAACTAACAGATAGTCGCAGGTATGTCAAAAGTAATTTCTGACAGATTCAAACAGTACCTCTGTTGTGGCCTCACCTTGGTCCAACTGGCTTGAAGCACAGGGAGAGAAAACTCGCACCTGCTTCTAAACAACCCTGCAGATACAGTTTTAGTAGTACGGAAGTGCCTGGAGAGTGACTAGTACGACTCTCAAGCTTTACATACATTACACATTTACAGCTCTAGAAAAGAAAAGGCTAAGGTGCACAATTTTTATTCCACTTAAAACCATGGGAATACTCAGGTCAAAACTTTTCATGCAGCAGATGTAAAACACCTACTGTTAAAAAGCTGCTGGGTTGGGTTTTGTTTGGGTTGTAAAACACCTACTGTTAAAAAGCTGCTGAGCTGGGTTTTGGGTTGGGTTTTGTTTGGGTTTTTTTTCACTTAAATAGTGAGTATACCATTGTCTGACTGCTTGATTCTCTTAGGAGAGTCAGTGCTGGTTTCTCCTAACTTCCTTTTAGCACAGTCCACACATGAAGTTCCTGTGGAGGGAGAGGGGGGAGGAAAAAAAAAAAATTTATGTTGCTACATATGTGTGCTTTGTATACTTTTTATTACAAGCACCAAATATTAAAATAAACACAATACTGGTCCACTGAGGTTCTTATATTTGGATTCTGAATTATAACACTAACCCTACTGAAAGTCTGCACCAGTTCAGTGATCTCGAGCTCTTCCCCAACACTGAGCTCTGGTACTAACATATAAAAAGGGAAGTAGCCAATTATACAGCTGCCTTCTGAGGAAAATAATTCTTGATTTTGTGTGATGCCGCCTGTGGAGTTCACAGGTGAGAAGCTTCTTTAAAAAGTTTGGATCCCTTATTCAGAGGAAAAAAATTGTTGGTGTGAGCTACTGTTGAAAGTATAAACAGCATAGCTGGACGGTAGAAATGAAAGGAAGGGAAATTCCTTCAAAATCAGGACATCCATCACTTAAACCTCTAGATATTTTTTTTTGGTGCGGTATTTTACAAATCTGTGTTAAGGAATAATTCTTTTTTTTTTTTTTAACTTGCTATGTATTCCAAAATACAAGTAAACAGGTGCTAAGATTACTTGTAAGGAGGGTGCTAATAAGTTAGTAAAGGAGCTTTATGTCAAGTGGAACTGGAATACATTGTCCTCAAGTTTTTGGTTTCTTCTCCACTGATGCCTAATTGTACTTTACTGAAAAAGGGATTTATGAATTCATCTGAAAGACAGATAAGCTTAAAATCTAGTTGCAATTACAAAAGTAATCTCTGACTTTACACCTGCCCACAAGTATCTTGGACCTTGTGTACTTTTTGATTGTGAAAAAGTGTGGGGGGGTGGAGGGTGTGTGTTTAAATCTCCTGCGATGCCAAAGACCCTTATATGCAATAATGAAATGGTATTTTTTATACAGGTTTGGTATCATTTGCAGCAGCAGCACAAATATCTTAGAAGCGTAATGTTTTTAAGTTGAAGTGTTGTTTCAAAGGGAAGTTTTGCTATTTTATACCATAAATTGGAATGTATTATTGCTCTGCTTATTCACAGAAGTATCACAAAGATACCTGAACAACACTTAGCCAAAAATTCACCTTCAGTACTACACGCTTAAGCTTGAGATTCACTCCTCCATACCTTCTTAAGGAAGGCATTCAAAATAGCCAAACGTATGTTTGGAAATTTAAGCCAAAACCTTAATGGATGTTAATATTATCTTAGAATACTCTGATCAGCATTAATAATTTTTTATACACATTTTCTGGAGCTTTTCCATTTTATCATTTGTCATTTTATTGACACCTGAAAGCCAGCAGTTATCTGCTAATATGTAGAAAGAAAATAAGAGGGCAAAAAGAGAGTATGTTAAGCAGACTTTCAGAGCTAAATCACAGTGCTGCACTATAATCATTCAATTACTTTGTAAATGAGAGACTTATTTTTATCCCTCTGATAGATTACGGAACTTCCTGTGAAAATAAGAACATTACTCACCCAACAGTGTTGTGCTGTCCACTCGATCAGCATCTAGAGAAGTTTAAGAGACAGCAACGGCACAAGTTAGCATCCAAAAAGTTTTTACATTTTTATACAACATTCCAAAATGGCAAGGTTGTATTTAGAATCACAGAATAGATTGGGTTGGAAGGGACCTTTGAAGGTCATCTAGTCCAACCCCCCTGCTGTTGGCAGGGACATTTTCAATTAGATCAGTTTCCTCAGAGCCCCGTCCAACCTGACCTTGAATGTTTCCAGGGATGGGGCATCCACCACCTCTCCAGGCAACCTGTTCCAATTTCCTCCCAATACCTAATCTAAATCTACCCTCTTTCAGTTCAAAATGGTTACCCCTCCTCCTATCACTACACTCCCCAATAAAGAGTCCCTCCCCCTCTTTCCTGCAAGGCACCCCTCACCCCTGCCCCAAGTACTGGAAGGCTGCTATAAGATCTCCCCAGAGCCTTCTCTTCTCCAGGCTGAACAACCCCAACTCTCTCAGCCTTTCAGCCTAATTTTCCTTATTCAGTGGGGTAGGGAGGGAGAATCGCCTCCCTCGACCTGCTGCTCACACTTCTTTTGATGCAGCCCAGGATACGGTTGGCCTTCTGGGCTGCAAGCGCACATTGCCAGCTCATGTTGAGCACCTCATGAACCAACACCCTCAAGTCCTTCTCGGCAGGGCCGCTCTCACCCCATTCTCTGTCCAGCCTGTATCCATGACTGGGATGTACAGGACCTTGCACTTGGCCTTGCTGAACTTCATGAGGTTCACACAGGCCCACCTCTCCAGCCTGTCCAGGTCCCTCTGGATGGCATCCCTTCCCTCTAGAGTATCAGCCACACCACTCAGCTTGGTGTCATCCGCAAACTTGCTGAGGGTGCACTGTCCACGTTCTCAAAGATGTTAAATACTACTGGTTCCAATACAGACCCCTGAAGGACACTGCTCATCACTGGTCTCCACACAGACATCGAGCCATTGACCGCAACTCTTTGAGTGCGACGTCCAGCCAATTCCTTATCCACCGAGTGGTCCACCCATCAAATCCATGTCTCTCCATTTTAGAGACAAGGATGTCATGCGGGACAGTATCAAATGCTTATCCACCAACGCTGTAACCCTGTCACAGAAAGCCACCAAATTTGTCAGGCACGATTTGCCCTTCATGAAGCCATGTTGGCTGTCACCAATCACCTCTCTGTTTTCCATGTGCCTCAGCATAGTTTCCAGGAGGATCTGCTCCATGATCTTGCTGGGCACAGAGGTGAGACTGACCACCCTGTAGTTCCCCAAGTCTTCCTTTTTTCCCTTTTTAAAAATGGGGGTTATGTTTCCCCTTTTCCAGTCACTGGGAACTTCCCCAGTCTGACATGACTTTTCAAATATGATGGCTAGTGGCTTAGCAACTTCATCTGCTTCATCTGTAGATTAAGAATTCTACCAGGGCATGCTTGCTGCAGCCCAGGCTACCTCCAATCTTGACCTCTCCAACAGCGAGCAACAGATCCAGCAGCGCCTCTCCTCTGGTCAGGCTCTCCGTCACCTGTACTAGGAAGTTGTCCTCAACGCACTCCAGTAGTTTTCCTGGACTGCTTGCAGTTCGCTGTGCTGCTTTTCCAGCACACGTTCGGGTGGCTGAAGTCCCCTATCAGGGCCTGCATTTCTCATTTCTTTCATATAACCCTTTTAACAAACTCCTTCTGCTATTTTTTAAAAGAGAGTTTGTAAATAAGCATGAAAAAAATGAAACCTGACAGTTTGGTAACGTAAAGAGCAGTTACGCACATTTGAAAACAGTTTTGTTTGGAATCTTGACTTGTAAATGTGATCAACATTCAGATCAAGATTCTGAAGTCAGAGTTAAGTCCCTCTTCTTGCAAGTATTATGCCAATCAGTAATTCCACTGAACAAAAAGGGGAGCATTATAGTCTGATTTTGCAGTCGTTTCCATTTAGAGCTTACGTAAATGTATCTCCCACCCTGTTTTGATATCAATGGCTGCTTTGCAATAAATCGGATACTCCAGACTCAACAGGCTCTAGGCACTGCTCAGACTATGAGAAGCATGTCCATCACATCCATCAACAGCAGTATGTCAAAGAACCAGCAGGCTGAGGCTGGTTCAGTGTCTGAAACTGCACCCCAACTTACTTTTAGGTGTCTACACTGCAGACAAACTTCCCGAAACCTAGATGCTGTGCTAAGTATTTTTTCTAGCCTTCATGGAAAGAAAAATCTAATCCAGTCTAAATGTAATATTCATCCAGTTACAAAAACCATTATATGATTTGGGCGTACACCTGCAATTTTCTTTTAAGGAGGGCAAGGGGAAGGTTCCTGCTATGCACCGCTTGTGTGACCACTAATTTTAGACAAAACAGTTTCACTGACGTGATACATAAGAGAGCTGTGAAACAGTATTCTTCCCAAGGTCATTTACTCTAGTTATTTTCCTCAATTCTCTGCATAAGCCATAGTAGAACTGTCCTTGTTTGGAAAACATTAAAGAAGTCTCTTTCTTTCAACATACTGTTGTTGTTTTTCCCTCGTTTTGTATTAAAGGCTCTTCATCGTTACAGCTAAGGAATTTTATGAGTGGAGAGACAACAGGATGGGAGTAGGTGAATGGACCTAGTTAGTAAGATTTAGCTCCCTGTCGGTACAGGACTGCTACCTTCAGCAAAGGTATCGAGTTATTTCCCATTTTAGCATTAAACGCCCTCTACAGAATGCCATTCACTGTCACAAATGGAGTATTATTCCACAGCCTCTTCTATTTTATTGTCACAAAACATTATCCTCACACTCGGGTTTTCTCCCCATTAGCCCTAACTGTGCTAAGCGAAACGCTATTGGGTGTACTAATTTCCCATTCTGCGGTTCATCAGATATTGTGGCTCAACCAGCTTATCCCACCAGTTATTCTTTTAGCCTCTTTTACTGACATGTCATATTTCATACAATGTAATACTCAATATACTGGAGTCGTTCACGCCAAAAAAAAAATACACAAAGTAAACAGCTTAACCAAATGCTAACAAAAAGACAAATTCAGAATTAAAGATTAAATTTGCAAGAATCCACAGACCTTACAGAAAGAAATTTGGTTACAATTTTGTCACGTGTTCCAACTCTGCATGCCATTCATAAGCAAAGATGCTGCACAGGCCTATCGCTAGCTACGCACGAGGTCAGCACCTCAGACCAACTGCTGATTGTTCAGACGTGGCACCCTGCTACGTACCTACTCAAAATGTTCTTATTGAAGAGGATACATTACCTGGGCTTCTCTGCTTGCAGATTTGAGCAGTCAGATCTTGTACGTACTCTGGGAATTGTTTAAAGCAGTCCCCGTAGGACACTACTTTTATTCCGTGCAGCAGCATATCTGCCTGGAGCTTAAAAAAGTGGTCTTCATTTTCTTTAAGCACCAACATATAATGTTCTAAATCCACTTTATTCTTTACAGTATAAAGAAAAAGAGCTTGGAATATCTGATCACGCAGAGTCTCTCCGCAGCCCAAAAACAAAAAAGACTTGGTTCGATACAAATTTTGAAGAACCTCCTGTTAAGAAATATAAGCACACAAGCGCTACATTTACTTCAGCAGTCAAAAGGCCAAGGTAAGAACTTTTAAAATACGTCAGACTTAAAAGGAGAAGCAGAGCAGATATCACTATTGAACTGAATTAAGCACATGTTTTAGGATCCGGGCAAACTGACATTTCATAAGCACTGTTTCTACAAAAAAAAAAAATTATATTCAAAGTTACCATACAAAATTAAGTGCACATGTATTTCCAGTAAGGGAATTTTAAATTGAAAGAATTACGATGACAGAATATTAGGCTCCTGTTTGGTCAAGAATATTAATTTTCCTTATTTACAGATTGACCTAATGTTTGACTTCTTAAAATACCTAAGATACGACATTAAGTCCAGGATCCAGAGCTGGTAACAGCTTAAGCCCCTAAAAAAATGAATCCAAGCAATCAGATGGTGATGGATCCTTGTTCTGGTGTCTAGTATTTTGGGGCTAATGTTCCTTCATGAGATAAATACAAAGAACTCTAAAACTACGACATACAGCTGAGGGTTTTGATTGTGATTTACAAAGCAGCAGTATACAAGAGCATACATTGCCCTAGCAACACAGCTGACTTTCTGAATAATACTGCCATTTTTCTGGGCCCCAATTATTTAATCTATATGAACTGCAAAACCCTAGCCTTAGGTAATGTGTATGCAGTGATTACAAAAAAATAGTTTGGCAAAACGTAGTGAAGATTTTAAAGATCACACGAACCATGACTTCAGGATCTTGAGTAACATCTTTATATCCCGAGGGATCTAGCACCATTCCACAGGGATCTGTATATAAGCCGTGAATATGAAGAACTCCATATTTTATATGACCTCTTGCCCACTGAAGAACCTAAAGCAAATCATGCAAGTTACATTCTTTTGTTATACTATAATATACTACAATAACCGAGATTCTGCAAAAATATACAGCTGTCTTAACTTATAAAACCACTTAAAGCAGAAGTAACTTCTTTTGCACTTTTCTGCAGCAAGAGACAATTTTAATTACTAATTACACAGCTTACTTTAAATTATAATAAAGGGGTGATTGCTGATACTGAAGATATCTCTGGCTTTTTGGTCTAAACAAGCATTCAACCAAGAAGCAAGTTCCAGCAACACGGACAGAAAAGATATGAACAGCAAATTAACTACCAGCTAGGTGAAATCATATTTGTGATTGTAACAATTACTTCACGTAAGTTAAGTAAGTTTGTGTGTTTTTTCCACGGAGTGGGTGGGCATTGGTTAATAAGTGCATCACTGAAATTCTCTTTGGTAACTGTTACCAGATTATTCAGAATAAAAAGACACGTAAAATAAATGTGCATCTGCTGTTAGCTTATAGACATGCTTTACCAATTAAGAAGTTTTAGCCTCGACACTCTTTAAACAGGAAAACATCTTTCAATGAAGCTTATGAGCTGCCTTCTCTTCTAATAAGTCTAAAAACTTTACTGCTCTCATCATACCTTATCCTTATCTTTCAAGTCTAAAGATTCCATAGGTTTACCCTGTTGCTGACCAAATATTTCAAGTAAATTATCATAGTTTGTAGTCAGAACCATTGTGCCTCTCTCCATCAGTCTCAGGATTGATTGCAGAACAACGGGATTCTGAATGTGTTGTTCTAAATTATCGAACACCTCCATTAAGCAATCCTGGAAGAAGTTGGGCTTCGTATCCCCAGTACGCTGAAGAAAGAAAAAGATGAACGCTTCATAAGGACCACGTGCACCATTATAATTGCCTCCACATCATTTGTCTACTTAATGCCAAAGCATTTCTTTAAAATTAGAGGGCTTACATAGTATACAAAGCATAAAGGTCTGAATGTACAAAACCATCAAAACCAATCTCAAATTATTCAGGTGCTCTTGCCTCTACTTAATGTAGCTCAAAATAATAGTCTGGCTTTCTCAAGGAAAGCTTGTAATGCAGGTACAGTAAAACAAAACTGTTTTGCTACAGTGAAATCCTCACTCGTCACTCCTAAACAAACATGAAGGTACGCTTTCCTCAAAGCGTAGGCTGCATTTGCCCAGAGTATCTGCCGAGACTGATAGGAACACGTAACAATTCTATGACATATACAGGCTTCCTATTCAATAAACTGTATCACACACAGAACAAATGTCTGTTTATAAGCCAAATATGGTTACTGGCCTAA
Organism: Aptenodytes forsteri; assembly: GCF_000699145.1. Classification (NCBI taxonomy): domain Eukaryota; kingdom Metazoa; phylum Chordata; class Aves; order Sphenisciformes; family Spheniscidae; genus Aptenodytes; species Aptenodytes forsteri. Next base: position 362,933 of record NW_008795777.1, on the reverse strand, counting down.
CTACATGGAAACCTCACCTTTCTCAGTATGATTTTACTGCTTTGAAAACCGGTTAGTGTACTGAAATTATCATTCCCTGGATTCAGAGTCTGGGATATACTATTAAAGGGTTTGGGGTTTTTTTTCTGGGTTTTTTTTTTTTGCTTCCTGGTTGAGAAAAATGTATTAATTGTTCAATCTGCCTAACCATACATGCAGACTCCTCCCAAAAGAGAGAGGTTATTATTACACTTTGCCTCTAGAGAAGCTCACCACGTGTTGTAAAACACTCAACACACCCTACAACTTAGCAGTATGTATGTCACCCTAATTACTTCAACTGGAAGACTTGGCAAACCTGTTAACACAATCTGAAAACCTCTGGAACCCAAGACGAACGTCTGAGAAACTGGGCATGTATGGACTGTCTTCAGTGAAGTGTGAGCTGCAGCAGTGATTACGTCTGTGTGATCTCAGGCTATCAGTAGGGTCAAGGTCTACCTGTACTTTCAGGGTATCTCTAGTTTTACCCAGCAGAGCTATAAATTCCTCTTTCAGTTCCAAGAAACGTTATGGCAAATATTTAATAGTCGGGGGTCTTGCTTGCATTAATCATGACGAAAGCTTGCTTACACTAAAAACCAAGATTTTTTAGCCTCTCTAAAACGTACAGCGTACTATATGACTACCATCAAACTTTCACTTTTTACCAGAAAAATTTCAAGTTTTAGAAAGCTGAAAAGAATTTTTGTTGATAACAAAATAAAAGTACGTAAGAATTTTAGAAATCAATCAAAGTTATAAACATACTCACTGGTGACATTTTCCTGATGAGATCGTGTGCAACCACAAGCAGGTCTCTATCTTTGATTACTTTTTTACGAAATTCAGCAACATCTCCCGGATGAAGCACCTCCAGCTGTTCAGCTGCTTCAATTACAGCCTCAATGCAGCTTCTCCAGGAGCACAGCGCTGGGATTCCTGGTGCTACTGCAGCACTTACCCCAGTTCCAATTACAAGAAGAAGGTCCCGAGGCTGCTTTCTTATTAGACTTTTTAAGAATTTTCTTTAAAACAGAAAACAAAAATCTTCATTTTTCACAGTGCATTTTCTAACTTTTCTGAAGATCTCACAACTGACTCAGGAAGTCCATCTGAACTATTAACGCTTGTGCAAAATACTAACCAACCAAAAGGAACGGAGTTCTCCATTTCTACGCAGAAGAATGGTATTGGCAGCAGTTCACAGCCTTCCCCAAACCGACAATGTACTTTAGGTCTTTTGGTCATTTTAGACAAGTAAGTGTACATAATTAATTAAAGCCAAAAAATGGCAACAACTTCAAATCACTAATGTCTTTGAGATCCAAATTGACAATTACCAATTTTCAGTCCACTGGGCTAGCCAAACACCATTTCAAATGAAATTTTGAAAAAAGCAGTCAAAGGACTGTCCAATGGTTTACTTAACACGTGTCTGATAGAAAGTAAGTAGAAGTATTTCAAAGGGACGAGTCACAATATTTCAAAGAAACAAACTTGTGTTTTTCTGGGAAAAAGCAGTATCTTTTATTCTCACTTATTCTCACTTTAGGATACAGGAACATAAGAAGAGTCATGCTTGTTCAGATCAAGGGTTCATCTAGCCCACTATTCAGATGTTACTAACCACAGACGACTCTCAAAGGCGTATTTGGTTCTACGTCAGTATTCACTGCGCAAGCCAGCACAAGAAACTGTCGAGGAAGTCTGGCTTTCGTGATTACTTTGCAAAGAAGTGAAAATGCATTTAAACCATACAGTGAAATCACTGTATACAAACAAGGATTTCAGTAATACAGAACCTTAGAATTCCCTTGACTTTCAAAACTACCTTTACAGATTTTTAATTCCTGTTAATCCGGTAATATGGATGTTTAACACCTCTTATTTCACAATCATCTGAAACTATCTAGCTAAAACTATAATGTTTAACTTGAAATGGCCTCAGGCAAAGCAATTAATAAACATGTAGATAAGGTTGCTAGCCAATGCCTACAAAGAATATATTGCTGATAATCCCCATGCCTTCCTGCTACATTCAGCACAAATTGTTTCCTCTCAGCAAGTATATTATTTATTCCTCACAAACAGCTTAACTGAGTATGAAGCCCTCGGTCAGTGGAGAAACTAGTTTCTGGGATCGTTTCAAGTTTTCAAGCATGACGTTGTTCTTGCATCCAGTTTTCAGTAATGTATTTCCACTGTGTTTTCAGATTTTCATTAAGAGACAGTTTTGTATAATCTCTGCAACACAAGTTACCTGGATTTCTGCTCACTTCTAACTGTTGATTGTTCTGATGAATCCATCTCTGAGCCCTAAGTGAAACAAAAAGTAAAATAATTCCTAACACTTCTACCTTAAAAAAGGCCAAAATTAAACCCAGATGTATTATTGTTAGCATTTTCTATTTATTCTTATCAAGTATTTTAAAATCAAGACTCTGTATGTCACACCCCAGTTAAGCAACGCACTGACAGAAACAAAGCTGACAAAGTATGAGTGTGTAAATCTACCACAGCTCCATTTAAGCTCAGTCGATGGACATTTTGAAGCTAACGAAGATAGGGCTATTCATGCAGCTGAAAAATACTTGTGTCTAAATTCAAGGTAAAATTTATCATACCCACTTAAATGTTAATTCAAGTAAATTAATGCATTTCTTGCATTAATTTTTTTTCATAATAACCAGTTGATTCAACCAAGTTTGTGGAAACAGGACTTCTGCAACACATAATGATCACGAGAGGCCCTCCGCTAGCCACCTGGCTACTCTACCAGACCACATAACACGAAAGATTTTTTTCTCAGCTAGTATTTTAAATAAAAACTTATTTTTGTTTCGTCTATATTGTCTTGTGTCTAAAGCATAAGAAGGACTGCATCTTGGCAGGAGAATTTGGCTACAATATCGTCACTTAGAAATCCCCAAGTTTCATTACATTAATTCTTGGCTTTGTTTTTGTAAGGATGTATTTTTTGTTTGGCTTTGAAACACATCTTAGTTTGTGGTTGTGGAGATTGCAGACTGCAGACCCTAATCCCTCAAATACGCGTTCTGCCAGACCCTATGGCTCATAAGGCTACTTGCCAGCTCTCAGGTTCACATGCTGGAAGCTAATTTGGAAGCAAGAGGCCCAAGTTTGGAGATCATTTGACCGAAAAAAACCCCAAAGAAAAGAACAAACCCAAAAAACGCCCACCCTATGATAGGGGGACATCAGCATTTCTGAGGAAAACACACAGATCTCTTCTGCGAATGCACCCAGGATGTCTTTTCAAGTGGAAAAAACTTTTCTTGTTGTAGTATTTATTTCCTCCATGCTCCCTTCCTTCACTGACAGTATCCTACAAAGATGCTACACTACCATCTGAAGAACGTTAGCACATTCAAAATTCAGAACAATAACCTACCTAGAGCAAAACACTTCAAAATCTAGAGAACAAGATTCCTTTATATATGGAAGAGTTATGAGTTCACAACGCAAAAACAACACATGAAGGAAGTGCAACTTATTTATTCTGAAAAAGATTGTATTATTTTATAACCCCATCCAGTGAAGTATTTGGGAAAGAATCCCCAAGAAAGCTTTAATAATTACATTAGTAACTTACCAAAATTAATAAAGTAAGCATCTCACCACAGGATGCTGTCAGTACCAACATTTTAGACCTCATTGTTTCCTTTTACCCCTTAAAGTTGCTTCCTGGAAGCAGAAGCTGTGCAAATAAGCGGCAGCAATTATCACCAACCCGTAACAGCTAAACGGCTGCAAAGGATAAAGTTCAAATTTCTCCCATGCCTTTGAGTACTTAGTAATCGTGACTAGTCTTGAACATTCTCTTATTAGATGTAATAAACACTTCTTCAGTGAGCACACCTAGAAAAACAGAGGACCTGGGCACCAGCATTCAACACTGGTGTACTTTCAAAAAGACACGTTGGACTAACCAAAGGCGTGCGCGGTTGCTTTTCAACACCCTTTCCTCACGGCAGCCTGGAAACCGGACCCCACTACAATCCAGATATACCCGAAAGCGCTGAATGGGAGCTGGGTCTTTACTCCAAACGCAAGGAGGGGTCATCAGAACAAATTCTAATTTCGTATTTTCTTCCTGTTCAAGAAAGTAAGTTTTATTTAAGGATCCGTGCATGGAACGAGAGCTCTATTCACTGACTGAAACTTCAGGTCAACGCTTTAATTGGACCAAACGATTTTTCCGGGCAGTTCAATATACGAAAGCAGCCTAAAATGCTCAACACGAAGGAAGCACCGGGCACAGGAAAGTCTCCTTCCCCCACCCACCCCACGTCCCCGACGATTCTCTCCGGAAAAAGACCAAGG
>NW_008795777.1:340180-357972 GCF_000699145.1 Aptenodytes forsteri | reverse complement strand
CTCCCCCCGCCACGACCGCCGCCCTCGCCGGCGGGGCCGCCCCCTCCCCAAAGCTTTCCCCGCCGGCTGGGAAACAGCCGCCCCAGGAGCAAGATTCCGCCTGAGGCCGCTTCCCGCCCGGCGGCGGGAGCCCCTGGCCCGGGCGGCTGATGCCGTGCGGCCGGCCCCGCAGGGGCAGCACTCCCCGCCTTAAAATCCGGCTGAAAAACGCGAACCGTTTCACTCAAACCCGTGCAATGGTTGAGCGCAGCGGAGTTGAACAGATCTGCACGCACACACGCCTCCCCCCAGCAAGCGAGGTGGTGCACCCTCCTGCGCCCTGCTGTCCTCACAAAATGGAGATGGGTAGCGTTCACGCACCCCTAAAAATACTTGAAACTCTTTACAGGCAAAAATACAAATTAGCAGCCTGCGAGTCTGTGCGAAATAGAAGAATCAATTACCAGGTACGGGAGAAAAGGAACTGGTAAACTTGAAGATTAATGGGGTTAACGCTGCGAAAACTTGTAGATGGTGGAAGTGTTACAGGTGAGAAGTATTGGGGTGATGAGAAAGCCGAGGAACGGCAAAAAGAGATGGCAGAGTTACCTTCCGTGGCTCCGCCGGAGGCTGGGCTTGACGGTCTGTGTTGACTGAGGCATGGCTGGGCGTGACGCTGTGATGCCGTAACGGCAGGTGGCATGTGCTGTCTGCACTGGTAGCAAAGCAGCCTCTTGCCCGCGCGCAGCTCGCTTGCTTCAGCTAGTCACATTTGAAAGCCCACAGCCAAAGCTCTCCTCCGCTTCAAAGTGCTTTTTTTTTGTTTGTTTGTTTGTTTTTTTTTTTTTTAGTTTTCAATTTCTTAAAGCCAAAGCCTAAAAACCCAAAAAGTTCCTTCACCGCGGCTTATTAAGGCATTTGATTAACACCGTTCAGCTCGGTTCCACCCTATTTTCTGACAGCAGTGCCCAGCTTTCTCTGCAACGCTGCGGATTTAATGAGACCACCTCACGAGAGGAGTCAGCTGACGCGTGAAAACCAGGCAGCCAGGGACGAAAAGGCTGCTAATGGTGCCGAAGGACACTATTGCAGAACGGTAGCCCCGAGTTCCAGTTGCAAAACTGTGTCAAAAACGTGTCATTCTCAAATTTTAATTTCTTAACTGGAGTTTTCAAGACTACTCGTGATGCCATTTTTACAGACTTCTGAAGACTTGAAGTACTTGTTGGCATAAGCTTCCCAAACACGGGTCTTAAAAGCTTTTCTTTGTTTCTCTGGTCAGTCACTTCTGTTGTTTGAGGGTACAGTCAGGAGTCACAGGTTTTGCATGCCTGTAGGATGGATTTGAACATTCTCTTCTGTTCATTAAATGTCAGTGTTGTCTTGATATTCTAGTATAGTTTAGGAAGAATTTTGGTAAGGATGGCCACTTTTACAGACGAAACATAAACCCTCTGTTTTTACTCCATATCTGGCAGTACTTTTGGCAAGAGTAGTTGTGTTGACCGCACTGACTTCGCTAACTTTCAATTCGCATATGAACATTGTGTCCTTCTGAACTGTCCGTGTAATATTCCCTAGACATCACTTCTCGCTTTGTCATTTTTTTTGCATTACTATATTGCAGTGCCCCTAGAAAGGCTTAACAAACATTTGGAGGCTCATACTCGTAGCGGTAAGGAAGATGGAGGATAGGATCAGAGGGAACAGGAAGGGAGAAGAAAGAATGTAACTACAGTCTCACCTGAAAACTGAAGTTTGGTTGAGTTCGAGAAGCTCTGCAATGCTTCTAGCTCTTTGCCTTTCACCCTTCACTACCGCCGGTCAGTCAGCAAGGTATTTTAACACGCTGATACTTAGGGTTCAGTAACCCTGAAGGTCAAAGATTTTGTGTTTTAAAAGAACCGGGTGATATTCTGCTCCCTAAACCCCAGTAACTATGTGGGAAATCCAGCTTGGAATGCCATTTGACACTGCATTGTAATAACGTTGGAATGTATTACTAAATAATTTGCTGAGTATCTTAGAATATTTTGTCAGCTGTAGATAGGAGTCACAAAGACTTGCCAAATATTTTCCTGAGCTTGAGACTCAAGGTCAGACCCGCCCTGTAGATTCACAATACCTACTATTCTTGTTTCGCATTAATTTAAAAAGTAATATGAAAGGAAATATTTGTGAAGAAAGGCCCTTGAAAGCTTTTCCATTTTTCAGTCTGAACCAATTCATCTGATAAATGTTATTACCTTTTCCTGTAAGTCTTGCTCCTTCTATATCCTTAGACTACAATAACTATTATTTAAAAACCCCAACAGTACTTACAACAATAATAAATTACGTAAGCTCTGGATTCCCTTGCAAGAGGTTAGGAAAGTCATTAAGGACAAAGAATATCAATACTTTTCAATCCAATATAGTCCAAAAGTAGCCATATAAAATATAATCAAAAGGGAGGTTTAGTGTAGTTTTCCAAATCTACAACAAGAGCCATCAATGTATTATTTTTCATTATATTTCCTTGTTATTATTCAAACTGTATATGAGAGAGACACGCAAACACCGTTACAAGAAAATTGGCATAAAGTTCAGTAGCAAAAGTCACAGAGAGAAGAGGATGATGAAGTGTGTTGAAACCTGTAAGCTTTGAAATAGGAAGGAGTTTCTTTCAAGAAGCAACAAAGCAAATAATGTTGCTACAATTGAGAAACTCTGAGAGGTAGAACACGTATTTTAAATGAAATAACTGCAGAAGCTTACCACTTGATTCAACCTAAGATTTATCTCTCGTATTATAGTAAATTAATATGTTTATCCAAGTGTACTAAACAATACATTAATTCAGCTGCTTATTTTGGGCTTTCTCGCAGACTTTGGAAATACTACTCGAAGTGATGTAATCAGGCTAAGAAATGCAGCTGGCTGGTTTTGGCTGGAAGGGGCAATGAGTCTGATTATTCAGCTGTGTTTTTATGCGCTGAGATGTAATGCTGCTTTACTTTTGACATCTTGCTGTTTAATAAGTTATGATAAAGTAAATCCTAGTTTACGTTATGCCAGAACCTGCTGGTTTGAAAGAAAACAAGTAAAACTCGTAATGAAAGTTTATTGAGCTTGCTGAAAAGTATCTTTAAGACACCAACTAACTCGTGTCTTAATTTTTTTCATAGCAGGAAGCCAATTTGCCCCTGTTGATTGAGATAAAATTCCTTCTACATGTACAATGGAACTGCTAGTTACTCCCTGGTAGGTGATTACTTTTTTCTGCCTCGGAGCTGACTGGATCTTGCTAGTTTGTCATCTTTGTAAACAGAATAGTTTATAAAATGCTTTGAAGAAGAAAGATACTATCAGAAATTCAAAGTACGTCTTCAAAAGCCGGTGTCCCTTCACTTAGAGTTTACCTATGACTGAATATAGAGATTAATTTTCAGAGACAACCTTTTAATTTTTACTTCCAGCACTGTATGTGTTTAAGCCCTGAGTTTAAGAGTGACATGGTCTGTAAAATAATTCTGTATGTAACTGCAGGTGTACACTAGAGCTTGTTTTTAAAGTTGCCAGGTGATAAGCACCGCTTCAGTGACAGATACCAACAAGGTCTCCCCACAGTCAACTTTTACTTAACAGAGCATAACTGCATGCAAGTTCTGCATTATCTTGCACCTACCTCTCTCACGCTGTCTGAATCGCAGTCAGTATTCTTCAGTGTGTACAACCTCCTGCTGCTGTCCTATGCTTTCAATGAGACGTGGAAGAGATGGTAAGCTACAGCTTCTTGGGAAATTATTTCAAGGTCTCTTTTGAATAGCAGTATAAGCTTTAATAGTAAAAGGCTTTAATAACAGATTTGACTCTACACTGAATACAGGACAAAATGCCAGAATATGATTCTATAGTATGCTCCTTTTTAGGATTAAACACAACCTGTTCAATCCATTTACCAAAAATTATTTACCATAATTTCCCCCCACAATAAATTAATCCAATAATTAACAATTATTAAATTAATAATTATTGGATTAATAATGAATAATAAATTAATTCCTAGAATTAAAATCCGTTTTCTAGAGTCCAGTAACATTAGCATCAGTGAGAGTGTAATCATTTCAGTATAGTCATTTGTGGAAAAAATATATATTAAAAAGGGTAAATGATGGGGGAAATTAGCTCTTAACCTGCAGTCTTTCTGACCTTGAATTTAGTTCGAACTGTTTATAATGAAGTCTGAATATATGAGTTTGCTTTGAGAAACTAAGGAGTGTAACTGACTGGAATGTCCTTTGATTAAATAGGTTGTCTCTTGCACCTTTCTGACAAAAAAACCAAAGGAGCTGTGTCACAAGGCCCTTACCTGTTCTGAACAGCAACAATGCATGAAGCAGTATGAAAGGGAGAAAAGCCATTTCGAAGGAAAGGCAGAGCCGTAATGGAAAAAAGGAGCAAAAACAAAACCAAAGAGAAGGGGAAAAAAAAAAGAGAAAAAAGGTAAAAGGAAATAAAGCATTATAGAGACTGGAAGGAATGGATTTAAATCAAGCATATTACTGTAAAGAATGGGCAGAAAGCCAGACAGGAAGTTGCAAATACTCATATTTTGCTTGAATAAGTTGCTGCTTGGTAAAAAGCATAACTAGGTCAGAGAAATGAGCCTTGGGAATATTATTTTAAGAACTTGTTGGTGAACTGGCATAAAGGTCTTTCTTGGTTGTGAAATATCAGCTGTTGAAAATGTTTGCCAAAACATTCGCAGAAATAAAATATACATAAAATCAGGACAAAAGTAGAGGTGTTACTCTGCTCTGTTAGAACATACCATACGTGGTACTAAGTAATGAGGGTTTTTTTCTGCTTGGCTGGGCTTTTTTGTTCCAATGGCTGCTTCTTCTACCTAGCCATATATTTAACGAGCTTAAAAACACAATCAACAGAGCAGGAAGCAGAGAGCTACAAAGGCGACCAGCACATGGGTCCAGTATGCAGTGCAGAAGTGCAGTAGAGAAGCATTGGTTAAGATCTTGGACTTCTCTTGAACTGCAGCAAAAAGGAGCCCTGAGGACAGGAACCCCATCACCCTGGGGTGGCCAGTCAGACTGGCTGTCTGAAGTACTGATCAGCTGGGGAATTGTTTGCATAATAATGCTATTGACTGGGCAGATCTCATGTATTTTCTAGTAAACAAACCTTTGCTTTGAGGTGGTTGGTAATACGATCTCTCCTGTAGCTTAAATAGTTGTGCCTAACTCCTAATTCGGGGGTATAGCTGAGGTTATCTATAATTGTAATTCCTGTGCAGTCAGGACCAAGTCTGCAGAGGAAGCTGCAAATGTAGCACTTAGGTCCAGGGATGCAAGACAAATGAAATCTTACTTAAGAAGCAAAGTTCTTTGTATCCAGCCAGCTGCCATGCTTTATACTCTGCAGTACGCCTAAAGAGAAATGAAGTGTTATACCACATTTACGTTACACTTGCTTGGATTAACATAACAGATGAGAACCATATTATGTATCGTATATGATTTTTGGTGTGAGATCTCAGTTACAAATCCCATTTAACGCATGTTTTAACTAAGTGTTTTGCTATAATGTATGCTATCATTCCAATAAGGATTGCAGATCCCGGCCCAGGGATATTTGGACACTCATTCCCGTTCTTTCATTTGGGAATCTGGGCCTTCGTGCAGAAACTCTTAGATACTATATCTCAGAAAGAAGACATTCAGGCAGGATTATCATTGCAATGTCGTCAAGCCTCAGCTTTAACTACTTGAATACTATGTAACCCATAAATGTTTGAAAAGTTATAATATGAAGGTCCTGCGTTCTACAGAAGAAAAAAAGCTATTGGGTTACTTTTGAGTTTTAATATTTTACTAGAATATACTACAATAGGAAATTTCTGTATGAAATTTTCAGTCTGTTACTTTGTTAAGTGGCTCCGAGTCTCTTTAACTAGATGAGGCATAAAAGGCTCCATAATCTCCAGTTTTACTGGATTTATTGTGCAAGTTATCAACTCCAATACTGACTCATATTGCAATATGGCTCTCTCCAGAATTCCTCATTCTTAATAAGAAACAATAAAATTAGAATTAGGTTTATTCTACTAATGCAGTCTTGATTATAGCAAATGCTAGTTAGTTTGAAGGTAACTTTTAAAAAGTCAGCTTTCTAATAAATGGCTGCTTTCTCCTGCTACATCCCTTACAGTGACTCTTAGCAGTAAAGATGAAAAAAAATTAAAAAATAATATCAAAACCAATTTACCTATGCAGCGTGTTCCAGGCTGAAAAACTTCCTTATGAGAAAATCCAGATACCTTCAGGTAGTTTCACCTAGGTGTTAGTCCTGTTTTTTTGCGGAAAGATAAGAGAGTTGAAAGGTTTGAGTAACGGGAATTTCCCAAGATTTCAATCTCATTCAGGCTCATTGTTCATTTTCACTTGGTATCTCCTCACCTTCTAGCTAGAGCAAATACTGGCACTGCACACTGTGAGATGCCAGAGCCAGAAGAAATCCTGTGCAATGGCATTTTATTACTCCGACATAAAAGGCTAAGATTTGATTTGGTGTCTTAAAGTGAACCAGCACTGTAATTAAAGCTTTTCAATGAGTTTTGGTACAAAAAGCCATTGCCTTTTCTATTTCACTCTTCAACTTCTCAGCAAACTAAAAAGCCAGTCTTTTGATTTTTTTCTACAACAAAAGATCTGTAGAAACAAAAAAGAAAATCTGTACTATCGCTAGGCTAGACAGCATAAGGGTATACACACCAGAAATACCAGTCTGGTTAACGTTTATAAAGAATATTTGCAAAGACAGGCATCCCAGAAATATTTCCTGGAAAGGCATCGGAGTAGGTTGTAGTAATGCAAGGCTGTTAATCACAAAAAGATCAAATTCAGTCTGCAGCCATCCTGTTGTGGGCTGTGTTCCTGTTACATAGCAGAAGCTACAGAAATTGGTATTTGGGCAAGGGCATGCAAAACAACAGTTGGTATACGTAGAATTTGGTGCCCAAAGGTAAGTAAGGGCTTTCTTTTGCCCGTACTAAAATCAAATTCAAGGAAGGCAACAGCAACAAACTGTGCTATTCTTCTGATGACACAGAAACTTAACCGAAGTATTAATACTAGTGACTTAGTCAAATCGCTATTTGAATAGTTCAGTTCTGTTGAACTTCCTCTAGTAGTTTTAATTGGATACCTCCTGTCCGTATGCTTAAACCGTCCCATGATTTTATACAGGAACATAGTGAGTAGGTTTAGAAAGAATCCCATGGGTTTACAAGTCCAGTTCTATATTTTAGCTGTATTATTAAACAGTAGGAAGCCGAGTTGCGCTGGTGGGCATAGTAGTCACTATCTGACTTAAATGCTTCGGAATGAAAGTGTTCTGTAAATATACTCAAGATTAATATAAAAAGGGTAATTTATTTTATGTGACTGAAAGTAAGCAGAATAAATGATTTAACTAGAGGCTGAAGAGCATTACAGACTAACTTGGAGAAACCTACTGCAAGGTTTGTATGTTAATATAAGCAAATTTAAATAAATCCCTTGCAAAAGGGTTAAAAGAACACTACAGTAAGGTTCAAGCTCAAACGCTAAGAAGCCAGGAAATATAAACGTGAACATTGCCTGTGCACCCCTGCTTTGCTTCACCATGGATTTGCATTATGATGGTACTTTATAGGAACGCATACTTCTTTACCCTGTCCTACCTCTCCGTCTTCTAGTACATAGTAAGTTGCTTCAAAAATTTTTTTCATTATTGTCAAATATACCACCTTTGTGCTTAATATAGTGCACATTCTCTAAACCATCGCTGAAGATGAAGATACTTATTTATTTGCAATGAAATACTCTCTTTATATAGTGTCTTGTCATTTATTTTTAAACTTCCTGTGAGTTAAGAGGAAATATTATTTCTATTTGACTGATGGGAGAAAAAATGATGCATGTAGAAATTAAAGTAAAATAATATTTATTAATTTGGTTGCCTATTTTTAGATTACTAGAATCTGTTTTGTTCTACTGCTTTGCATTTTATAGTACCTTAAATATTCAAAGCACGGTTTCCACTGACTACAGCAGTAGCTGGGAGTGTTAAGTATTTGTCCAAATCGGATCTGGATCCTCAAACTTTGCACCCAGATAACAAAGAACAAAGTACTACTGATTACACTAAAAAATTTTGTTGAGGTGTTTTTGTTCAGCTTAGCACAAGAACTCTATGATCATTGAAAAGACTAAATCTACCTCCTGAGTAGGGCCTGAGCTTTGAGATTGTCATTTTCTTTTCATTCCTTGTTTGATGCAAAGCAGTGGTGTTATCTGGCATACAGACCTGATTCATCCACAGAGACAGAAGCACGCGGAAGAAATAATCCATGACTGTGTAATTCAAGACAGTACTATAACACCCATAAGTAAGATGCTAAATTAATATTGCAGAAATATCCGTAATACAGATTTCCACTCTTAACTAACTTGACTTTGCAGCCATGGCGTTTTTTTAACACTGTTACGAGTGTAAAGTTGGTGAAAGAAACAGACGAAATTCCATTATGTGTTTTTAGGACCAGAGACTTTAGAAGCAATTCAAGGACCTTTGTCACCTAAGTGAAGAAAGGAACTGCTAATAGAAGGAAAGTTAACATGCTCTAAATACACAGATACTTGTGATGGGTGGAGCTCTTTCCCTGTGGGTTTCACGGATACCAGGAACAGCAGAGGAATGGTGAGATTCAGGAACCCTGGGCTCCTGTTCAGGTTTGCAGGGAAGCATTTTATATTCTGTATTTCCAATTTTATGCACGCAGCACCACCTCCATTCTGTTCCTGCCAGTCTGTTAGAGAGTCCTGCCTCTATTCCAAGTTGATCCTTTGTCCCTAGTTCCTTCTATGTTTCTCATTCTTCCTATTCCAATCTTGATTTCTTTACCCAGCCAGCCGTACTCTCATTTTGAGAAAGTCATTGCTTCTCAGTACATTCAATATAGTTTCTTCGCCAGGTCACATTTAGTTTCGTCTTTCCTTATCCCTCAGCCCTTACCCTACTCTTGTCCTTCCTTTGCACAATGAGGTGCTGTCCTACTTTGTCCCTTTTCTGGCTCTTTGTGCCAAACAACCCCCTTTTCCTTGAGCATCTTGGCTCGCTGTCAGAATTGTCGTTTCTTCCCCAGGCTCACTGCCCATCACGGGCATCTGCTTCCCTCACAGTCACAGAGTCCCTCCTTCTGTTTTACATACAGACAACTAGATCTGGCTATCCCCTCTTCTTCTTTCCCTCTGCTGTCACCCCAGTTCATGGTTTCTTCCCATCTTAGTTACCCTGCACAACACATTTCAGCCTCCCTTTCTTCCCGTTGCCTAATTCTGGTCTGTTTGCTCTGTAAATCCTATCACAATCACTCTCCGTCCTTCCCTTCATCATAGTTTTACCAATCAATCCCAGTTTTAGCAGGCTGTATTGCCTTTATCTCTTCCTTCCTCTCCTGTTACGCACTTTTTCCCATGACACATTTAAACCAAATGCTTTCCTCGCTCCTCTGCAGTCAGGTAGCTACTGAGACAAGATTACCCCTAGGAAATCTTGCAAGTGTAACCTCAGCCCTTGAGCAACCACTGCAGGGAAGGGCAGCCTCCCAGCTGTATTCCTGAGGCGAGGCACCCTCAGTGGCTCACTCACAGCCTGCTCAGGGTGGTGAACAGGACAAGGCCCACAGACACCTGCTGCAGGCAGGAGCCGGGCTTTCACAGTCGTGAACTATCTCCCAGTCTAAAGGGGCAGCGTGCACTGCACCTGGGCCACCAAAGCCACCACCACCCCTGCCATGGCCTCAGCTGGGGGATCAGGCAGGCCCTGTGGGAAACATCTCATGACCCATCCAAACCCTTCCACGCAACCACCTACCAGCAAACCCTGGTCTGTAGCATGGGGAGCGACGGCAAATGAGAGCAGCTACCACTACACCTCGGAGGGCAATGAAACACTGGGGAGAGCCTTTTCGATTCACCAAATGAAAATAAATTGCAATAAATTACTTCTTAACCAGCAGAACTAACAAACCTGCACTTCTATACATTAGTGTCTTTCCAATGGCTAGTTATACCAGTGCAGATGCTAGTTTAAAGCCAGATTCATGCTGCTTCTTCTGCCAAGGGAAAGGCAACAATTTCTGCCTGTCTTCCCTGTAGCAGGGCACTTACCTCTGCCCAGCTGCTGCCATGGCTGCTAATTAAGTGGAATCGTAATTATCTTTGAGATCACCACACTTCACTCAAATTTGGCTGGAGGTGCCCAGCAGGTTCAAGAGCTGTTGGAGGAGCTGGCCTGTTTCCTTGGGTGATCAAGCTGAAAAATAAAGGTGCAGTTAAGCTCCTGGCCCAGGTATTGACAGAGAACATTCGTCCCAGCAGGGCTCAGCTGTGTTTGTGGTGTGTTTTCAGCCACGGTGGCCACTGGCTCCCAGCTGGAGGCCACAGGCAGGTGTGGGCACAGTGGCCCTGAACTGCCCCCCACAGCAGCCAGCCCCTCAGGGACGTTGCTGGGGGCTTGGTGGCTGAGCTGGGCCCTGGGAGATTTGCAGGTGCGGCGCTTGCGGGTCCTGCCTGGTGGCTGCCCACCACAGCTGGTAACTGCCTCTTGGGGCCCGGGTTGGCCTGCATGGCTCTCCTGCCTGTGCTCAGGAAAACTCAACCCTTCTCCTATAAGGATGGGCTCAGCCGCCTCAGCAAGCTAGAGAGTGGTAAGTAGCTGGGAGTGTTTTTTTCTTAATGGAGAAAACTGCATTTTATGACATTAGTCCCCTCACTGTTTCTGTACCTGTCTGCCTGAGAACCAGCACCCATGCCCCAGCCTGCCACCAGGGCAGCGGCAGTCCCGCGGAGCCCTCTTCACCCTGCGCAGCTGCAGCAGCGCCATCTTGCCTCAGCCGTCCCTGCCTGGGAACCAGGGTCCCTGCCAGCCTACCCTGTGGCCCCCGAGCTCTGCTTCACCTCCAGTTCTCCAAGAGGTATCTGTATATTCAGCCCTATTTTATCCCAAACACCAGAAAAAGAGCCACCCCCCGCCCCGAATACTGTCAAGTGTAAGCTAGTTATGCAGCAACTGGGCATGGGGCCCATAGAGGAGGGCAGGGTCAGGGCCACCTCGCCTTCAGCCCCTAGGCTGCTGGATTTGTTGGGCCCAGCCATAGGTGACAGCCATACTGCCCCTGCGACCGGCAGCCATTGCTGCCCCTCTGGTGTCTCTAGCTGGCACTTCTTTCCCCATTTTGGAGAGGGGGCACTTGAAAGGTGAGAACAGAGTTGGATGACAAGATGGGAGATTGCTAGGTCTTACTGGGGGCTTGCTTAGACTTCTCCACATAGAAATTTGTTTAAACATGTTTTAGCTTGTTATGGTTTACTTTTATGAGGAGGAGAAGGTGAGGCAATTCCTACTCTGTACATATGCTATGCCTTTTTCCCTCCCTTTCTCTCTCACATGAAGTTTCAAGCTCCTGGCAGAGGAGACAGAAACACTGTCTGGCAGAAAACACTCGAGTGCTACAGGCACTCAAGGGGAAAAAACAGGGACAAACCAAACGATTTTCCTTAGCCATGCTCTTAGAGAGTGCTGAATTGTTTAAGTCTATTTTCTGGAGTATTTTTTTGCCTATTGCAAAGCGTCAGCCAGAGTGGTTAGATGTTGGGAAGATCATAAAGTAGCTAAAGACTGAGTCCTTTAATGGAAAGTGGTGGGAAAACTTAACCATATATGTTATTATCAGTGCTATTATAAAAAAGATAGCCCGCAGAACAGAGACATGGTAGAAATTCCAGATTACTTGTGAAGAAACTTCTGCCAGAAAAAAAACAGTGAGATATTTTACCTGACGCCTATTTTCAGATGATCAGTAATAATATGCAGCGTGTACTGAAAATACGTGTGCTTCTGCTGTACATGAGCAAGCGTG
This sequence comes from Aptenodytes forsteri, assembly GCF_000699145.1. Taxonomy (NCBI): domain Eukaryota; kingdom Metazoa; phylum Chordata; class Aves; order Sphenisciformes; family Spheniscidae; genus Aptenodytes; species Aptenodytes forsteri. The sequence continues at coordinate 346,031 of NW_008795777.1, read as the reverse complement.
GTATAGGTAATGCATGGAGCTGATGCAGGATATAACTTACCAAATCAAACTAGAACACTACCAGTAAAAAAAAATTCAAATGTCTCCTGGGGTTTTATCTTGTTAACTAAATGCATTTAAAATTTTTACTTGGTTGTCTGTTGTCCAACGGCTCAAAAGTGGTTTTAAAATTCTCCCAGAACCCACTGCTTCTCTAGGCGCAAATCCAGGATTTGCGGGATGAGTGCCCAGGCGGCGTTGTAACTGAAACAATATACACTGGTTCAGCTACAGATGATTCAGTTCTGAGTGTAGATAAGTCTCTGGAAATAATGACATAAATATTACATTTCTTAGAAAATGGTGCATAACATTGGGAATGCATATGTATGAATTGCATATGCCAGGCATATGCAATACCCCAGGTTTCAAACACAGTGGAGGAATAAAAAAAGAAATATATGGGCTTGAAGTAATAAAATGTATGACATAAATGTTTACCTTCAAGCAAATATCTTTTTCATCCTGAGGTGAAGTATCTTGAATAGTATAAGGGGAATCCTGCATTCCATTTATGTTATTTAATTCCATAATTATAACCTTGTGTATAAAAGTACAGCAGTTTGCAAAAATCAGTCTTTTTCAGGTATGGGATCTGGAGCTTTTCTCTGTTGTGTGGAACAGATTCTGTGGTACCAAACAATGCAGCACTGGGCCATCCTACAGCCAGAGCCAGGTTTGCTCTCTGTTTGCAGAACAGATAGCACAATAAGCTCTTGTTTTTACAAGAGAGGATATCTTAAATGTTGCACAATGCAAATAAGGGCAACAGTATATACACAAGTAGTTCAGCTCTTGATGTCTTGTGTATCTTAATAGTTCCTAGGAACCATAACTGTGTACTCAAGCAGAAATAACTCCCTTTAGACGTGAACTCTGTGCAAAGTGTTTTATGATTTCTAGGACATTTTAAGCATTGCTTGGCGTAATGCCCTGCAGCTGAGGCATCTGTCAGATGGTCTTCAGAGAAAAGTAAAAGCTATCATGTGTTGTGATAGTAATCGTTTGGAGGATGCACTTTGTATTATAGTTTATATGTGTGGCAACTCTACTGTATAGCTTAGGTACTCTGTTCATACCATATTTATTTTTAACTGTATAATTGTGCATTTGTGGGTAGTTTATTTCTGTATTACAAAACCAAGACACACTTGGTTCCTGGTATATATCTATGAGCATGTAAACACTATAATATCATAAAATTTAGGTTGGAATGGACCTCTGGAGATCATCTAGGCTAGACTGTTGCATGGGTTTATTCCATCTCAGGTACAAGACCTGACATTTGCCTCTGCTGAACTTCATGAGGTTCCTGTCAGCCACTTTTTCCAGCCTGTCGAGGTCCCTCTGAATATTAGTCCTGCCCTTCAGTATATTGATTACTCTAATTTGGTGTTGTCCATAAACTTGCTGAGAGCATACTGCATCCTATCATCCAGGTTCTTAATAAATATTTAGGATTTGATGCTCTCATGTAATTTATTGGCAGCTTACTCTGCTAAAGCTATTGAAATATGTCCTGTATTGAGATTCTCAGTGATAAGAAGGATAGGTGCTCTTCTCTCATCTTGTATAGTAGACAAACCTTCTAATCATCAATAAAGATAGACTTCACCATGAATTTTCACAAACAGGAAAGAAAATCTGGAGGTAAAAAAAGAGTGAAATCTCAAATTAATGGAAGCTAATGGACATTTTGCCACTAATTATAGACATAGTATTTTATACCTTTAAAAATCCCAGCTAGGTCTTATTAAAAACACCTATAGGAAATTCAAATAATTAACAGTCTTCTAGTGTGGCTTTTTTATGCACTGCACAGATTCTTCTACACGGTTTAGTCCTGTTTAACTTAACCTTGAGTAGATATACTCATATATCTGCAGATTTCCTTATTAATTGAGAACCTTTTAGACTTCTCTGGAGAAATTCTTTACTATCCCGGATCAGGTACTAATTAACAGTACACAGGTAGACTTTGTGTATGATTTATTTCAAAGTGGTCTAAGTAGTTAGCGCCTAAAAGCGCTAGAGAAACAAACTAACAAGACTGCAGGTATAAACTTCGAAGGCAATATTTGGAACCATCAGAGTTTCTTGAAGCCTAAGAAATACTACAGTGCCTTCTTTCACTCATCTTTCCTGGGTCTAAAACCAGTTCATCTGCTTGAAATAAAATATATTGGCCTCTGTTATCCTGTAGGTAGTATAGAAACTTATAGCATGATGTAAGGGTATATCTACAAGAACAAGTGTAGTTGAGATTTTTGCTTGCAAACATACTCTGAGCTGGCCTGCCACCAGCCATATCTGGTTCTGGGGCTGTGAATTAGCCGGGAAATGGGACATACCATTACAGGTTCAGAGCTGTGCAAGCACGGCTACCTGTCTTCCAAAGGACCAAGTTCCTGTGCAGCACAGGAGTGCAGAAGCAAAGATCTGTACACGTGCGTGTGGAGGTATCTTCCACACACCATGGTTAGGTAACAGTTTATGTTCACTTTGAATACATGTGGACTATCAGATGAGGGGGATGGGACACAGAATAAAGCCTTGACTACAACAGAAAGTTAGATTGCTTTGATCTTCCCATAAAGTCACAGAGTACAACTTAGATTGTTTTAAGCCTCCTAGAAAGTTATGGAATACAACTTGCCTCGCATTGGGCCTCAAAAGAACTTTTAATGGTGCTTGTAGTTAACTGTGTGCGAGGGAAAAGTTATGCTGTATCAATAAAATGCACTCTTTCCTTCAGGTGATTATCCTTTTCAGAGTCACGCTTTAGGTCTCTTTACTGTTCAAAAAGTCTCTGTTCTTGGGAGCGGCAGTGGCGCCTCAGTAGTGAAAGAAGGAGCTTGAGCACCGCTCACTTCCCCTCCACATCAAACACACCTTCACCGGTTCAGTCCCTCTTACCAATTGGCTTGATAAGAGCTTACTTCTAGGTCTCAGTAATGTTATTGCATATACATTCCTTATCTATAATAATCTTCTTGTCTTACCTTACATTCTTTTGCTGTGCCCTATTTCTGTTGCCTTCTGTGGGGCAAAGCCTTCTCTTTTCATCACCTTTGCAGTTTTCTCAGCTAAGTCATATATTCTAACTGTGACAGTTTTTAAGTGACTAAGAGCCAGCTCTGCCTTTGCCATCAGACAGCAGAGCTTGGGCCTAGGTTTTAAGCAGAGTGAGAACCACTGAGATGCTCCTGCCCTGCTACATTCAGCACCAGCATGGCAAAATCTCTGCTTCGTGGCAGCAGTCACACCATCCAGGGCAGGTGCCCAGGGTCCCAGCGCACAAAATAGGGCCCCAGCAGGCAACACGCTGGCTCCATCTGTTGGCACAGACACCACGGTCCTACGTGGGTCTGACTTGTCCAAATCACTGTGCTGGGATCTCCCACACCTGAATGTTGGGTTGGTCTCAGAAATAGAGAATGCACCTTTCTCTCTGCAGACTCTAAAATGCGTATTTATGCACCTGAGTGGACCGTATTTTTCTTGTGATGTGCGAGTAAATCTTTGCCATCCGTAGGTACCACCACCCCTCTGATTCCAGATCAGTGTTATGAGTGTCAGTTGTACCTTTGGCTTTGGATGGGCCTCCCTGCCCTCACCACCAAGGAAATAAATTATCTGGGTACTCCAGGGCTGATCTTCAGGTTTTCTTTATCAAACAGAAGGCAGTATCAAGACTTGTCATAGGAGGCTAAAACTGACCCATCACCTGTGGTTTGACTGCATTGTAGGAGAGTTCAGGTGGTCTCTATACCGCGTTTTCAAAATGTATCTATATCTAAGATTTGTAATAACAACCAACTTCTGCTTCACCCATGCCTTTGCCAAGCTTTATGCTATGGCAGATGCTGCCAGCTGGGATGCGGTGCTTGTCAAAGCTGCATTTCAATCGCTGTTTTCTTAAATACTCTCAGGCTCTCTCACACATAACAAGTATGCTTCCTAGGGTACTGGCTGCGGTTGCCCACAGTGTGAATATGCAGTTATGTCCACACAAGGGCTTTTGCTTGTAAATGTACTTTCATAGGATTAAAAAAAAATATATCATAGCCCACTTTAATGTAGGTGTAACTCTCAAGTATTGAGCCGGTCTAGCTGAATTTGGAAAGCGTATAGAAAGTACTAAAAATTTCTTATTAAATGTTTTATGATGTGGTTTTGGCTTCTTTAATAATTCACCTTTACAAGGAAATAATTTGAACCTTTTTTTTTATTAGAGAATAGTCTTCCTTTCAACCAAGATTCACTGTTATTGCAATTTGAATCAGGATGTATTTGTGGTTACCTTTAGCTTATGAACATCACTCATTTTTATTTGACACTCAAAGCAATGACCAGAATAGGGAGGGGGGAAAAATGAAAACTGGAGTGAGAGAGGTAAGAAAAGAATTCACGTTTGTTGAAAGCCCAAACATAATTTATCAAGACCATAAAAAGTAGATTATTGTGCATTTTTCAGCTAAAAATATGAATGCCTAGTGAGAATCTAGGAGTAGTGAAATAGTAAATTGTAAATAATGGTATCAGTAGATACAAGACAACTTTGCTAATAGATCATTGTTAATATATTTCAGGTGTAAGCTAAATTTGCATTGTATTTTTTCTTTTAAATCAGTCAGCACATTCCATGGAGTGCTGCAGAGCTCTTTTTCCCCCGGCGTAGGCTAGAAGAGCATCCTTTTCCTCAGTATGGGTTATCTGAGAACTACAGCTACATTTCTATCGTCATCATTCTTTTTTATTTCTTATTGTGGATTGTCATGCACTTTGATATACCATTGTCATTTTCTGAAAGTAGTCACCAGTCACTGTCTTTAGCTAATTCTTAGGTATTGGAAAAGTTTATTTCCTGAAAGATAAAAACTGGAAAGAGATTAATTTTAAGTCCACTGCATGTATACAGAATGTTTTCTGTATGAATTCAATAGGCTTTGGATCAACTCCAAAGTAATAGTCTGTGCTTAAACATGTGAGGTCCCATTGAATTCAATGGGCCTTTCATGGGTTGGATTGAGAATAGAATTCAATTAGGAATGGTCAATTGAAGTTGAGGGTGATTTCTATAACTTTCTACTTAATTGTAGACTACATTATATGAAAGTTATTACAGAATTTTGCAGAGGCTTGCTATATTGCTATTTTATTCACTCAGGCATCACTGTAACATTTTTCAACATTGCTTTGTTTTGCAAAAAATATTTAGCATCTTTCCTCTTTGAGATCACAGCAGAAGCTTTTTAGATGCAAGTGCAACTGTTATAAGATAAAAATAAATTCTAATCACTGAGATCAGATCTACAAGCAGTAAAAACTATTCCAGGTGAAAACTAATCAGTTACGTGAGAAGTCTAAGTAGCCTCAGCCAAAATATTTCAAGTGGTAATGGAGATAATGTTTAGGATATTAAATGATACTGTAATTTGGTACAAGAAGCAGGCAACTCCTCAGGTCACCTACAGCATAGCTATAAGTCTGGATTTGAAGATGGGCTGAGGCCTGCAGCTCTCAAGTATTAGCAAGGACCCTGCAGAGCTGAGTCAGCAGAATAACTGAAGATCAGACACCACTACAGTGTATTGTAAATTGTCCTACTGATATGAAATATCACACTTGAATCTATGAGGCAGATGACCTCTGACTCAAGGCTCTAAATAGAATGTCAAAGGATACATACCCAGGATCGTACGCTCATAGTTGGCTAATACACAACAACCCCATGCAGCGCTACAGGCTTGGGGAAGAGTGGCTGGAAAGCTGCCTGGCGGAAAAGGACCTGGGGGTGTTGGTCGACAGC
>NW_008795777.1:311076-339769 GCF_000699145.1 Aptenodytes forsteri | reverse complement strand
GCCCAGGGAAGTGGTTGAGTCACCATCCCTGGAGGTATTTAAAAGACGAGTAGATGCGGCACTTAGGGACGTGGTTTAGTGGGCATGGTGGTGTTGGGTCGATGGTTGGACTCGATGATCTTCGAGGTCTTTTCCAACCTCAATGATTCTATGATTCTATGATATATGTATGTGTTGAGATGCAAAGTCCAGTCTGTCTCTGTCAGAAATACTACTTCTTAAAAAATTAGAAGTTGTGCCTTCTCCCATATTAATATCTCAATTAACAGTGAGTTTTATAGTATGCTCTAGAGGACATTAATTTAAGGTTCAAAGTAATCATCACTGTTCATCTTGGGTCTAGAGATTTGATTTGGTTCATCTCTTCCATGAGGAATTGAGGTATACACTGTCACTGCACACACTTCATAAACTGCACATGTTCACTACCCAGTTTGCATTGTTTCTAATTCTTTATGCTACCTCCATGATATATTACTCTTCACATCATATTATTTTCAAAACCAGTTCTTTTATATTTGCAGTTCCTACTATCTGGAAAGAAATCATAATTTGACTGCTTTATGCTATTTTTTTTTATTTTCATGAGATGTTGCTACAATTAAGCCAAACAACAGGAAGCATCTAACAACAAAAACCAGAACAACACTCACTGATGTTCTTGCCACGTGCCCTTCAAATGACCCATCCTATGTGAAACTTACCACTAAAAAGCAAAAAAACCCAAACCCTAAAACTACAAGACATTAAAGAAGGTGCAGCAGATGTTCAAAGCTGCCTTTTTGGTTTTATATCTCAGTGTAAGAACAGAAACTGTATTTAAAAATCTAAATGTAAGCTTTTACATGCATTCAGACTCATTACAGTTTAGCTGAAGGTATGTCTTCAGATGAGCTACACCAGCTACAGAAATTAAGTTTAGTAAGATTGGACTCAGTCAATGCAGCAGGGACTCAGGGTTATTTTAGTAAAATTAGATGTAAATTGATCTAAGACTACTTTCATCAAGATATTGCAGTGGATTGACTAAGTCAGTTTTAAAGTCTGTATAATTAAGCCAATGTAATATATTGCCTGCAGGTAAGCTTTCAGATGTCTGGGGAAAAATGTTAGATCAATAAAGTATTGAACCAAAACAGAGTTTTATTATCTCTAAAACAGTACAGACTTCTGAGGGAAGTCTACTGTGATAGAAGAGTTTGCCACATATATACGTGTGTGTGTCTTGCAAGTTCAGTCTCTTCATATCAACCCTTTGGAGCAATCTTGCGCAGATGTAGAAGCTGTTCAGAATTTCTATATATTTTTGTCAGTGCCCACCCTCCAGTCCTGCTCTTCACTGTCTTGGGTCTGCAGCTTCCCTGGGCACGGGACACCTCTTGAGCCCGTGAAGTCCTCCAGCTCTTGCCTTCCTTCTATGTTGTTCCACAGCTTTTCTCTCTCTGGCTATATTTATGCCATGAAGCACGTTTTTCCCAGGACACACTCATGGTTTCCCATCCCACAGACTGGAGAACTGTCAAGGCACACTGCAGCCCTTTGATAAGGTTGTGGGGTTTTTTTCCTGTAGAAATGAAAGATGGGAAGAGTGGATGGGCATTGGTCTCACCTCAACATAGAGCAGGATGTATCTGGGCCTTACAATTTGGATTTAGAGGCTATTGCCTCTGAACAAAGGCAGCCAGAAAAGAGAAAGTGACTTCTAAAAGGCCTCTGCTTTGATCTAAGCTGCAGTTGGAGCTGTGGTGCAGGCTGTAAGATGTTGATTTAGCTCATACCGGCTTGGGTGGGCAGGAATCAATGCTGGATATCAATGCAGCCATAACCACCAGCTACGACCTTACTAATAAGCAGGATCAAGTTATGGACCCAACCTCTGTCCCATGGTTGTCCATACTGTTCTACTGTCAGGCTAGTTCCCAGCAGAGTTTTGGCTTATGACAACTAGCACTCTCAAAAAAATCAATGTCCAGACAGAATCTGGGGGACAGCACTAGCCAGGTGTCATTCCCAACAGCAGTATGGACAAGGCCCCTCTGTTTCAAAAGGAAAGCATTTAGCCATGTGGAAGTGAGCTGTGCTGTGTCACTTGCCCTCAAGGCCAGAGAAAAGATTGTGATCTGTTTTATTTTACCAGTATGGGTGTAGCCAGGGATCTGACTCGGCTTGTAAAATAAATGTTGCCATTTGGATGTAGTACACATGTAAACAGTTACGCAAAGTGAAGTGTAATAGAGTGGTAGAAATTTTGCAAGGTTATTGTTTAGAGAAAGGTTTCAGTACTGTCTGTGTGGGTTTAGTGCAAGGTGAGAGCAAATAAAGAGAATTGATGAGCACAGCTGAAAGATTACATTATCATCCTAACGTCTGGCCAGTCTGTGTGAGCACTTATTGTAGCTCCTTCATCCAAAATAAAGAACTTAACCCTGGGAAAGACCAAAGAGAGTACAGTTTAGTAAAGTCCTATGAAATTAGCATACTGTATTTGTTTTATTCATTAGCTCTGCATTATGTTTTTTCTATATATTATGTCACTCCAGTCCAAACAGTAATAAATATTGCTTTAATAGAGGAAGACTGAAAAGGGCGGGACCATGTTGTATCAGTCATTTGAAAAATCTGGATCAAAGCCCTCCACAGGATTCAATTTACCATTGTTCAGAGGAGGGAGTTTTGGAAACAGAATTTGGGTTAGATTTGTCACTATTTCTTATCCTGTTTAAAAAATGTTTGGTTTTACTTTCAAACTTACCCTAAATCTGTACCTGTGCTTCTGAGTTTATCCTAAATATATTCACTCAATCCATTTTTAGGTTGTCCGTTTCAATGGAGCCTTTTCATCACTCTACCAGCAAGACACTTTAAGTGTGTCTTGCTAGCAAGGGTAGGCACCGCAGCTCTCCAAACTGTGGAAGCAGGCTTGACGTGTGGCAACATCAGAACAGGTTTGGTTTATTGTCCTGCTCCAAGCTGCAATGATCAAACACAGTGCTGCCTGCGAGCTACAGACAGCCCCAGGTACACTATCTGCATGCCTTAGTGACTTTTTTGTGTTTCTTAGCCATCCTTTTCTCCAGCTCAGCCACCTCCTAAATAAGTAGTCTCACTTTTCCCTACCGGTCCCGGTTTTGCTACACACATACCCAAATGTGTAATTCCTGATATGATTTCCTAGGTTATCTTGGCCTTATGATATTACTGAGATGACCTCGCAAGGTTCTGCTCCCCTAAAGGTCCCCAGCACTGCTCTCCAATCACCCATAAAGTTTGTCCATTTCTCATGTATCTCCCCCTTTAACCACATGTGAAGTCCAGCCACTCCTCACAGCACTGTCTGTAACTTTTGTCAGCTTCTCACATTGTTATCTGTCACGTCCAGCAATTTCTCATGTCATGTTCAGTAGTTTCTCACATCCTGTTGAGTGAGCTTAACCTCAGGCCGGGGCCTAATCAGTGATCTAGTCATTTGCTTGCAGCTCCAACAGGCTAAGACATACAGTCACTGTTCCTCTGATAGCATCCATCTGTTCCTTTTTTTTTTATAAAGATTGCAGGGTGTTAACTTAGTTTAACTGTGCATTTTAATGGTAAAGAACAGACATACATAGACAGACCTATTCTGATCTCAGGGTGCAGGGTGAGGTGACTGGTGACCAATGCATTAAAAAGGACTGGGTTAAACATGAGGACAACTGGTGTTCCACTAGTAAACAATTCGCATTGCCTTTGGCATGATCCCACAGTCTTCTTACACAGAGTGATGATTTTATCAGTAGGTACCTCAGAATAGTACACTGAAGGTGACTGTAGTCTTATGGGGCCTGGGAATACTACTGGGAACAAGGGGAAGACGTTAATGTCTGAAATTATCGAAATAGTTTTCATTCAGTTCCTGGTAGACTGCAAGCTGTACGCAAGAAAGCTGTCAAATTATAACTAGCTCTTAAATCCTTTTAAGCAGCAAGGTGTGATAGACACAGACATTGAACTAACCTTTTCCATATAGAGACGATCTGCTAGAAGTCATAGATGAGGAAGACTCTTTCATTGCCTTGACTTTCAGTGAAGATCAGAAATGTGTTTATGAAGGTGGCAATACTTTCCCGTGTTTCTGATCAGTAATGCTCCAATAAATTCAAAACCACCTGCAAATCCAAAAATAAACAGGACAAACATAAGGTACTTGGTGCAGCAATTGAATCTCCAGGAATAGCTACTGCCGCTGATGGTGTTGGCTATAAACTGAAAAGGGAGGGGGGGGAAATACTTCTGGGAATATGACCAAAATAAGAAATAACCATTCTCAGTGCTATAGTTTTGTTCATTAGTGGACAGAAAGGCAATGTCGAAAATAAGAGACAACATTAGAGCAAATTCTTTTCCACACAAATGTGTGATGGACAGGAAATCTAATAAAAGATGAGTATAACATCTCTATTTCAGCTGGTTAGGAAATTATTTCTGCATCCTCTCCAAAAAACACCAAAACCAATAAAAAATCCCCCAAACAACATGGACAAAGTGTTTCGATGTTCATTGACACTTTTCAGGTTCTTTTTTTCCCTTGTGAAAACACATTTCCGATTAAAACTATATCTTTTGCTAGAATTCTGTGAATTGAAAAGTCTTTTTCCAATACTCACATGCTTAAAACTAAGTTCAGGCTCAAACTCTTCATTAAACTGAAGTTTAAAAGGGATACAAGAACATGGAAAATTAGCCCCGTCATATTTTCTTGTAATTGCCTCATATGCAATCAGTAATGCCTGAATCTTCACTGACATTTAAGCTGAGAATTCCTTCCACTGAGCCAAATTTGAGATAAACCCTAGGGTTCTCCTATGGCTGCCAAGAGCAGATCCACCATTTCAGCGAGACTGCAGAGTGATGTTCTTCTATGGGACTCTCCTTGTGCACTCTAGCTGGGCTCTGGCCAGTTGTGCTCATGCCAGGGGGTGGGAGGAATCGTATATTGATAAACTGATTCCAACTGTGCATAATCTTTCAAACCTTAGGCAAATCTCAATGGGGATGTTTCCTGAGAAAGGGCTGCAGTCCTGGAATGCATTCTGCTGCTAAGCTATGCTTGTGTAAACACAGAGGAAATGGACAGGCTTCAATGGATTTGGTTCAATGGAATGTGGAACAGAATCTATCCCAAAGTTACTCATGCCATTAAGGAAATAATAACAATCCATTGTATTTAAATAACTCCTTTCATCCAGAAAGAATTTACAATGTTTTGAAGAAAATATATGTCATTCTCCAAAGTCATGATACAAGAGCTATTAAAAAAAAAAAAAGTAAATGGAAAGAGTAACGGAATTCAGCTGGTGCTTCGTTGTAGCCATAAAGCACCATATGACTAAGTGCAATAATGAAATGTCACGGATCCTGCTTATGAATACTAGCTTGTGGATAAATGAGGAAACAAAGCATTACCCTCAAAAATATCACACGTCTAGAATGTAATACCATCTCTGCCTCTCTCATATTAAAATCACAAATAAAACTATTCAGGTGAACAGAAGTAGCAAACCTACATGCTACACCCATATACCTCTGTACCCACCTTTAGTCTTGAACCTGTTGATGTAGAACTAGGGATTGTAAACAACTTTCCTTTTTGCCTTCTTTCATCATGGGAAAACTAATCCCAGTGCTTTTAAACCTTCAGATCTCTACTGCTGAATTCTGCTTGGACTGGGGAAAATGGTTATACGGCAGCACATGCTTTTCCCAAGCTTACCCTTGCAAGCTACCTCAGAATAAAGAAGTTCCTGTATTCAGGCCAAATTAACATAGTTATTAGGAAGGTACAAGGGATTTCTTTTTAGTCACATATGATGTCATCTCAGTCCTTCTGTGTTCTTCAGTCGATATGCTATTATGCAGTTTGAAAGATCAATATGCCTTATAGCTGGATGTATCCAGAATAATTCAATTACTTGAATATTATTAATATTTTTAATACCATCAGAAGCAACCATGAAAATGATTGTACAAGTTACTTTTTAAATATATTAGAATTTCTAGCTGGATGTATCCAGAATAATTCAATTACTTGAATATTATTAATATTTTTAATACCATCAGAAGCAACCATGAAAATGATTGTACAAGTTACTTTTTAAATATATGCTAGAATTTCTTCTTCAGCTTGCTAGTTAATTTGACATCAGTAGAAATACTTCAGATCTATTTTCTTAGAATTTGGTTGTATGTGAAGTCTATAATGCATACAAACGTCTCTTACAAATAATTCTTTTCAATGGAAATAAATGATAGTTTCTAATATAGCTGTCTATACAGCTATAGACACACAGAGAACTAGGTACATATGAATTGCTACAGAACATAAAACTGAGTATTGCTGTTTCCTCCTCCTCTAGATTTCATTTACTCAGTTACAACATATTCTTTAACAAACCCCCAAATAGTAATTTGATGTATATTATGGTATAAAACCCAAATGTTATTCATTACTGCTGAGATGACAAATGGGCACCTACAGACAGTGTCTAAACTGAACAGCCCTTCCGATTCCAAGGCACAGTGGGGGAAGTAGTCCAGCTTGTCCATCAATTGAGAGGTAGTTCTGGGGCTGTTGAGTTGGCATCACAGGAGAGAGGGACAGATTTGCATTCATTAAATAGAAGCAAAGAAGGAAGATACGAAAAAGGGAAAGAGAAAATGCTGATGCACGTACTCTTTAAGATAATACTTTTTATCACATGTACGCCTTTAACAAAAAACTTAGTTTTGATATTAAATGCTAAAGATGGTTGACTTGCTCAGAAATTTATAAACTTTTGTTCAATAAGTCACAGTAAACGATACTCAGATAACAGATCCATGTCGCAGCAAAAGCCAGAATCCCATTTCTTAAACGAAACAAAGTCAGTTCAACAGAAAGCATTTACTTTTAAGATGGCACATCCTGTTTCAAGAATAAGACAATCCAAAATTCTTAAGTCAAAAATCTCACCAGGAAACGCACTCATGGAAAAGCAAAGACAAGACAAATATGGGTAAAAGATTCTGCAGTTCCCCGGTTACTACTTTTTGACTGGAGTGAAACTTGAGCTGAGTTTGTAGGGAAGAACTAGAATATTCTGCTAGAAGTGTGACATCCATTTTCTCTTTCCAAATATTGTGCACTGTTTATATAAAGAAGAGATTGGGAATCTTATCCTGGAAAGAACCAGGGTTATTGCAAGACGACTAATATAATGAGGTCCTTATCAATTAGATATGAGAAAACACCACATTACCCTCTGATCGGAGTTGTATTCTTTCAGTTTTCTTTACCACATGTGGAAGATATCAATCAGTGGATCAGCCAAAGTTGTGGCAAAATCCATCTGATATTCAGGAATTTTTATCTAACTATGATACATTAAAGTTTCTAGGGAGACTTTCTACATTATTTTTTACATCCAGCTTTGGGTTATAGTAGTAATGCAGTATTATACACAGCATTATACGCACAGCCATGTGTGTGAGACATGATCACTCTTCAGTTATTTTGCTTAGATAGGCACATAGCCCCTGCAGGCAAATATGTAAAAGGTCAGAGCATTTCTTCAAGGAGCACTGTCAATATTAGGATTGAAAGTTATCGTACTTGACCTTGTCAGGGTCAGAACTGGCAATAAGTCACATATGGAGGCCAGTGCATTTTGCCAAGTTTAGCCAAAGAAGGTTTGAATGCCATTTAAAAACCATTTGAAAGTTGGTCATTCTGCTGAGACTTTTGCCAGTGAAAGTGAAAGATGGTACTAATTACGAGGGAGGATGTGTAGTATATGCACACTTGTTCAAATGGGAATGGTTTGAAACTCAAAACTTGTCTCCCAGAAAAGCAGCCAGGTGATTATAATAATTTTTGGTCACAATTAGCTTCAGCTATACATGAGCTGCACATAAAAGAATTGCCAGCCTATTAGTTACTATTTTTCACAGTCAGATAATATCCCGTATGCTTTTCTCTTCAGGACAGCTAAACATCAAGCTTACCCAGGCAGATGTTGTAAGAAAGGACAAGGTGCAGGAAGAGAGGGGAGAGAGAAGACAGCTGCTTACTTAGGGCCAAGACCTCATTTCTACAGTTGATTAGGATTTAGATTTGGGGGGTGTTGGTACCATACTGTTACACTTTCTCTGTAGTTGCTAGATGTCTTGAACTCTCATCAGACTGTGACCTTGCAAAGACAGAACTAAACTGTAACCAGGTAGAAAAACTAGTGCCAGTAGTTCAGTAGCACACTGTCATAGTTTATACCGCAACAGCGCTCATATTTTTTCCCAGAGATAGGCCCGTGCATCTAAGCAGAATAAAAATACACAAGAATCTCTGAAACAACAGGCTATATATGCAGTTACAGCCAGAATTCCCAAATCATTTCCAAAATTTGAAAAAAAAAAACCCACCCCACACTTCAAATAAATTCAAAGAACAGAAATTTAGTAATAAGGTTGTCTATATTGCTGGGACCAATGTCTTCCATCTTAGTCTTGTTTCCAAGCATCAGAAGGTAGGTAAGGTCAAAATGGGAATTCGCCAGTGAGTGATGGACCTTAACATTGTGCATGCATTACTACATTGGCTGTAGTGACGTATGCATGGACTAAGCAGTAGAAGCAGGAAAATATATGCAAAGAGCAGTCAGAGCCGTGAAGATCACTCAGTGCAGTGACCAGAGTGGCAGAGCTACACTTGGAAGTCAGTACTTTTGTGAGAAAGTACCATACACCCCCCCAAAAAAAAATTCAGAGGGGTTTTTACATTTCATTGGTAAAACCATAAGGAAATAAGAGCTCCTGAGTGCTCAGACTGCTTCAAAAATCATGCTACTAATTTTTGAATACCTAATTTCTAGAGCAAGTTTTCCTCCCACAGACAAACTTGTACTTGTTGGCTGATTGTTTTTCTTTCCTGAACAAACCTTTAAACTCTTTCTAGTAGGAAGTGTCAGGTTCTTCGCTCATTAGTAAAAGCATCCAGCACTATACTGCTGCTCGGTACCATTAGGCATTGATAAATGCGTTTTGCAATTTGGTCCTGATCTTGAGGTAGGTCTCCTGATCACAGCTGACCAGATCTATCACAAATATCTATAAAAAGTACTGTGACTGCTTTACAGTATGGCTCTCACTAGCATCCTTTTCCTCAGGTTCATTCCCCAGTTCCAAATATATCTAGCAAGTGATCTGCATTTATGCCCAACCTAAACAAAAGCAAAGCTAATTCAGTAAACTGACCATGGTTCTTTCAGCATCCAAACAACCTAATGCTATATGCCTCAACTTAACTGAAAAAGAGTATTAAATATTGCATCTGCCAGGTTCCCAGCCCAATTCTCATACAACTGAGAGTATAATACAGAGTTTCTTACCAGGAGCTTCTGAGAATGCTAATTTTCTGTAGTCTGCCCCAAAACATCACCTGTTACCATCAGATGAGTTGCTTCCTCCTTTTTCTAAGGGAGTTTTTTTAAAAGTCTCTAATGTTACTAATGACCAGTCAATTAAATAATCTGCAGAATCACTTACTGAATAAAAGACAAGTAGTTCTGAAGGAAATGACCTCTTCCCTCACCCTGCCCGTGTATTAATTCTGGTTAATTATGCATTTGTCCTGGTGAAAGTAGAGCAGAAAAGACTTGTTTGAAGATGCAGAGGGAATTATCTTCATAAACACACCATGTTCAAGAAATGCAATATAACATCTCTCCATATTCACATCTTTACCATCTTTGTGCTCATTTATCCCCCATTAAAAAATTATTTTTATTTGGCATACTACAGTTTAAAAATATGCTTATAAACGCCTCACAAAAGTTCTTACAGTTGGCACAGAAAGGAGTCTTTTAGTTAACTCAAGACTCGCATAGCCATGTTTTAGCAGCAGGCAGCCCTAGGACCAAACAAACCACACAAGCAAGGGAGTGCTTCAAACCACACAAATCTTGTCTAGCTCTCACCCTTTTTCCCACATCCAAGCTCAGGCAGCTCCACAGACAAGTTGGGTCACATAGCTGCTAGTGGACAACTTCAGCGTTCAACTGTACTGAATCTTAGTGCAGTCAGTCCATCTGCTAAACAGGCCTAAAGCAGCATTTCTGCCAGGGCCTCAGCTGAGAGCATGCTGGAATGAGTGATGCAAAGAGAATCAAATGCAATTTGTTTTTCCAGTCCTGGAGACCAGGCATTTGAATCTTAACCTAGAGCACAGGTGAAAATTGGACATGAGGAAAAATTTCTTGACTGAAAGAGTGGTTAAACATTGGAACAGACTGCCCAGGGAAGTGGTTGAGTCACCATCCCTGGAAGTATTTAAAAGACGTGTAGACGTGGCACTTAAGGACATGGTTTAGTGGACATGGTGGTGTTGGGTCAACGGTTGGACTCGATGATCTTAGAGGTCTTTTCCAACCTTAATGATTCTATGATTCTATGTACAATAACCTCATCCCAGCACTAGTTTTTCCACAGCACAGTTTGTATTTATTACTTTCCGCCCAGAGAAATACCAGGACCCAAGTAAAAGACATCAGAAATGGAGTATACAACTATACTTTTGGCAACTTAATACTATTAAGGTTACATTCATCTCAGTGCAGACCAGCAGGCATGGGTCAAAGTCTTCTTAGAGCTTCTCTTGAAAAGAGATCTCAAGTTCAACTTGTTCACAACCATCACGTGTAACATTGATAAAACCCAAGCACAATCTTGAAGTCTTAAATGTAAGCAGGACTTTAGTAGTGGCTCCTGGACTCTCTCCATAGATGTGATTTTTATCTTTATTTTCTACCACATAGCAGCACTTGCAGTCAGCATTTTCAATACATTTTGCAGGGTCATTGAAGTAATGGTAAGTATCATTCAGTGCCCAAAGCAACAGCTAGGAATAGGTGAACAATACGTAGAAAACACCTAGCAAATATCACTGTTCAGTTTTGTCTCATTTCTGTTGATGCTTTTAATGTAAATACATAAGGCTCAGGAACTTTGTCTTATCCATACATATTCCTTCCTTCAGTGTGGCAGGCTGACTGTGAAAGACATATCTGAACAAAAATACAGACAAGGTTGGCAACAACTCCTGAAAGAGCCAAATGTAGTCTTTTTGCACCCCCATTCCTTCAAAAATTAAGCAGTGGCCCCCAACCTTTCTGTTTCTTAAGTCTATGTACTAAAGAAATGCCGTTAATCATTGATACCTTATATTTCTTCTGCATGACCAGGATAAGAATCAGGACATACCTCTGATAGGCTTCAAACAGGAATTTCCATACCCTTGCTTCAGCGAGGAGTCAAAAGCAGAGCAGAAAGAAGTCAGTATTTAGATCAATGGAAATACCACATGGAGAGGCAAAAGTAGTTGTGACCCTGTTCTGGTATTTATCATGACTGTTGTTTTGACCAGGCACAGTCCTGAAATACAGTTCACAGCATAATGAATGGGTACTGAAAGGCAAGATCTTGTGAAAAGCTAAAGCTGCTCCAAGCGTAGTTCTCCCTGTCTAAAAGCAGGGTTGTATAGAAAAAGTAGTTGGAGTTGTCATTTTCAACAAAATATCTCAACAGGAAATTTTGACAAAAATCATAATACGTTAGAGTTTCTCTTCCGTCCCGTGTTCCTTGAGAAAGAAATGTCCTAAGATCTGAAGATGGTGAAAGGCAGAATTCTTTTTCACACAAAGTTTGTGAACACTGGGGAAGTTTTGAAAAGCTAAAGTGAAAAAACCCAAAGCTTGTATGCATGGCAATATAGGAACAACTGAGACAGTTAATTCTGCTTCATTTGTGTGGAGGAAAAATAAAACCTAAAAATAATCCATTCTGAATTTTTCCACAAAGAAATAAAGTGAAGATCTTTTAAATGAAAGATGTAAGAGAAGCACAAGAAGAAATACAAGCTATTCAACTAGGCCCATTAGCAGGATTAAACTGACTAAAATCAGTTATCTGTGGAGTGAGAGACAAACTGCTTGATGTGAATGTCTTCATAGATACTGGCAGAAAACAGATCGGATTATTCTAGTGCTGTATTTTAAATGATAGCTGTACGTGCTGACATACAGTCTCAAGCAACTCCTTTAAACAAAATGGAGGAGAACTTATTCCAGTAATAGAATTAACTGATATGGCATCCAATATAATGTATTGACTGTCTGCAGTTGAAAGGATACTTATTTGGCTTTATTAATATTACTGATCCTACTGTTAGATAGCCTGTTTTTCCACTGGGTCCAGAGCAGGGAGTTAGAGCCCTCTATAGCAGTGAAGTACTACTTTCGCTTTATAAAGGAGGCAAACACTCCAAGGATCTCTCACGTAATGTTCAGCATTGCACACCTACAATTCATACTCCCTTTTTTCAAATATCCATTGCTTCCAAGTTAGTACCCAATACATGAATGAGAAAGCACCTCAGAACGGTGTTTGGAGCAGCCTGTATGGCAGAAAATTACAGGGAAGGCACCAATAGCCAAAACCCAGAAAAATGTAATTCCAGGTACTTCAGCATCCATTTCTAGTCAGAAGACACAGCACCCATCTCTCCCTTAAAGTGCTTTCTCCCTTCTCCTTGCCAGCCCTTGTGTAGCTGAAACCAAGATGGAGCAGGCAAGCTTTAACATGCTGTGGTTAGAATACCCAGACACCGGAAGCTCATGTACAAATCTCTAGGGCCTAACTCCTGAAATTTAAATGGCAAATTTTGCAATCACCAAGCTACAATTCTCAACAGTCCATCCTGGCAATGTTTGACTTTACACAAAACTTTTTAATTTTCATAATCTGAAGAGAGTAAGTCCCACTCCCTGAAATAAGTATCAGTGCAAGATCATCCAGTCATGACAGTGATCGTGAACTACCTATATCAAAACAGAATCCTTATTTATTTATAATCTGAAACAGTTTAACAAATGTACTGATAAACTAGGAAAACATCAATAATAACCAGTGACAGCTCTGTGCTTATCACAAGTAAGTGCTTGCTACAATAGGACAGGTGCTTCTACTTACTCAAGAGGTATAAGGTAGGGCTTTGAAGTTGGATCTTCCTCAAGTCTTTTGTAGAGACAAAACTGTATATAGAAGTTGGCATCAATGGAAAAAAGCAGTACATAACTCAAACCTGGGGCAAAGATTTATTTCTAGTCACCAACTGAGATCACGAAATGAAAGAAGAGAATTAGCTCAGAAAAACCCACCAGTCTAGATACTAAGATGTGAATATTGCTGTCTTGCCGCTGCCTAAGGTAAAGGTCAGGAATGAAGCTAAGCCTGACAACAGTGAATATACTCATGTGTCCCACTAAAGCAGTATCTCCCCTTCACTAGCGCACCAACAAATTATATGGAGCTCTGAAAGGACACACCTTCTTTGGAGCAATTTTGTTACCATTCATCCCTGGCAAAGCTGTTTGAGGATATTTAAGTATTTGAGATCAGAAGTACTCTGCTACATACAGGGCAATTGGAACTTGCTTGCTTTCTTTTAGGGAAGGAGAGGAAAAAAGGGAAGTCTTATGACACATATAGTCACTAAAATCCTGAGTAAGCAGCAGTAGCTCTGTGTTGTCTACCTTTTAATCCCTAGTTTTCTCTAAGAACATCTTTTTCTAAAGCAGCCTGTTTTCCTTTATTCCTCATCAGTTACTATAGAGAAAGGTTGAGACATCATGTTCATCTGATCATGAGAAACAGGTGAGAGGTCTGCAGTAATGCTTACTTCAGATGAGATGTACGTACTAGACAACCTCTGATCACACCACTGAAGTTGAAGGATCTCGTGAAGATTCTTTCTTCAGTCCAGGCATTTGATATGTGCTGTACAAGGCAATTAACTAAATCAAATCTCTTTAGGACAAGATATCATGTATTGCAAGATTTCAAAAAAGTTGTCCTTATTTCATCTATGCCATTCATCTTCACTTGCGTGGTTATGTTCTGTAGCTTGTTTTGGACTAGTGTTGAGTAGAAAAGACAGTCCTGTAGGTCTAGCACATGTAGCAATTCCGTTGCATTTCCATCCTTGACTTGAATCAGTTTGTTCACTCAGAGCTTAACTGTGGTCTCGGTTCACTCTGTTGAGTAGTCTGAGACACACACCTTGTCTCTGCAGAAGAATCTTCTGATCCCCTGGTGGGCAAGAGAAAGGCTTTATTAAGTTCCAGTAGAGCCTGAGTGGAGCCTACTGTCACAACATTTTGCAAAGGCTGATTGCTACTTAAATCATTTAGCATCAGAGAACTCAGAGCTTAACTGTGGTCTCGGTTCACTCTGTTGAGTAGTCTGAGACACACACCTTGTCTCTGCAGAAGAATCTTCTGATCCCCTGGTGGGCAAGAGAAAGGCTTTATTAAGTTCCAGTAGAGCCTGAGTGGAGCCTACTGTCACAACATTTTGCAAAGGCTGATTGCTACTTAAATCATTTAGCATCAGAGAAGCCGTAGATTTTTTTTAAAATAACCATTTGCAATGCAGTTTTTGCTTTCCCCATCTTTAATCCAGGAGAGCCCAGCAGAGCTGACTGAATGCAGAGCACTTGCATCATTTTCAAGTTAATGAAAGAAGTGGGTGTTAGCAGCCCTGATACCCACCCTTTCTAAAATTTAGTTCATTCCCTCCAAAAGTTCAGTTTAGGAATCAATCAAGCCTCGTTGATTTCCCAGGGCAGGGGGCATAGAAGACCAGGGAACATGCATAGACTAGTTGAGTTATACAGCTCCAGCAAAGCCTCACTTATTAATTGAAAGGGATAACTTATTTCTCCTGGGGAGGAGGCAAATAAATTAAAATCAAGGCATTAATTAGGACATTATGTAATCTTTATAAATGCCTGCACTCCTTAAGACAGTTTCCAAACTCCTGAATAGATGGAAAGGTGCAATATGTAAGAAAGAATATACAGGCTTTAAGTATGTGCAACTCTACTGTTTTTTTCCAGTGGTCCTTACTAAAGTCTGGCAGCTAGTAAGCTTAAGGCTGTGTAATAATTACAAGAGCTGCTGATCTTAGGGAAGATTATGATAAAGTAGTCTTTTCCCATTACCAACTTCAAAATTTGGAGGACACCATCTGGTCTGTCATCTCAAACAAGACCAGCAACAGTGGCTTGGAGCCATAGGGAGGAAGGCTGATGACTGAGGGTTTAGGTACTCTTACTGGAAGTTGTAAGGTGTAGCAGTACTTACATGACAACAGAGGACATAGAAGCAAGAAAGCCAGCAAGCAGAAGGAACACAAGAACACTTAGAATCGAGGTGATGACAATCATGTCTCCACTCCTTCGACCAGGCCAGGTATCAATTTTCAAGGGAAGTTTAACTAGAAAAGCATGGAAAGAATGTTCCTATGATCTATTTTTGACCATGAACACACCCACCAAATAGGAGAAGGCTGGTGATTTAGGAGAGGCAAACTGATTATGTCTATACCTGAAGTCTTAGATGATTTATGGGAAACAGGTTTAAGACTCAGTGTCAGCATTTAGAATTTATAAGCTTTCCTCAGCAGGTTAGCCAGTATGACAAGTATCTGTATTACTGAGAAATGTCAACAGCACCAGATACTATGATATGCATAAAATCTGAAACCGCATGTACAAACTTTATCTTTACTAAAAGAATTGCTTTGAAGTACACAAAAGAAGTACAGAATTATTCCATATTTAAGTCTGCTACTCCAATATTGAAAGCCTGACAAAATTGTTAAAACTGTAGGAAAGGACTAGGTGTTGCTCATAGAGCAATAGCATCCTAAAGCAAGCACAGCTACTCAGAAGACCTGAGCCAAGCCACAGACTTACCTTTTCTGGTTTTGATTGGATCAGACCAGAGAGTTTGGTCTTTCATGATCCCTTCAGTGCTATCTAGCAACACATATTTAAACCTGTGGGGAAAAAGTGTTAAATTAGGTATTTCAAATTTGAGCTTCCTTACTAGTATTTTTAAGCTACTGGATTAGCTGGTCAGAGTTCAGGTTTTGTCAAAGCATTAGATGGAGACTATCAAAGGTAACTGACTATTTCCAGAGACCTTATAAAGAGCAAATAGAATTAATCATGGAAAAGCATTCTGTGCTATGTCATGCACAGTTTGCAATTCATTCTTGTGAGCCTTGGCAGATGATAGCTTTCCAACAACAGTTTTTCCCAGCTTGCTATTCCCTGTTGTGAAGAGCCTCATTATTTAGGACAGCAAGTGGTTTTGATTTCCATATGGAAGTTGAAGATTTTGTCCAACAATAGAGATCTTTGGCACTTTCCCTGCTAGAGGAGAGTATTGAAGAGACAGGCCAACATCAGATTTGGCAAAGAAATTGAGTTTCCATTCCACAATAGTTTGAGTTTTCAGAAATGTCCTGAAGAGACAGAAGAGGCAAGACAGTTTTTGCAAAACTAAGAGCCCATAGTATTTTTTTTCGAAGCGTATTAGGTCTCCACAGCAGTCGGCTCCATGTGACTGCCATTTTTACTACAGCTTTTAAATAGCTGGCAACAGCAAAACAAGTGTTTCAGGTAACAGCTGTCAGGGTGCCCAAATTCCCCAGATGGCCAGCTTCCCCAAACAACAGGGGTCAGACAAGTCTGCAAGCCACCTGGCCCTCACTGTGAAGTCTCCAGTAACATTAGAGGCTTCCTGGAGCTGGAGACCAAGGAGAACTTTGGCTCTTCAAAATCCCATCAAAACAAAGCAAGCAGAGCCAGATCCATGTCTGCAATTTGGCAGAATGATCTAACACAAAATACACGGTGAATAATCTCAACATCATTTTCCAGTCAAAATCCTTTTCTACCAGCAGTTTCTAATCAGATGCTGTCACTGGATTACCTACTCCAACATAGGTATAAGATCCAGCAGTTCACACATGAATCTTCCTACCGATCCATGAATTTAACCTGACAGAGCTCACCACTGCTAGGGCACCATAGAGGACCATCTGCAGGGTGCTAAACCAAAGTAAAGCCATCTTCATAACTACCCTTGCAATAGAGCATTTCAGTTAGGGACTGGTAATTCACATCATACCATTACAAAGGAACATTACAGACTCAATGTTGCTTCCTATTGTGTTTTAAGAGCAGCAATCACCTTGTAAGAAATAAGAATTATACCTGTATGTTGTGTCTGGTGCAAGAGGTGGGTTACAGACAGCTAGGAAGTTTGGGTCGTACAAACAAGTCCCATCATCCCCAACTCTGAAGAGGTATTGTTTCAGGACATCAGAAACTTTGTTGACATCTCCTACATCAGCAAGTTTGGGAGGCGATGCACAATTGGGTACATTGAACAAGGCAGCCTTGTAAGGTCCGAGCTGCCCTCCACTTGTTTGTTGGAAGGTGCTGTCGAGTGGTTTGCTGCTGTTGTCGGTCACCAGGGAGCTTATTGCACTTGCTGCAGGAGAGATGCTTTTTAATGAGGCTGTTAGAACTAGTTCAGCCCTTTCCATTCACCCTGTATTTACTCGGCAACTTGCTCTTCTACCCCAAAACACTCGAAAGGGAAACCAAAAATCTGCTACCATTTTGGCTGTGTTAGTGATCCTACCCCTTCCTCCTTGTTTGTTGATGAAGCTCTTTACACTTGTCCTTCAGAAACTGTGAAGGATCCACAGCGTATCTCAGAGCAATACTTTTTAGTAGCCACCCTCCCCAAATTCCTCTTTTCCAAGGAGAATCTGATGGAGTAGGGAGGAGGGTGGCAAAGGCTGCTCTTCCCCCATGCCACACATGGCTCCAATAAACATCCAGTAAATCCTGCCATTTCAGATTTGATACTATAGCCAAGGCAGAGTTCCTTTAGAGTCACAATTCTCCCACCTCCTGGAGCAGAAACCCTTAGACCTCTGGCCACGCAGCAGCTGGACCTCCCAGAACCATGCAGTATGCAGACCAGTGTGTAGGGGCTGCATGAACAGATGCGGTATCTACCTTTCTGGCCAGCCAGGCATGTCACTGCTTCCAGACAGCATGCCTCAAAGTCTGAAAGTCCTCACAGCTTCAAACAAAGTGTGAATCTGCACCCAGCCCTACAGCATAGTTTGGAAGCTCAGTTACAGCTCTCAAACCTTTCCTGCTGCAAAGCCAAGGCACAAGTCCCAAGAGATGCTCCCAAGTTCTGCAACCGCGGCTTAAATTTTTTTGGGGAGCCCCCTCCAGCTGTTCAGTGCTGTCAGCAGCAAAGGAATGCCAGTTTTTCCAAAGCTGCGGTACATTGGGAACTACTTCAGTTTGGAAACGTTCTGCTGTGCAATTGCTTGGTCATGAGAAGTTTTTAGCTATGATCCAATGCAAAATTAAACCTGTTTTAAAAGGGAAAATTTTCTAGCACAGGTTAGAAATACAACTTAAGGGTTAGTGCTCAAGTTAGTTGAGCTCTGACACCCCTCTCTTCAATAGGGGCCAATAACATGAAAGCAAATACTAGCTAAGACATGCTCTATTCTTAGGCTTGCTTCCCCAAATTATAATACTTCTCACAGCTAGGTCTTCCTGCTCTCCCACTCTCCATTTCAATAACTCTAAGCCTGGCTCTGGTGAGCAAGTCAGAGCTGATGCCTAAGCAAGTTCCTTTTGTGTGGGTTTTTTTTCTTGGGTTTTGTTTGTTTGGTTTCTTAAACTTTACTAAGTAGATCAAGCCTGATAGCAACATTAACAAGAATAGAGCTAAAAGTTACGTTACTTCTTCAGAAATTTGCTAGACCCTCAGCTTTGTAGTATGCTGACACATTTCCTTACCAGCAGAGCTGAAACATAAGGTGTTAAGAAAGTTAAGTTCTCTTAAATTTTCCTTCTCCCTGCTCCAGGAGGCATCCAAGGGTGAGCCAATGTGCTTCTCTGCAGACCAGAGACAAATCCAAACAAAATTCCTTCCAGTCTGCCAAGTAACAAGTTTGCATCTGCTTGCCTTAAAAGCAGCAGAAGCGATTTCTCCATATATAACCCCTTTTGTAGAGATTCACCCATCTGTGTAGGAAGCTTTTACCACAGAATCTGCAGAAGATGGGGTGGTTGATGTAATTTCTAACACAAAACATCATGTTTGCATATTTGCAGGTATAACTAGGTATCAGTAGCCTTTTATATAATTATAATGCATTTACAGTCTGTTTTAGACATACAAAGACATGCACTTCAGTCACGGGACGGGTCTCATAAGGCCGTGCATTCACAATTGTCTATGTTAGCTGTATGGGATGGTGTCTCTGGTTACAGCTTCTACCCATCCAAGGCCCCTTCCTTCCACCTTGTCCAAAGCAGCAATAATCAGCAGCGGAAGTTTTAGACCGTTTTGTCTGTTAGCCAATTTCTCTGTCCCCCTCAAGATTTCTTCTCTGTGCCTCTTAGAAAAGGAGGCTGCATACAGCCTTCAGGGGAGAAGGCATGATATAAGGAGGTCATTTATTTCTGTCAGCTTACGGAGTAGCTCTAGCTGGCATTCAAAACAGTCTGCCAGAGCAGCAGGGAACAGAGAAGGCAGGTCTTGGTCACTGCCAGCAGTGTTTCATTGCCAAGCAGTTATGAAAATCATTTTATGAATGAACTCATGGGCCAGGCATCTTCGACCACAAGTCTAGCATGACTTGCCTTTGTCTTAAAAAAAAAAGTAGTCCCTGCAAGGGCTGGCTACCCTAACTATGAAGCAAACAGCAGCCGTTACCCAGTTTCTCTCAGCAGGTTTACTTAGGGGAATCCAGGCTTTTATACAAGGCATTCGTGTTTAGACAAAGATAGGGTATCAGACTGTGGACCACTTGGTTTCATTAGCAAGATTCGGGCCAATGTTTATAGCTGATAGTGCTGCTCCACACCTAGTGGGAGTCTAACAGTACTAAGGCTTGCTATCATTAATCAGCCCCATTGAAATACTACAGTTATTTATATTGTATTTTATAATAATGCCCTGGAGAAAACTGAGACCAGAGGCTCAGCTTGTATGTAGTTTACAGCTACAGATTTTTCCCCCATTCAGACCCACTCCCATCAAATTGTGAAGAATTATGCAACGGTCACATGTAGTTATCTTCCAGAGAAGCATAATGCTGGATACTCACCTGATTCTTTCATTGTGTACAAGTAGATGATGTAAGATTTATTTGGACTCAGTGAGCTGTCAAACATACAGAAAGGTTTTTCTAGAGCAACTGTAGTGAGAGTTGGATTGTTTGTAGCAAGCTGAGGCGCTGCAATCTGAGGTTTCAGGCTTTGATCTAGAAGAGAAATCTTCCAGAGAAGCATAATGCTGGATACTCACCTGATTCTTTCATTGTGTACAAGTAGATGATGTAAGATTTATTTGGACTCAGTGAGCTGTCAAACATACAGAAAGGTTTTTCTAGAGCAACTGTAGTGAGAGTTGGATTGTTTGTAGCAAGCTGAGGCGCTGCAATCTGAGGTTTCAGGCTTTGATCTAGAAGAGAAAGTTACCAAAAAAGCATATGAAAAAAAAAATCTTTCTCCTCTCTCTCTGCAAGCTCTGTCAAAAGGGAGTTTGTAGCAAGCTGAGGCGCTGCAATCTGAGGTTTCAGGCTTTGATCTAGAAGAGAAAGTTACCAAAAAAGCATATGAAAAAAAAAATCTTTCTCCTCTCTCTCTGCAAGCTCTGACTCAAAAGGGAGGATCTGGCAGCAACATTAACATAAAAGGGAGATATGAACTGCAGCTGAGCAGGAAACAGCCTACCTGCCCTGTGAAAGTTTGAGAGGTAGGGGTTTTGCTTTATGCAAAACAGGAAACACAAGGATTTGGGGAGGGAGGTAAGAGATATTGCTTCTCAAACATACTGGTCACATCATCTCAGAAGGACAAAGGCAAAGCCTCATTATAGGAGAGACTTGAACCTCTGTCTTTAGGGTCCCGCGTACAGCCTCCCCCCTCCAGTGGCAGCACCAGAAGCAGCACAGTCAGTTCTTGAATCCTTTAGCAGCAAGAAGTCTTAATAAGGTTTTTAAGATCAGGCTTGTTAACATACAGAGTGAGAGATTTAGCAGAGAGGAAAGCTGTCTGGGAGAGGCCCTGGAGAGGGCAAGTGATATTAGAATAAAGTTTATGTCAGACACTTCCCCCCTCCCCACACAAGCTCATCCCATCTCCAGTCTCCTGGGGAAGATTAACTACGAACAAAGAGAGGGATTCAGCAGCTCCTCCTCCTTCCCAGCCTAGCTGCAGTAGAGATACTTTAACAATCTTCCAGCAGAATGTATGTTTGAAGCCCTAAACCCCCTCCCAATACAGATCCTGGATCAGAAAGTTGACACTCAAGACAAAACAAGAAAACGTAAGAGAAACAGAAAGGGAAGAGACACAAAGAGAGGAGCAACAAAAAAGAAGAGACTGCAGATAGATGCCTTTTACCTGCACACAGCTGTCCCAAGCAGCAAAAGGCTAATAGAACCCAATGGCTGCACATGCTTGAGCCCTCCAGAAACCTGCCACGAAAGGAAGAACAACGCTGGGAGGCAGCCCCAACTGAAGAGCTCCCACATCCACTCCCTCCCTGAAGTCAACCACACCTGCCCCTTTCCACAAGGTCCCTGTGGTTAGGAGCTGCCTACCCCCTCAGCACCTCCCTATATGCTTATTGCCCCTCCTGCTCAGGTGTCACCAACCCCCCTCCCCCCCAGCTATTATCTGCTCCCAGGTGAGGAAGGGTGTCGCAGCTTTGATTTCCACCTGGTATTGGGCACCAGTGTAGCTCTCAGCAGTGCTATGAGCGTAAAGAGAGTTTTTTCCCACCTGTGTCATTGATAGGTGGCTTTGTTCTTCACCTTCTTCTGTCTAAAAACTTTTGAAATCTCTCATGTAGGGAAAATTCGGAACTGAATACCTGAACCCTGCATCCAGTCTGCATCATGGATGGTTCTGATTCAGAGCTCTAAATTTGGGCAGCCTTAACAGAGGTTACAATTGCCTTCTGAATTGTGTTTCCTGGGTTACATCTTGAAAAACATAAGCCTTCTGCTTCTAGTTAACCCTAATGTGGTTCAGGGCAACTACATGAAGAGCAAACCACTGGGAAATCTGAATCTGACCTGTTATACCGAATTGTTCAGCTGAGAATATTCTTGATGAGTAATTGCTATTATGAATGGTCTATTACATAAAAGCTCAGATTACAAAATTATTAATCACCCACTTAAAATAGGCTGAGGGGAAAAAATAAGTATCAGCAAGATTTTACAGAATTAATGGGGCTAACATGATGTCACTGCAGCAACTCCAGATTTACACTAATATCACTACAGTTACATTACCAAAACCATCTTCTTTATGGATATGCCATGGGCCCCAGAAATCTGTTTGAAATATGTAATCAAATGATTATAATGCAATTTCCTCCCCATATGTGTCTCATTTTGTTTCAAATTCTGCATGTCATCTTCAGTGTGTTTGGTTTGACTTTTTTCTCACACCACTTTTGAGGGAGAATATTGAATACAGGAGTTACCCTAGATTTGCATTGCTATACAATAAGAATGAGTTGTATTATACTTTCTCACTCTACAATGCACTCTAAGCCTGTGTGGGCATAAACACTCACGTAAATCAGATTAAGCCAGAAAAGATCTTACCCTTCTGTCTTTTACTCCTAGGAATCTGATTTTTAACATTTACACTAGGGGGGTTAGTTGTACAAACTTGGTACTGATCTGCTCAAGAGTGTTTTTATCCCTTAAAGCAATATAATAATGCACAAAACCTGTAAGGTTTCTGACTCCACAGTAAAAGCAGAGCTTGAGAACAACAAGATCTCTTTCTCCATCATAGAATCAATACTTTCTCCAAACAGTGATTCCTGTAAAATCAGATCCTGAATTCTTTAGACAGGTAACCCTTCCAGAGCAATAAGCAGTGGCTTTTTTTTCCTTAAGATAGAAAATAGGCACATGATTTGCCTAACTAAAAAAAAAAAAAATAGACACTAGTACATATTGTATAGCAGAGAAAAATAAGTATTCTATTTCATGGCATGCAAGCCACTTGCATGTGCTACAGAATACTCTTCCAAGTTTTATAAAAAAGAGCTGCTCCCTCATTCACTTTCTAAAGCATCAAAACAGACAACAGAAAAGAATATAAATTTTAAAAATCAACAGATTAAGGCCCAGAATCACAACAGAATTTTTGATTTAAAGGTACAAATATTTTTTTTAGATTCACAGCCATCAAGCAATAAATTCAGCGCTTACTACTCAGGCAAAACTCTGCATGACCTTCTTGGAGTCTTGCCTGGATGAAGAGTGTGGCAAACTGCTCCTTGGGCTACGGTCATGCAAACTGTTACTCAGGCGATTAGTTTTACAACAGCCAGGAGTATGTCAATAGAGCTGCTCATCACAGAAAGTTAATCACTTTTCAAAGTGGTTACAGGATGACAATTTTAGCCATTATTTTTTGTGAGGCTATTTTTTTAAGCCATCATGATGTAGTTGAGTACAAGGCCATCTTGTGCTCTGGTGGAATTCACCAGCCACAATAAGGGGGGATAACATTGCCTGTGTTGCGAGATTTTAAAATTTTTGGGTTTCTTCCATGCTCAGAAGAATCTCAAACAGAGGTAGAAAATTAACATGACAATAAACTCTCTCAGCTCCATCTGTGCTGGCAGATGTGCCCTAAATTAGGACCAGATCTCATCCTTGCTTACACTTGTGTAAATCCACATTAACTCCACTGAAGTCAGGGGAGCTGGTCTGGATTTAAAGGATGTTACCATAAACAAACTTAACCTCAGTATAATTACAGAGTTCCCGAAAGGAAGTGCAAGAGAAGACATCAATGTAAATTCCTACGTCTTTGTTTAAGCAACAATGCCAATTTTCTTGCTCTATGTTACCTTGTGGGCAATTCTGGAGTAATTCATAGAAGCCTCCAGTCAGTTTGGATTGATGGCTCCATGAGAACAAACCTTGCCTGTAGCCCTGGCTTTCCAGGGCTGTGTGAAACTCATGTTTGGGGAGGATGGGGCCTGAAGTCCCAAAAGGCCGTGAAATGTATGGAACCCTCCAGGATCTGAAGTCCAAACCTCCTTTACATGCTCAGCTGTGGGTGTAGTGGAAATAACCCTCCATAATCTGCTGTGCTCCATCTCTCTGGTCCACTGCACGGGCTAAAATTTATGGGCAACTTGCAAGCCCAGCTCCATGTAGAGAACATTACAGTGTTTAATAACAGTAAAAAACATGGTGGTGACATTTACCAGTCAAGATGGTGAAAAAGACAAATAAAACATAAAATCCATTTTAAAATCCTTTGATGATCCTCACTAATTATCTGCATAGCCATTATTAGCTTCTAATTTCCTGCAGATATCTTGGTGGGTGTAGCCCTTGAGGTAGGAGCTGAAAGAGTAGGGGAGTAATGCCTTTGTGAATTAATTTTAACAAAAGCATTCCACGAATATGGGAGATCTGGAAGAGAATGCAGAGATGGTTAAAAAACAAGTTGATAAAACAGGTGATCAAGGTTTGGGAGAGCGGTGGAGAGCTGACACAGTTAGAAAATAGGGAAGTACAGAGATACAGCATTGTAAAATATTGTGAAAGTGAGGATAAGTTGGAATGAGAAACAACGGAAAAGTTTTTCCTTCTGTCCAGTCACTATACTACAGACATGATCTGGCAGGATCTTTAACCACCTCTACTGCTCGGTCATATGCATCAGCTGGTCTGCAGAGATTAACCACAAGGGAAGCAGCTGTAGTACTGTTGTTATGATAAGGACATTTGTCCATTTGAGAGTGGCACTGAAACCAAAAAATCTATTCAAAGAGGTTACTGGTCAGCTACTATAGGCTTCAGAAGTGGCTGTTCTGGGGCTGGTATTAGTAACAGATTGTCATGGGCAGTGCCTGGAAATCCGAGCTATCCTCGCAATGGAAACTTCCATCTAATGGTAAATAACTTTCAGTCACTACTGCATTGCATTTATATCAGACGGCTGTAGATAAAAGGGAGAAATTTCCCATTTATCCAGGGAGAAAACTCCTCACTGAAGCAGGAAGTGAAATACCTCTTACGACATTTCTCTCTCTCAAACTCTTCCCAGAATAATTCAAGGCAGTAGGAGATTCACATTTCACAAGATCTGCTGCACAAAGGCCACACAGATGCCTGGTACGGTTGTGCAGTTCTGAAATCTCTTTGATATGCGTTTGGCTTCCTGGAGAAGTATTTCTGTCCTTTGTTGCTGCAACAAGGGGCATTCACATCTGATCTTAAAATCTACACACCTATTAACATGGCCTTAGGGTTCATTTTCAGGGTCTGTCTTCCTCCTTTCCTAATAAAGTCCTAATAAAGCATGTACATTATGAATCTCCGGAAGAGCTCTGCAAACCGCTTTGTTAAAAAGGGACCAAAGTGATGGAGATAAGCCCCATCCTACATTCACTCAGCAAAGGAACAGACTTACGTGCTGAGTGGGGGTCCCATCTGTGCACAGATCGGAGCAGCATGACTCACTGAGCCATTGATCTCCTTAAATTAGAAATCTTTCATGTGTCCATAAGGAAATATGAATGCTCAGTTAGAAAGATGAGAACTTAGAACTTATTTTATCATCTGGTGACAATTAATTTTGTGCAAACCTGAAAGGTCAAACAGTGGAAATATCAGGAAGGGAAAAATAACTTTCTACATAAGAAATCAGGGCCACACCATCATTTAATATAAATTGGCATGGCTCCATTGAGGTAAACTTCTTACGAACAGAAGAACTGGTCCTTCTTGCATTCCCCTCAGAAATCGTGTATAAGGTCTTATCACTGCAGTAAACCCCGAACAATTGCAGAACACTGAAACATCCGCAGTTTGGAGGAGCCAGGGGTTAAAATGAAAGGCCCCTTTGTTACACAGAAGTTATTGTTTTCTTTGCTGAGGAGATGTCTTACTATCTGCAGTTATCTGCTTGAACTTTCACCTCATACTGTTAAGAACCACTAAGAAGTAATTCTTTTTATGAAAGTCCTGGGCTTACGTGATAGTGTAGATGTCCCTAATAAAAGCAACCACCATTTGCTGCAGCCTTCTCAGAACTGCCCCTTGTGATGGATCATTTGTACCAGGCAGGTCAATGTAGGTTGGTCCCACATTTCTTCACTTACAAAATGGTAATATTTTCCTACTTCAGTGAATCCACTGTTGGTTGAGGGGCTTGTTCTAAACATCAATTATAATGAGGAGTCACACTGGTGTAGAAGAGGAAGAAGAGAAAGTATTTTTGGTAATTCAGAGTGGTTAGATAACTGTGTTATATCTATAACCAAAGTAACATGTTTTTTGATGAAGAACTAAGCAAAGATGACAGGGGATGGGGTTAATCTTCCTGGCCTGTGAACTGGCTACATTCCTTAGGCTGCAGTTTCTGTTAACTGACTTCATGCAAAAGTAACTTTACTGTGTTGGCATGATGTGGGTCAATGCAATGACCCTTTCCCTGGCTGATGTGAGGAAGCAGGCCTCCCTAAGCAGTGGGTGTAATCCCTCACCTTTGTCCTCAGGTTGCTCTTGATTATTTGTATAATGGAGCCCTTTTAATTTAATTTTACCAGGTAAATAAAATTTAGCTTTCTGGGTTTGCAAGCAAGAGTGAATTTTAATGACATGCAACTTGATTACTATTTGAGGTTTGAGAAGGATCTCTCTGTAATGGCTGAAGAGTACGCTCTTTCCTCACAAAGATTTTATTAGGGCTAGGAATACCTCTCTAAATCTAGAGTCCTGAAATATCACTTCATGGAGCCAGTTTAATACCCTTGAGACTCAGCTGAACTTCGGTGCAATAGCTGTGGTTTTATATGAATGTGAAGTACAACACAACCAGGCTCCTGTATTGATCAGTGTGCCAAATTCCACTGCAGTCAGACCAGGGTAAAAGTTTTCTAACAAAGTGATGAATTAGGTCCATAATGTTGTAATTAAAAATGGAAAAAGCTTTCTGTTAGGACTTCCTTTACTCACTGAATTGTAACCCACTAGCTAATTCATTGTTCCCAGAAGGACAAAAAGTATATGCTGTTTTTGACTACAGTCTTTATGTTGTAGCTGAAATGCTTTACACTAAATTCTGATAGATGCTGTTCGAAGTTAACAACCAGATAAAAACCCCTAAACTAGAACTACCCCCTAAAAAGAGGTATATGAATCAGATGTTGCTTAGCCTGGATCCTCATTCTTCAGACAGCATCACAGAAATGCCCTGTTCATTTGCCTTCCAAGAGGCGTGAAAGGGCTTCGTGAAACAATTCTGGTACACAGGTCGTGATATTCATATCCGTGGTTCCAGTGCAGGGTATGGAGGAAGATGGAGTAATCTGTAAAGGTAGGTAATGAATGTCCATCTGCTGCTAGTCAAAATTTATGTTCTAAACAACATCCATATTTCTGGTTACTTGAGCTCATTTTGTTTGTTGTTTGACAATGTAGTCCTGTATAGAATTTGCATATAGGTTCCTACTGATAAAGTTTAAACAGCTCAGTTTCATCTCTGTTCCTCTTCAGTATTCAAAGGACTGTATTATACAAAATATGCTTCTGAGTAGTGACTTCTTGTTCAACTCTGAATTGAATGGAAGCCATGAGAACATGTCAAGCAGGAATGCTGCCAGCCCTGTATTGAGTTATATCTGTAAGTCAATGAGAAGCATCAAAAGATTGCTTTTTTAAGGAGTTCATTCTCATGGTTTGATAACATGATATACAGCAACTTCTCATCCACAAATACGGTTGGAATATGACTAGAACAAGAGATTTGGGGAAAAAAGGATCCTGATGTAGTAAACTGCTGTGATTCACAATTGCTCTGGGAAAGGGAGAGAAAAGCTTGACCCAGCTGTGTTTATATGGTTTGTAGTTTAACATGACATTTATAGAGCTTCAGTTTACAATAGACTGAGATGCTTCAGTGTTTTTCTACAGTTTCTTTGAGATCATGTGCATGGTGGATATGCTTGGCAGTAAATAGCTTTGGTCAGTGACTGAAGGTGGAAGAAAAGTCAACCTGATGCTGTAGAAGGCATTTGCAAAAATGCATCCCAGAATAATTTTTTTTACATTGAAAAGTGAAAAAACCACTCAAGAAACAATATAATAAAAGGAAGACAATGTTTCTCCTGACTCATATGCTTCTGATGTTCTAAGCTTTCAGCTGATATTAGTGGCAAATATAAGTTAATAATTATTAATAATTAATAATAAACAAGTAAGATTCAGTGTAAATAGCTGCTGGGAGAGGGATGTGATAGATAAAACAATCTTAGAATTTCAGCTGTGCTGGTGTAAGTTTCTTTGCAGTCAACAGATTTAAACCTAGAGCCCTGTAAAGGGAGATAAAACTGAACGAGTACATCCAATTATATTTATTAAAAAAAGTCTGTCTGAAAAAAGTAAGCATTGCTATGACCAGTGTCTAAATGGGGAAACTGATGCATGGTAAAGTGCAATGACTTGACTGTATTGTTACAGTAGTAAAGAAAGCCTATGTCTCAACTCTCATGGTTCCTAGTCCAGCATCTAATGGACTGAGCTGACTCCATTGTAAGCTTATCTCAGGGGACTTTATGATTAGATATTTTTATTTAACCTGAAAGACTTCTCATGGTGGATTTATTATAGGTGTATCGAAAACAGGTATAGAATCATAGAATCATTAAGGTTGGAAAAGACCTCTAAGATCATC